>NC_133122.1:160048129-160648129 GCF_033568475.1 Henckelia pumila
CATTAACTATATTAAAAAAATTAATTTTACTCTTTAATAAAATTAATTTTAAATCCTATTATTTTTTAATAAATTCAACTAACCCTTTATTTTTCAAATTTTTTTATTAATAAAAATTTTAAAAACAAATTTAAATGATTTAAAAATTATATTTTTCTAAATAATTGTCTTACGCATTCTATAACAATTATAGATGTATCAATTGATAAATTATATACTCAAATATAATATATTTTTATTTATAAATATATAATAAGTTATATTTTTTATTTGATTTATATTAAAATATTATAATTACATAATAATAAAATCATGCTCATAAATAAATCATAGACAGAGTTCTTTTATGGTGTCCAACAACTATACCCAACTCCGTGTCTATCATGTATAAGTAAACTCACCAATTGTGCTGGTCAACTCAACTATTGTACATGGTGGGCACGGAATTGGGCATAGTTGTTGGACACCATAAAAGAACTCATCATAGACATATTTAAAAAAATATATTTTAGCAAACCGATAAAAATACAGTAATGAATATTTTTTTGTTCATATTTAAAGCAAAATAATGTATTAATTATTTATTTTTAAATAGTTCGTGTACCATAATATTTTTTACATACATTAACAAAAATAAAGTGCATTACATTTAAATAACATAAATAGTAAATATATATAAAAAAAACCACGATAAAGAAGAAAAATTATAAGTGTTCTCCCAAAGAAACAAATGAAACTTTCAGTCGGTTTTTTAAAAAAAGGAAAACAAAAGTTTTAAAAAAAAATTGAAAGCCTCACAAAATGACACCGTTTTGTGAGGACAATTATGTCCAAAGGTTCATGCATGTTGGAAAAATCGGTCGATGGGTTAAAGTAAACAAATTTAGGAGAAAAAATTTTTCGTCTTTTTCGTTTTCTTGAAAGTTATAAACGCTCCACGTACATAACATAACAAAACAAACACATCTTGCTCACGAGTTACATGGTTTGAACTTTGAAGCAAGACTTGCATGAAAATCTCTTCTTAGAACAAATAACTGAGAACTTGCCTCGACTAAATAGTGGTGCAACTCAAATTTTTTGTATAACAGTCAAATACTACATTTCGATTGCTATATCTAATAAAGGATTATTGCATTTCAACAATCTTTCCATCAATAATTTCATTTCTTGCCATCAATAAAAATTAAACATGTGACATAGTCTATGATACCAATTTTAGGGTTGAACGCTTGTTGTTTTATTAAAAGTTATAGCTGGTCGTAGTGATTAGGGTGCAATAATTGTTTCTATATTGGGTAGAGTGACGAACCATGGCGCTTGAGTTGTTCTGTGGTTTAAAAAATTTGAGTTGCACCATTACCACCAGCTATAATAACTTTTGATAAAACGGCAAGCGACCGGTCCTACAATAGTGCAACTCAAATATTTTAAACTGTACAACAAATCAAGCGTTATGTATCGGATCTACCCAACATAAACTAATTATCGCACCCCATAAAAACCGATAACACCCCCACCCACAAAAAAGAGGGATTCTTTTTCTCTCTCGGAATTTGTTAAAAACTTAAATTTATTTTTCCTAATCCAAATTTGTAATCGGAGATTCGGAAGAAGACTGGGATGGTGATTCACATGGGTGGACCCTAAGACACGACAATCTTACTATTCAACGATCATGCGGCCCCTCCATTCCCTTTCGCCATGCTTTTGTTTTCACATTCCAATAATATCACCATCGTCCGGATTTTTATATATGCTTCCTCTTGTCTTTGCTATACATACATGCATACGTACACAAGACATTTGTACATGAAAATGATTTATGGAGTTTGACAATAAAGCAAGCCATAAAACGTTTACCTAAGAAATTTGATGGTAATTCGATCATGGTACTTATTTAATTGGTTGATTATAATTAATTTGATTTATTGAGTGAGTATATGCGAGAGTGGTTAGATCAGAGACGATGATATAATGGGATAGTATGGAAAAAAGATCATCTGTTTTGGAGAGAGAAATAGCATTGGTGATGTGCATTGAAATAGACATGATTGTCAATCAGGGTCGTAACTTTTATGAGGTCAATGAGGCCTCCGCCTCAGGGCCCAGCCCTGAAATGGGCCCAAAATAATTTTTTTAAAAAAAATATTATATATATGTTGATTTAGTGGTTCATTGAATTAAAAAAATCTAATCCAATATTAATATTAAATAAAAAAACTAGTTTGAATATTTTATGTTATCTATACTATCTTATAAAAAATTAGACCATTAGAGTAACAACTTTGGTGTCTTGGTGTAACATTATCCAATTTTCAAAAAATTTAAATTACTTAATTATTTTTTAAATCCATATATATCTATACTTCTAAATTTTTAAATAGTTATATCACTCATAATAAAAAAAATAGTGTTAAAATTTATTAATTTGAAAATAACGAAAATTTATCATATTTAAATAATTATTCTAACGGTACAAGCACGCAATACGTGCAGAGTGACACTAGTAATTGATTAAGTCTTATCTTCTTTTCAAGTTCAGTTTGAACAATTTAAATAATTTCAAAAGACTTTTGGATTTATGTTAAATTTGAAGAAGTTAAAGAATGTGTCTTTAACTAGCTTGATGAAATCTTGTATGGAACTTTAACATTTAACGTTAAGACATTAATGGTGATGATTTGTGTTCGGAGTTGATGGTCATGAGATGATATTTAACAAATGTAAAAACAACAACTGATTTGCTGCAATGTTTGACAAAACTGAATGGTTTTATTTCCAAATACTTATATTGCCTATAAAATTTTGTTAAACATATTAGTAACAGTTAATCAGCAAAAAAAATTTCTCAAAGTTAAAGTTAATCAAGAATTATTTTCGATCAACAATGGCACATGATAGATTAAATGAGCTAGCTATGTTGTATATTTACAAAAAAATTATCCGAAAAATGGATTACACAAATTTGAAAATATTGTCACCTCTAAAACAGCTAGACGGGTAGTATATAGTTATGTAATTATTACAAATATTTGTTGACTTTTTATTGATGTTATATATTATTTCTGGTGTATTAATTTATTGTTTATTGTATTTGTTATTTTCAAACTAAACTTCACAATACCATATGATGTTTTTCTTTTCACAGCAGAGGATCCGGATTCGATAATGTGTGATTTTACAAGTGGTTCCAACATCGAATTTTCAGAGAAATGGCGCATGCATCACTTATAACTAACTACGCGCCAGAAACGGAGTTACAGAGGCTCTGACTGAGGCACTTGCTTCACTTAAAATTTTCCAAAGGATTTTGTATATTATATATACTAGTATTCCCTCCGTACAATGCACGAAATGTTATTTTTATGTTATTGTTGTAAAAATTAGTAAGTATGAGTATTGGAATAAAAAATTTAAAATATAAATAAATTAAGGTTGAGTTTGGATGAAAGACTTTGAAATCTGTGGATTTAAATTTATATTCACTGTTTAGATAACTTAAAAAAAATCAAATTAAAAAAAAAATCAAATTCAACATTATATTTATTTACACTATAATTGAGCTAATCTTAACGGATTTCAAATACTTATAATATTGGAATAATTTGAAATCCATTGTGGTTAGATGCTGTTTGACAGAACTTATAAGCTCTTTAAATTTTTTTGGTAATTTTTTTTAAAAAAATAGTTTATAAGCTGTCAAAATAAGTTGTTTGACATCTTATAAGATTTTTTTTTTTGAAAAAAAAAAAGTTGCTCCACACCTAATTTTTTAGAAATGTCTTATTTTAATATTTTACTTCCACATGTTATCTTTGTATATTTTGTTAAATGTTCTCTATGGCTTCACCCATTTTTCACATTAACCTAAAAAATAAACAGCCACCCATTTTTCACATTAACCTAAGGAAAAATAAATAAATAATTTTATTTTTTAATATAAATATTTATGATAAAATTCTAAAACTATTTATATATATATATTGATAAAGAAGTATCGTAATTTTAGTAATGGTATTTATGAAACAATAAAAAATGAGCAGGCCAGTTAAATAAATCCAAGTAAACTATTTGATCTGTGTCAAAAAAATTAAAATATGTGTTGACGTTTGAAGATCTTTTAGAACAATCTTCCAATAACTAGACCAGATGAATATATCAGACCAAATCAAATAAGAGCCAGACCAGATCAATCAAGTCGTCTGAACACCATACTAATTCAGTCTAAGTTGTTGGAGGTAAAGACAAATTAAGTTGGTGGAAATAAAGGCGTTGGGATTCGTACTCGACAACACTCAAATTGTTTCATTAATTTAGTACTATATTTGGAAAGAGGACGAGGACACGTGACATGCTGTGCTTAAGTGTCGGCTATATATGGAACAAATTCTTACTAGATATATTTTTGAACATTGGACAAAGCTATAAATACTAGTTGATGCACGTCATTGCAACACACAAAACACACACATTCAAGAATCTAAGATCATCAAGCTTACATGTTTTTCAATCAAGAACCAGATCAAATTATCAAACTGCTATCACATACAGTTACTACAGCAGATCAATCAGAGTGATCAAGAAGTCAAGCTTACGAGAAGCATTGTTGGAATTTCCTTATACTTTCTAACTCAATTAGAACCTAATCTGAATTGAGAGTGCGTTACTAGGAGTTTCTTTCAAGGGTTGATTAGATCGGATTTGTGCAAGTCATTGTATAAATCATATTTTTCTAGTGAAAATCCTTCCAAAACAGAGTAAGGGGAGACATAGAAGTTTTAATTTCGAACTTTCATAAAAAATCTCGTGCTCATTATTTTTATTTGATGTACAATTTATATTATATTTGTCTTAAGCTATCCAATTCAATTAGTTAGTGAGAATATTTTCGCCTGACAAGATCAGTTCTCACAAGTAAATTTTGTTAAGAAAAATTCTAACAATCGAGCTGGTAACTCAGCTTAATTGTAAAAAAAAAATTTTAATTTTTTTAAAGTATCTATTCACCCCCTCCGCCCCCCTGCATACATTTAGATCCTAACAAGTGATATCAGAGCGGGTTTTTGCTTAACTTGAACTGCTCTTGATAGCCATGGCATCTTTTAATTACAAAATTCATATGTTTTATAAGGAAGAATACGATGATTGGAAAATTCTCATGCAAGCACATTTATCTGCACAAGATGATTATATGTGGTACATCATCACCGATGGACCAATGAAGATATGAAAGCCAACTCTGCAGTGGCCACAACTGAAGGTGCACCCCAGATGATAGAAAATTTCATATCAGAGTGGACGACTGAAGACAAAAAAGGCCAATCTTGACAATGTGGCAAAACATATATTGTACAAAACTTTGGACAAAACATGTTTAGCAAGATTAAAACATGCACCACTTCCAAGAATATTTGGGAGAAGCTCACGCAACTCTGTGAATAAATGATCTTAAAAAAGAAAAAAAAACTCGTGGTGGCCATTCAAAAGTTCGATAACCTCAAGATGAAACCTGGAGAAACTATGAACGAGTTTGATGAAAGATTCAGCATCATCATTATTGAACTAAATGCACTGGGAAAGAGCGACGGAAAAAGAGAAATTTTCCTGAAAGTCATGAGGGAATTACCAAGAGAACGAGACATCAAGACCATTGCTATGAGAGAATCAAAGGATCTCAACAAGATTGAACTGCATCATCTTTTTGCAGACCTGAAGGCATATGATTTCGAGCTGGGTGCTAGAATTGAAGAAGAACCAGTCAATCCGAAAGCCACTAAAGCTCTAACAGCAACTGATGATACATCCATATCTATTGGAACAAACATGGTTTCGGTGTTTACAAAACTATATAGGAAAATTATCGAGGTAAACTGAATTTGTCCGAGAGTCAAATTGAAGACATAAACTGGACAAGATTCAGAGCCAAACTAAAGTGTCCAAACTGAGTTGACTTTAACCAGATCCAAACTGAAGTCGTCAATTGGTCAAGACAACCAAACTAAGTTTATCTACGCAAACGACATTCAATTTAGGGAGCTGAACAGTTGCAAGACTGAACTATCCGAGACTACATGATCTGGACTGAATTCCCGATATCAGTCTGTTGGAAAACCGTGTTCAGATCAATTGAATCGATACCCGGTGCAGCGGAAGTTTAAAAATTTTATTTTTCTTTGATATGAAACAATTTCATATCATGGGTATCAAAACGTTTAACGATTAAATCACACAAGTAAAATAAATAATAATTAATTAAATATTTTACCTCCAATCTCGAAGCGAGATTATGGACACCATGCTCTTCTTGTATATCCCGGGAATCGATGGCGTCACGATCAATCACCGGAATAAGGTCCACGAACAGAAAACAGAAACCCTCTGATTGACTGCACTAGAAATCAATCAGAAGTTTTGCGTAGAGAATAAACAGATATGATCTGTTAATTCAGAATTGTAATTTTTCACAAAAATCACAAGTCTGAATTTTCTCCGGGAGGGACAAGGATTTCGGAAAAACCCTTAGAATATTTTATTGTAATTTTGAAAATTATAAGACACAAAGTGTTTGATTTTCGAACCCAACACCTCTATTTATAGATAATTTCTAGTTATAATTGTATCAGGACTCTAACTCCTTAAAGCCCACAATCCATAACTTAAGCCCAACAAGCCAAGCCCGTTGTTATAGAAATTAATATAAAATTCATCGTGACTCCGATTGATAAACTGATTTCACCAATGTGCACAGAAACCATTTCTGCATCTTTTAGAGTCAAGATAATTTTTCTGAATCCGAATTCAGTGATTTCCAAAAATTCCCATCACTATGTCATTTTAGGAAATTCCACTCCCTTTAGTTGAGAAATCCAATTTTTCTTTCATTAAATTTAACTCTTTAAATTTAACTATCTCTATGGGGTTTTAGTAATCCATTACTTGTGTAACCCTCAATGGTTCAGAAATACAGCTAGCCGTGGGCTCATAACTCCTTGTGACTCGGAACAACAATTTCCGACTTATCCAACGAATCATGGTAAGAGCGTCTAGCAACATCGCCCCATGATTCCCTAGGTATTACTGATAGTGCCTGCAAGAACCAGTAGATTTTGGTTAGCGTACAGTACGGTCCCTTCAACCAAATATCCCGATCGAATCAACAACCATTGGTGCATCGAGAGTCGTTCGAGATTCGATAACTATGCACAACATCTTGGAGATCTATTAGTGACATCACATGTGTTACTAGGATAACCATTAACCTAAAACACATCATGTACTCTGGCCAGAGATTCGTCACACTAATATCTCCTCAGATCGCATAGGATATCCACACTCGCAAGTATGTGGTGAATCCTTGACAACAAAGCATCGACTCCTATATGCGTCATAACTGTATCCAATCCCGACACCTGATGACCCCCATAGAGTCGGTAAACGAGTCAAAGCACAGTACTAGCATATAGAGTCTCAATGATGTTTCAAGTAATAAGGACTAATGGTGTACAACCAAAAACGCGGACTTTATCCACTCGATAAGTGATAACCACATGGAAAGTCCGAATAGGGTAGTTCGATCATTCATCATATGAATATCCATTTGCATGCTTCGAACATCTCTATGTTCCCTACCAATGAAACGTGGTACTCTGCATCGCAAATGCTAGTCTCAAACTCGAGCGATCCTTATCCTTATTTTCGGACGGCTCAATCGACTAGGAACTGTTTAGAATATACAGTGACTATAAGATGTGTTTCATGATAGTCATCCCCATGTACTACCACATCTTACATACACTATAGTATATTCAAGGTCTTTATCAAAACAACAATAGTATATCACAATATAACAATATGAAGAAAGATAAAGTCATTGCCATTAATAAAATGTAAATTATATTAAACAAAGATTGTTTACACAAAGAGTCATAAAAGCCCTTAGCCACAAGTTGGCTATCCGGGCACCCACTCTTTCAATCTCCCACTTGCCCTAAAGCCAACTAGTCATATTACGTAATCCCATTGCTTCGCGATGTTTGTCAAACAATGGTCCTGGCAAGGGCTTCGTAAGCGGATCAGCGATATTGTCTGCAGAGGCCACTCTCTAGACTGTAATGTCTCCTCTTTCCACGATCTCCCGGATGATGTGGTATTTCCTCAGTATGTGTTTGGATCTTTGATGAGACCTTGGTTCCTTTGCCTGAGAAATGGCACCAGTGTTGTCGCAGTACACCGGGACTGGACCAACAGATTCTGGAATCACACCCAACTCTTGGATGAATTTCCTCATCCAAACCGCCTCTTTAGCAGCAGCTGATGCTGCAATGTATTCTGCCTCAGTAGTGGAATCCGCTGTGGTGTCTTGCTTGGAACTCTTCCAAGAGACAGCACCGCCATTGAGCACGAATACAAATCCAGAGGTTGATTTTGAGTCATCCACGTCACTTTGGAAGCTAGAGTCGGTGTAACCTTCCAACTTCAATTCTCTTCCACCATAAATCATGAATATATTCTTAGTTCTTCTCAAGTACTTAAGAATATCCTTCACGGCTTTCCAATGCATTTGACCTGGATTGTCTTGATATCTGCTCGTGACGCTCAGAGCATAGGCCACATCCGGTCTAGTAGATATCATCCCATACATGATACTACCTATGGCTGACGCATATGGTATATGTGTCATTTTCTCTATCTCTTCGTCAGTCTTGGGACACATAGACTTGGATAGAGAAACTCCATGACACATAGGTAGATGTCCTCTCTTGGACTCATCCATTGAAAACCTTTTCAATATAGTGTCGATGTAGGTTGCTTGAGTGAGTCCTATCATTCTCTTAGATCTATCTCTATAGATCTGTATCCCTAGAATATAGGATGCCTCACCCAAATCCTTCATCGAGAATCTACCTGATAACCATATCTTTGTTGACTGAAACATCCCTACGTCATTCCCAATGATTAGGATGTCATCAACATAAAGTACTAAGAATGTTACCGCATCCTTAACTACTTTCTTGTACACGCATGGTTCCTCCGGGTTCTTGATGAAACCAAAATCCTTTATTGTTTCATCAAATTTCTGGTTCCAACTTCTTGATGCTTGTTTTAGACCATAAATTGATCTCTGAAGCTTGCATACCTTATGCTCGCTTCCCATGGAGGTGAATCCTTCAGGCTGTATCATATAGATTTTTTCCTTAATGTTTCCATTAAGAAATGCAGTTTTCACATCCATTTTCCATATCTCATAGTCATACCATGCTGCTATGGCAATTAGGATTCTTATGGACTTGAACATTGCGACTGGTGAAAAGGTTTCATCATAGTCAACTCCTTGTCTTTGAGTATAACCTTTTGCAACTAATCGTGCCTTATAGGTCAACACCTTGCCATCAGGCCCAAGTTTTCTTTTGTAAATCCATTTACATCCTATTGGAACAATTCCATCAGGAGGATCTACTAAAGACCAAACTTGGTTTGAATGCATCGAGTCTATTTCCGACTGCATTGCTTCAAGCCATAAATTAGAATCCGCATCAGAAATTGCTTCCTTGAAGTTTCTTGGATCACATCTAATATCGGGTTCACTTTGATCCCCTTCAAGAAGAAGACCATATCTAACAGGAGGCCTAGAAGTCCTCTCGGATCTTCTAGCAATAGGCGTGTCTTGTGATGATTCTTGAGGTGTAGGATCGTTAATTTGTATTTTGGGTTCTTCTCAAATTTCTTCGAGTTCCATCATCTTGCCTTTCTTATCCAATAAGAATTCCTTCTCCAAGAAGGTGGCATTCCTTGAAACAAACACCTTTGTTTCAGCAGGATGATAGAAATAATATCCGATTGAATTCTTCAGATACCCCACAAAATAACATAAGATGGATCGACTATCCAACTTATCTCCCACTGTCTGCTTCACGTAAGCAGGACATCCCCAAATCCTCAAGTACGAATACTTAGGAGCTTTGCCATTCCATAACTCGTATGGTGTTTTATCTACTGCTTTAGTGTGAACGTTGTTCAACAACAAAACCGCCGTTTCAAGCGCGTAGCCCCAAAACGATGGTGGGAGCTCAGTGAAGCTCATCATGGATCGAACCATGTCCAACAAGGTTCTATTACGACGCTCCGAAACACCATTCAGCTGTGGTGTCATAGGAGGAGTCCACTGAGAGAGAATCTCATTCTCTTTTAGATAGTCCAAAAACTCGGCACTTAAGTATTCTCCACCACGATCCGATCGAAGTGCCTTAATACTTTTGCCTAGTTTGTTTTCTACTTCAGCCTTGAATTATTTGAACTTTTCAAATGCTTCAGACTTATATTTCATTAAATATAAATACCCATACCTTGAATAATCATCAGTAAAGGTAATGAAGTAGGTGTGGCCAAATTGAGTACCAATTCTAAATGGACCACAAACATCTGTATGGATCAAATCCAACAAATTTTGACTACGCTCAGGTTTCCCCTTGAATGAAGATTTAGTCATTTTTTCTTTCAGGCAGGATTCACAAGTAGGTAGAGAGTTAATATCAGACATATCAAACATGCCCTCTCCCACTAGCTTGTTCATCCTCCTTGAGGAAATATGACCTAGCCTAGCATGCCAAAGATTTGCCGGGTTTTGACTATCGTTTTTTCTTTTATTTGTTGTTACCGGTTTATCGACATATTCATTGAAACGTCTTTTAATTTTAAGTTATATAGATCGTTTTCAAGTTGTCCATTTCCAATCAAACATTCATTCTTGTAAATATTGCAAATCCCATTCACAAAATTGCAAGAATAACCATCTCTATCAAGCATAGAAATAGAAATAATATTTTTGACCAAATCCGGAACATACAAAACATCTCTCAAAAATAACTTAAAATTGTTTTGAAAAATTAAAAATGTCTCCTATCGCTTTGGCTTCGACTCTTGAACCATTCCCGAGTCTCAGTTGGGTCTCACCCATCCTTAGCTTACGACTTCTTGTCATCACTTGCAAATCATTGAAAATGTGAGATCCACATCCGGTATCCAATACCCAAGAAGAAGTATTAAGAGAAACATTTATTTCAATGTAAAACATACCCTTTTCAGTTCGCAACTGATCGAGGTATTCCTTGCAGTTATGTTTCTAATGACCGGGCTTCTTGCAGTAATGGCAAACGTTTTCATCCTTCTTCTCATATGAAACCTTGGCCTTCCCCTTCTTATTCGGTACACTCTTCTTGGGCGGGGCAGAACGCTTCTTACCCTTTCCACTTGGCCCCTTCTTCGAGTTAGAAGAGGACCCAACCAAGAGTACCGGTTTATCCTTCTTTAGTGTGGCTTCATATGTGACAAGCATATTGACCATCACTTCAAGGGTGACCTCTATCTTGTTCATGTTGAAGTTCACCACAAAACTGTCATACGATGAAAGAAGTGAAAGGAGTAACAAGTCCGAGCTGAGTTCATGCTCAAACGTCAAGTCGAGTGTTACCAACTTTTCAATGAGCCCAATCATGCGCACCCCATGCTCACGGACAGAAGTCCCCTCTCGCATGCGGCTTGTCATGAGCTCTCTGACAGTGGCATACCTCTCCGACCTTGACTGAGCTCCAAATAGCTCCTTGAGTGCTTTGTGAATGTCAGCAGCATTCACGGCATCCTCAAATCGCCTCTGGAGTTCATCAGACATCGAAGTCTGCATGTAGCATTTGGCCTTGATATCATGGTCCCACCATAAATCAAGTTTGGCCAACTCTTCCGGACTTGTATTAGCCGAGGCTTCCTTCGGGGGCGGCTTCTCTAACACGTAGAAAGCCCTTTCCGAAGTGAGAATAATCTTTAACTTACGGAACCATTCCGTATAGTTTGCGCCAGTGAGTTTGTTTTGTTCGAGAATTGCAAATAGTGGATTACGCGAATTCATTGTAACGATATACTGGAAAGGAAATAGACAATAATCAGTGATTGTTTAATTAATTTACTAAGACATAAAATATGGCGAATTTTAATTTTATAAATTACACTCCCACTATTTTAACGATTTCACCACCCTCTAGTGAAAACGGGAAATTTTTTCCTTAGTGAGAACATGGAGTCCAATTGACAAATCATAGTCACGAATAATATCAGCCAACCATAATTTTCAAAAGGTAGAGCCCAATTACTTCCAAAGTAACCCCCATGTATTTACCTCATGTCCAATAAGGGCCCAATAATATGACGCCGTTTATTGTGACATGTCAAGATGACCCATCAATATTAAGTTGTGATGGATGGTCGCCATGTGGATCCCCCAATAATATGAGCCGATCCCATGGGAGTTCCACCCAACTTACAACATTTGTCGATCCAATGTACAACTTTCCGACGAACGGGCCCCCCCAATAATATGAGCCGGACCATATCCGCGGGTAACATCTCATACATTGATCGTTGATGGAAGGTAGGAAAATTTAAACAATATTTAAATTTCCTTTTATTAATCTTGATATAAATTTTAAATCATATTTAAAATGAGGGATTTTTAATTTTGAAAATTTGTCTCATCATTCATTTTTATGTATGCTTGCGGGATTCATACAATTTGTTCTAAACATGCATACATCAATAATATCATATATTATTTAAGGATGATCGATCCCATTATCTATTCGACCCGTGGTTGCCAATCACGAGTCTAAGTCCAATCCTAGGTAATATGCAGGTATGCAATGCAATCCTATTACATTGAGCTTCCAATTTACATTTCTTCAGTCTTCATTGTCTGCTGGGCCCACCATTTCTTCAAATCTTTGTCTTTCACTAAGTCTAATAAATTTACAATAAATTTCGATGACAAATATGAGATACATTTGTAGGGGTGGGAACGGGCCATAAACCAGGCCCACTTTTATTACATATGACAATCATATTGGGCTATAAACCAAGCCCATTAATAAACACCAACAAAATAAAACAAATGTAAATTTCTAACATACACCTACAAAATTGGTTATGACAATCGATCATCCCATTATCCAATTTTAAATTTAAAATTTAAATAATTGGATAAACATGCTGTGGCAT
Organism: Henckelia pumila; assembly: GCF_033568475.1. NCBI lineage: Eukaryota > Viridiplantae > Streptophyta > Magnoliopsida > Lamiales > Gesneriaceae > Henckelia > Henckelia pumila. Next base: position 160,061,174 of record NC_133122.1, read on the forward strand.
CATAATTTAAAAGATAAAATCATATTTTATCTTATCCATCCATAAGATCACATCTTATCATCAATTGTACCAAAATAATCAATTTTCAAAATTCAATTTAACGGATAAAATATTTAAATTTTCCAAAAATTCAAATTTATCCAAAATTCAATTTTAAAAATTTCGGACTCGAACAATTCGATCCGATGCCTCGTGATCTTATCAAAAACATTTTTCGATCGGATCACACACTAGAATTTCAAAAATTCAAAATTTTCAAAAATCAATTTTTAATTTTTCCGAGCTGCCCGGGACAATCCCAGGCAGCCCGTGCCCTGACCGGGAGCGGGCTGGGCAGCCCGCCGCTGCCCATTGGGCAGCGACGATCGCTGCCCTGCGCAGCGCCCAGCGTTGCGCTGGTCGCTGCCCTTTTTTCTTGCCCGTCAGAAAAATAAAATTTTTGATTTTTTTTTTAAAAATATGTTTTGTTTCAAAAACCCGAGGCCAAAAATTTTTGTACAATCGATTAATTTAATCGTTTGATCTGAGCAACCTGGCTCTGATACCACTGTTGGAAAACCGTGTTCAGATCAATTGAATCGATACCCGGTGCAGCGGAAGTTTAAAAATTTTATTTTTCTTTGATATGAAACAATTTCATATCATGGGTATCAAAACGTTTAACGATTAAATCACACAAGTAAAATAAATAATAATTAATTAAATATTTTACCTCCAATCTCGAAGCGAGATTATGGACACCAACAGAATTTAATCTGCTCTTCTTGTATATCCCGGGAACCGATGGCGTCACGATCAATCACCGGAATAAGGTCCACGAACAGAAAACAGAAACCCTCTGATTGACTGCACTAGAAATCAATCAGAAGTTTTGCGTAGAGAATAAACAGATATGATCTGTTAATTCAGAATTGTAATTTTTCACAAAAATCACAAGTCTGAATTTTCTCCGGGAGGGACAAGGATTTCGAAATAACCATTAGAATATTTTATTGTAATTTCGAAAATTATAAGACACAAAGTGTTTGATTTTCGAACCCAACACCTCTATTTATAGATAATTTCTAGTTATAATTATATCAGGACTCTAACTCCTTAAAGCCCACAATCCATAACTTAAGCCCAACAAGCCAAGCCCGTTGTTATAGAAATTAATATAAAATTCATCGTGACTCCGATTGATAAACTGATTTCACCAATGTGCACAGAAACCATTTCTGCATCTTTTAGAGTCAAGATAATTTTTCTGAATCCGAATTCAGTTATTTCCAAAAATGCCCATCACTATGTCATTTTAGGAAATTCCACTCCCTTTAGTTGAGAAATCCAATTTCTCTTTCATTAAATTTAACTCTTTAAATTTAACTATCTCTACGGGGTTTTAGTAATCCATTACTTGTGTAACCCTCAATGGTTCAGGAATACAGCTAGCCGTGGGCTCACAACTCCTTGTGACTCGGAACAATAATTTCCGACTTACCCAACGAATCATGGTAAGAGCGTCTAGCAACATCGCCCTATGATTTCCTAGGTATTACTGATAGTGCCTGCAAGAACCATTAAATTTTGGTTAGCGTACAGTACGGTCCCTTCAACCAAATATCCCGATCGAATCAACAACCATTGGTGCATCGAGAGTCGTTCGAGATTCGATAACTATGCACAACATCTTGGAGATCTATTAGTGACATCACATGTGTTACTAGGATAACCATTAACCTAAAACACATCATGTACTCTGGCCAGAGATTCGTCACACTAATATCTCCTCAGATCGCATAGGATATCCACACTCGCAAGTATGTGGTGAATCTTTGACAACAAAGCATCGAATCCTATATGCGTCATAACTGTACCCAATCCCGACACCTGATGACCCCCATAGAGTCGGTAAATGAGTCAAAACACAGTACTAGCATATAGAGTCTCGATGATGTTTCAAGTAATAAGGACTAATGGTGTACAACAAAAAACGCGGACTTTATCCACTCGATAAGTGATAACCACTTGGAAAGTCCGAATAGGGTAGTTCGATCATTCATCATATGAATATCCATTTGCATGCTTCGAACATCTCTATGTTCCCTACCAATGAAACGTGGTACTCTGCATCGCAAATGCTAGTCTCAAACTCGAGCGATCCTTATCCTTATTTTCGAACGACTCAATCGACTAGGAACTGTTTAGAATATACAGTGACTATAAGATGTATTTTATGATAGTCATCCCCATGTACTACCACATCTTACATACACTATAGTATATTCAAGGTCTTTATCAAAAAAACAATAGTATATCACAATATAACAATATGAAGAAAGATAAAGTCATTGTCATTAATAAAATGTAAATTATATTAAACAAAGATTGTTTACACAAAGAGTCATAAAAGCCCTTAGCCACAAGTTGGCTATCCGGGCACCCACTCTTTCACAGTCCACCTCTTGCGGATAGATTTTCCCATACACAAGCTGACGCTGCAAAAGTTGCAGAGGGACAGAGTACCTTCATAACGGCATAGTACTGTTGCAGTACGGATGCAATTTGAATAAAGAGCATTTACAATCCATCCCTATTTAAAGGAGAAGAAGATCAATAATACACAGAAGAGAGACAGATGATACATTGAGATATACATGCAATACAAGTAAGACACATAGCAAACTTACATTTGCATTCATGAAGTCTCAACTGAAGTAAACTGATCAAGCACAGACATATTGATATATTTTATCAAGTGAAGGATCACTTTGTGCAAAGCTTATCAAGTTGTAAATCTTGTAATAGATAAATTTATTGAACTGTAAAATACTACTATTGTAACAAGAATCAGTCGAAGGCTGAGTTCTTGAGATTGAGTCTAGGATTTTTGAGATAGACAGTTGGGTAAGCCCTAATATTGGATCGGGCTGTTGCAAAGTGTTTTAATAGTCAAAGTATTCTAAAGTGAATCCTTCCAAGGTAGAAGAAGGGGTGACGTAGGATATTTAACTCCGAACATCCATAAACAAACACTTGTGTTCTTTCTTTCCAGTTTCATGCATATTTCAGTCGAGCACACTCACTCACTCACAAATTAAATCTAGTCATTTGATTATAGTTCTAATATGTTAGTTGGCATCTTTCCGCACATAATATTTGTTTGCCAACATCGACACACGATAAAAAGAAAATAGTTCAGTTGACCAACCTCAACTGAACTCAGTTTAGCATTGTGGAGGCCCCGGGTTCGATCTATAACACGCTAAGCAACCAACCGAGATAATTTTTTTTTTAAAATGGGGCAGCGCAACTGCGCTTCTCAGGTAGCGCAGCTGCACTGGGGTCTCGCAGGGGAGCACAGCTGCGCCTCTCGCATAGCACAGCTGCGCTCTTGCTTCGAACAAGAGCTGCTGCTGTCTTTTTTTCGATTTTAAACTTCAAAACTCGGAATAGTGCAATCTAGATACATGTTCAAATCCTACAATCAAAAGGAGTTCAAACACCATAAAAACGAGATAAATATTCAAAATGTTCGACAATACAAATGTTCGACATTTTCCCAAACAAGTTTGATACAACTTGATAGTTAAACCCGAAGCTCCACTTCTACTCTCAATTCCCATAGCCCTCAAGGTCCTCTATAGCTCGACCCTGAACCACATGTCTCAATGCACACACACAAGACAAAGCAACAGTCAGAAAATCGGTGAGAATAAACTCAGTATGAACGACAGGAGCATTTAAGCATTTCAACAACAATAATCTAAATTCATAATTGATCTGAAATGAAATGCATGCTCAAGAATATGTGGGCTATCAAATCTCGGACTCAGTCTGAATCTCGGCTATAGGGATCCCAAGGGAAAAGAAAACACAACATCACTACCTAATCTCCCAATAGGGGTGGGTATTGGGCTTCTCAACCCCGAACTTTGGCGCAACTATCACTAGTAGAATTATCGTCTTTTACTTCGCATATTAACTGAAGTCGTAGATAGATAAGTACCGAAGTAGATGCACGTGAAGTAATAGGGTATTGTATTACTTCGCTTAATAACCGAAGTCTTAGACACAAAAATACCGAAGTCTTTGGTCGGTTCACGGAGTCAAAATTGGTTCAAGATTGGACCGTTTCCGAAGTAAAAGAATGTCTTTTACATCAGAGATTTCCTTATTTGACGAAGAAATAGCATATATATTACTTCGGCATTTAAATTGAATGATGAAGTAATTGTTATATTTAACTTCACATGTTATTTATTGTAGTGAAGTAAAAGAAAAATTTTACTTCTGCACTTTCCTTAAGTGACGAAGTAATAGAATATATATAACTGTGGCATTTATATCGATTGATGAAATAAAAACACAATATATATATATATATATATATATATATATATATATTTCTGAAAATTAAAATATTAGATTCATCAATTATCCATCCAAAAACTAAGAACATCCGTATATTTACCAATCCACAATTATGAATCCACGAATCCACGACTATAGCCCAAAAATGCATGTATCCATAAGTATTTTCACAAACTAAAAGTGTTCTAACAAATATATTCAATAATCCATAAATAAAAAACAAAGATTTATCCCAATGTGCACGACTAATTTAGGCACCTACAACCAGACATTACTTTACATCAGGACTATAAAACACTTTACAAGACGACAAGTATTGGCCATTTATATACCTAAGAATATAGTCGAGGGCCTCCATGTCCTTGACTTGAATACTGGATGGAATTACTTAACCCCCACATAAAACGGATGGTCTGCAAACTCCATAATCTGCAGAAATAAATCGATGGAAAGAAAAATGAAAATTATAAATCCAAGGCAACTTCAGGGGTGCAAACTAAAGAAAATCAACTAATTAGGTACTTAGGAAAAGAAGAACCAAAATTAGATAAAGTTTGACTTGGCAGTGCTTGATCCATGAAACTAACTAATCCGAACAACTAAATTGCAAGAGAAAATGACAGAACGATAAACACTTTGAAAGAATCAACCTCTACTTGCTTTCCAATTTCATTTCTTCCTATGAATTTCAAGCCAGATTCTTTTAAAATACCAACCATCTCTCGATCACATGTAACGATCAATACAAAAATTATTTAAGTAAAATTTCAATCAAATAGTTTAGTTTTCCAAATTTTCTCATCAACTAACCTCATATTTGTGTCGATGCCATTCACCCACATGCTCTGAATTATGGTAGCTGCAGGAAAGCAAATACAATTAGAAAGTTTAAAAAATAATAATTATACAACAATCAAAATGTTTTTAATAGCCATGTGCATTCTCTTGAACACTCGAACAGCTGAGCTTTTCGAGTACTGATATCTGAATCAGGAGACTAATTAAAGATCCACTTGTACGATCCACTTACCCCATTTACTAGTCAAAATGAGATTATTTCGAGGGGATCTCCATTCTTGGATATATAACGATAAAGAAAACTACCAACCTTAGCCCAAAGAAGCTTAACGGCTGAACAACCACGAGGGAATAATCAATTAATTCCGATTATACTCAAAGCAATAAATCAGTTTATCTGCATATATAGCGTGAAACAATGACTTCAATCTGAATAATTTTATGCCAGACCAATAAAAATAAAAACAAGGAAAAAATACTAATTAGAAAATCATAAATTGGCTATAACTAAAGTACTACTATGTTTTAACCCATTGTTGGTTGTCTTTCTCGAAGAATTTTAAAATATGAATCAATATAAGGAACATGTAAATACCCAAAATTTAATGGAAAAAGTTCTAAAAGCTCACAAATAGTTCAAATTCTTCAATTTGCCAATAGAATCGGGTATGTCACCAAACAGCTTGTTGTCGGACAGATCAAATGTTTGAAGCTTTTCTAGTTTACCAATGACATCCGGAATTGGACCTGTAATATCATTATTTTGCATTAACATACAAATTCCCAAATGGAAGAAATATTCAGGTTGTATTTATTTACAATGGTTCTAACTTCGATGTAGCAAAACAAATTATGTGAAAGATCATGCTTACAAATTTTTCATAGTATTTTCAGTTTCTTCAATATTTTTCCCCCTGTTGTGTTAACTTTGATATAGCAAAACAAATTATATGAAAGATCATGCTTACAAATTACGCAAGGAATTGATCATGCTCACATAATTACCTAAATTTTTCATTTACAAGTTTTGTGATTTAATGAAGAATAGGTTAGTGAGTTGGGGAGAAGCCTTCAATTTCATGTATAATTCTTGTCAAGTTTCTCGTGTCGTGTGATTATCGTAGGAACAGAAACATACACTCTTTATTGAATCTGGGGAACGTTATTTGGAAATTAATACAAATGATTGGAGTTCTTGGCATATCAAGAGAAGCCGATCCTCACCAATTTATTTTGTCTTTTATATGCAATACCTCAGAAAAAATTGGACCATGGATCAGATTTGTTCCACAAACGATACCCAAAGTTTGACATCGTAGAAATGGGGTTACTCACAAGTCATAACGACATGCTATGGACCATATTGGATGGCTTCTTCCATCTTCTTTTTCATCTTGTACTGTAACGTAGCAGGGGCACAAACTAGTGGTGTTTGATCACCTGCAGATAGACAACATGGCATCTAAAAAACAGCTTCTTTGTATGTAATGTGCTACCTCCCCTTCAATACAAAACACTCTAGGAAAAAATTCCCATGAAACTAAAAAAAACAGTGGTAGCAACGCAAAACAAACTAACTTCTCTACTTTCAGAAGCAAAATCAGGTCACACAGAAGTAAATGGAAAGGATTGACAGATGAACACATAATAGTCATTTTTTATGTTTTTCTCAAATTTCCTGCTATAATCTTTTTAACACTGGACATGACACATGGTTGCCGATGACACTTACAAGTACAAAAGTATTTGCTGCCAAGAACACCAAACTTGCAACCGAAAGCTAAATAAACACATTCTTACCTCAAAATTCCAGCAAATAACCCCAAATAAACCAATGAGTTTGAGGTGGATCCAAGCCAAACCTTTCCACTTAATCTGCATCTTGCTCCATGGCAATACTTTCGAACAACATAATTTGCATTCACAAAAGTCCAATTTTCCAATGATCAATACTTTCGAAGAGCATGAACAAAAAAAACATCTTTATCTGAAATTGAGCTCAGAAGTACAAACTTTTTTTTGCCCCGAGAATTTCTTTATATTTGGAAGGGAATGTTGGTCTCAGGGAATCGATAAAAGCACAAAAGTTGTTGAACGCACACCTGAATCACGACAAATCCACATAAAAACCAAGAAAAAAACTCGAGATGAAAGCTGCCAAAACCGCCCCAATTACAGCCAGAGGCCATAGAAATATTGCTAGACCAGCAAATGGAACACAAACAGTTTCCAAGAATGGACCTTCTTAACCCAGTGAGTTAAGAGTCTCACTGTATTTCCATTGGTTTCTCGTTTTCGTACACTTCCTCACTCAATTCATCCATGTAGGAGAAGTACGAATGGAAGCAAAAATCCATGAAATCTTGAACTACCGTACAAATGTCTTCGAGAGTCGAATAACAACCATCCTGGTATCATAAAGCATAAGCAACAAGCAAAGTTCAATGAAAAAGAGAAAACTAGTCAGATTATTGTCTTGTAGTTAGTTAATTCTTAACCTTCTAGGTTATGCAGTAAAATAAAATTTTAAAATGATACATGAGATTAATCTTAAAACCATTCTTAAAATTTCGAAAAACCACGACAACATGAAGGTATAATCAGACAGAGAAAAACCATGACAATCATCAATCATCTTGCTCGAAGTGATTAATGTTAAATAAAAATCTCATACTGACCAAAAAAACAATGCTTCCATTTCTCGGTCACTCTCTCTCCGACAACCTCGAAGGTAGCAATCAATGGAGCAAAAACCCATATCATATTCCACCAAGAATACTTCTAACTATTGCAACGATAGTCCAGAGGATCAAAAGCGCACCGACAACGAAAGCAATACAAGAATCTTCAAAATCCACCCTAACCTCTTGCTTCTGCATTTTGAATTCAAAGACGAGAAATTACAGAGCAAAACTCGAAGTAGGCATGGTAACATATGCATTGTGTAACATCGATAAAGCCAATAGTTAACTATATTGCTACTATACGTACTTTGCCACACAGTAGTAAGTCCAAATAACATGTGAAGGCCAAAGACCAATAACCACTGCTGAATTTCCAACTGCTATTATGGTGAAGGCAACGGACATATAATCAACCCTTCTCCAGTAAACAATAACCCGAGTCCACCAAATATATGTCAAAATGGGTTTTCGCACAGCCAATGGTGAAATGATAATTCTTCAAGAAATGTGTCGCAATAAATTTTACCACAAAAGCTAAGGAGTGTGTTCTCTCCCAACTCAGGTCAATCATGACTAAGACTCAAAAAACTGGTCAAGACATAGCATTTCAGATTGTAATGAAGATTAATTAAACATATTCCTAATCCCAACATTCCACTAACTTCAAGAAATTAATCTGATAGCATTCTTATGGTTGCTATAATAATAGGTTTCTTTTATATTTACTGGAGAAACTCATTCTAAAAACTAATCATGCTAGACATGGTTGAAACTTGCATTTATTAAAAACTACTACAAGTTCTATTTTGGGCATTGGTCTAGGCTAGTCTCCCAGTACCCAAAACCAACCATTAGATCCTATTGCCACTTATATTCCAATGGAAAATCATTTGACGCAGGGTGCCCAAATCACAGACAGACAACGTGCGTATGTGTGTGCAGGAGTCCAGAGCAGAACAAGCAAGAACTTCAAACAAAAAAAATTACTCGAGGTCCATAAAAAAATTTAAGCTGCTACAACACACCAAATTGCATCATTACTGGGTTTTCGTTCGTGAAAGTGCGCGATAGCAAAAATGCAACCAAGATGGTGGGTGTTCCCTTCACGTTACAGGGAAATTGAAACCAAAAACCCTAAAAACACGAAACGCAGAGCATCATTGTAGAATAAACAGCGCTAAAGTGAACAAATAGGAGGAAACCCAAATGGATGAATAAAAAAAACTCGATTTCAGGTTAAAAAATAGAAATACTCATCCAAAACATTTAAAACCCGAATCGAAGGGAAAAGAGAAGGATTCTTACGTTGGGCTTTCCAATGGTTCCGCTGGCGAGCAGCTCCGGAGGTAGTGAACGGCTGAAGTTGTAAATCGACGGGCCGCTAGGGTTGAAAAGAAAGAGATGGAGTTCTTGTTTTTACCGATCGCAAGTGAAATGAGATTGATAAAATATTGAAGGTTAAGAGTTGCAGGAATTTACTTCACCACTTATCATTAAAAATTTTATTTTTTCACTTTTTACTACATTAGAAAAAAATATGCCGAAGTAATATGTTCTCAAAGACTAAGTGAACCCCGTGTTTTTGTAAATGCTGAAGTAAAAAGTGTGATTTTACTTCGCATGTTTTTTTACTGAAGTTGATTATTACATATTACTTCGGAATTAATTATTGCCGAAGTAATTTGTGCCGAAGTAAAATGAGAATTTTCTACTAGTGTATATAGAGTTTTCTGGCCATAGGAGCTGCTCTGCATCCCATGCCACTCAAATACAGACCCAAACGTCCGCTGCAACAAAGGCAACTATGCCATCAAATTTCAAAGAAGTTTGGCTCAATATGAATGAGATGATGCAATTCAATAAATCAAAATCTCTGCTCATATGATCATCTCATCTCATATATCATATCTTCGATTCATATAATATAACATGAATGCAAATATCGATAATCATCGAGAAATAATCAAAGAGCATAAACCCATGCTATTCAATAAATCTCATGAATCGAATAAATTAAACAAATAACATATAAGCAAGCAAGTGTGTGGCTTTAAGGGCTCGAAAAATCTCATAAATGTCTCGAAGATTCAATCCCAAATATTTTAATTTTCTGATCATACCTTCGATTCTAAATCTTGAAAGCTCAAATTCCTAAAATGAATTAACTCAATCAAACTCATAACAAATTCATTCGATCAAACTCGGCATTCCAAAACAATATTCGAACCAACCTTGACCAAAATCTCAACAATTCAAACTCTTGCAAACTTGAACCGATAAACTCCCATCAAAATCTGAAATAGATAAAAAATTTTTGCAGAATATCATTTCCAATTCTCTCGGCTCAACAATTACTAAATAACTCTTTCAAAATCAAACCGGCGGCATAACAGCTAAAAATCGGATATCCCCAAAATATCAACATCAATAATACATCAAAAACAGCTCAAAATAATCACAAATACATCACCAAACTTTCGAAATTCCTTCCCCAATATACCATCTCGATCAACTCAAGAACATATCTAAAAACTCATATCTCAAATCCAACATAACCCAAAATTTGAAACTTTATAGAATCTTATCAAACTTACATATAATGTAGCCCTCGAAGTTGGGATTCCAAATATGTAGTTATCTTTAAAATCTACCGGATAGATGATGCCGGATCGAAGCTTGAATGCATGAAAATGGGGTTGAGCTTCTTATCTTCTCCCTTATCTCTGCTGAACACTTGAAATGGGGAAGAAAAATTACATTAAAATCTTATTTTGATTGGCCAAGAGATAAGTCAAAGTCAAATCTACAATTTAGTCCTTGGTCAATCTTAAAAACTTCAATTCAGTCTCTAAATTTCTGAAACAAAAAAGTTAATCCAAAATTTCATAAATCCTCAAATTAAATATTTTTGGGGCATTATAAGCATCTTAAGGGGTCAACTGCTACATTACATCCAGTTTGGAAAGTCACGTATTCACACCCAACCGATTCACATCAAGTGGTATCCAATCTTGTCAACATCCAATACAACAGATAAACTCAGTAATGACACAAATATGAGAAATGAAATCCAAGTCATACTTTCAAAAAATAAAATATTGACGAATCTTGTCAACACTTGGAATAAGTCTTCTGTTTCATTGGGCAAACTGAATGGAATGAAAAAGAAAGCTTGTGATCGAACTGACCTATGATTTAGCATGAATTGTCAACAGTATATCCGAAAAAATACTCAGTCATGTCTGGACAAACACAGTTCAAATTAGTGAAATTTGTAAGGTCCAGCATGATATATGAACACATGGAACCTGAAATTCCTGATAATCCTCAAATATTTCAACAAAACAAACTTTTACACAAAGGACTGGGATATGTTGAACCAGAGAGTTCACAATTTGGAATGACCAAAACTTGATCAGATAGGTCTGGATATGGTCAATGTTAGAATCCTTAGTTTTGGTAATTACAAACAACTGCTCATGTTATAATTTGAATTGCCATTCATTGTAAAGCATGTTAAAGGGGTTCGACTGCTCAAAGGGGTTCGACTGCCTAAATAAGTTCGACTTCTCAAAAAACTATCGACTGATATTCTACAGCAACATATGACCAGCCACACGTCTTAAAAAGGCTACCGACTACTTGACTGTTCAACGACTATATTTGTAAAGAGATATCTCAAAGAAAATGTCAAATCTCATATATATTCACCAAGAGTTGTGCATGCTAAGTCACAACATTTACGCCTAAAATATCAGAGTATTTAAGAGTCATAAATACAAAAATATTTAAAGTTCAAGAGATTATCAAAAATGGAACCTGAAAGAAGTCCACTTAAACGCTGCAGAACTGCTACTATCTATTTTCAACATTATACTTGTCTCACATCTATGAGGGCACACAGAAGAATTAAAGACGATAGAGACAAGTATTTAATGAGGACAGAAGTTGAACATTATTGCAAGGTATCTGTAAATAATAAGATGCAAACAAGAAGAATAAGAAAAATCTCGCTCAACAATCATAAGCTTTCTAAAGCATTATCTGAGAACTTTGCAAGATACATCCTACTTTCTCACCTTTTCCACTTATAACAGTCACTCATTTGTTCTCTCAGGATCACAAGGGTAAAGATACAACTCTCAACTGCTCAAATCAGAATTGTTGAAGAGGATTTGCCCACGAGTTTGAATCTTAGGATTCATTCAACTGCTTTACTCTACTTACTGTTGTGCCGTGTTGTGTACTAGGAGTTTCAGTCTAGGCAAGAGTAAATCCTACGATTGGAGTGGGATGTCTACAAAGGGTGTATAAATCAAAGCCTTCAAGTGAATTTCCTTCCTGCGTGGAAGAAAGGGAGACGTAGAAGCAGTTTGCTTTGAACTTTCATATATCTTGAATGTTTTTATTTCGTTAACTGCTTATTTATCTTATTGTTTTTGCCTACGAGAGTATCAAAAATAGTTGGACTGTTTATCCGCACTATTCTTGTGGTCTAAACTGCTTTTAAGGTTAAAAGAACTAGTCTTGATATCTAACCCTATTAAGACTACTCTCAAAGCTTTTAAAATATTTGAAACATTTTTATAGTCATGTGTATTCACCCCTCTCTCTACACAATATTAGATCCAAAATTCAAGACAGACAGAATTATATGAAGTCAAAACATAGACCATATTTTAAAAACAAATCATTTAAAAAGAAATATTGGAAGCCTGGTATGAAAAATCAGTCTGGATATTATTTCACTAGGCACTCACAATACATTGCACCAAAGGTATCAGGTAGACCATATTCTTGGGGGTTCGTATGCTGGAAAGTCTGTAGGTGTAACGCCCCAAAATTATCTTAATCGAGATTATAGGAGATAAATATTGATATTCAGTGATTATGAAACTCGAGGATTGATTTGATATTTGATCAGGTACTGAATTGCATTTTTTGAAGAATTCTGGGACCAAAGTGCGATTTACCTATTTTGACTTGGTCTTTTAATATATAGAGGAATGACTAAGCGTTCCCTTCTTCTTTATTCCTTCTCCTTGACCCATTCCACCATTAACGCCCCATCAAGCTTTTCATTTCCGACTTTTGCTCGATCCGTCCGATAGAAATTCAATCTGAAGGCATATTTCCGATCACGATTGCGAGAGCTACGTTATACCGTAAGTTTTTCTTCGATCAGTTATACTTCAATTTCAGGATGTTGTTGGAATCTAATTATGTTTGGATATGTTTTTTTGAGCTAGCATAGATGGTATATTCCAAGTCGGATCGGAAAAAGAACGACGTTTGGATTTGTTATGATTTTTGAAGCATTTATTCAAACATAGGGGTTTGGTTTATTTTTTGGTATTTGAGTTGTTTTGATAGATTGATGGACATATGAGGTAGATTGGATTTTTATGTTGAGTTGTTGATTTTGGTTGGCCGTACTTTAGCCGTTATGCCGCCGGATTGTGATTAGGGAGTATTGGGGAAAATGGTTTGAATTGTTTTTGAATTGAATGGATTTATTGATATTGAGTTCTTTTATATCTCCCTACATATTTGGTTGAAGGCTGTTGAGCTCAGAGTTCGTATAATTCGAATCGTCAAAAAATTAATTTAGAATCGGTAATAACTTTACCTTATTCGTTGAATTGAGTTGAATGATTTTTTATTGGAACTCTTGTTGTTGTAGCTTGTCCAGATTGGGAGCAACATCGAATCGAAGAAAAGGTATAAGTCGACATCGAATTGAATTGGGACGAATACTCGAATCCGAGTTGATTTCGATTTTCCCTGAAATCAATACTTGCATGTTTACTTGAATTAGTTGGATTATGTTTGAATGTATTCGATTTTCACTTGCATTCATCTTGATCCATTCATTTTGAATTATATGTTTTGGGGACTATAATCGAGTGACATTGGTCGTCGAGTTACTCCAATAGCCCGAGACTCCTTATGGTTGCTCCAGAGTCTAGAGGATTGATATATGCATCATCCAAATCGATCGGGAGATTCGGTGAGTTTTTGTGATATATTGACCTCGGGATCCCAATCGAAGAACCGAGTTATCCTTGGATTATCTGATTTGATAATCCCGAAACTTAAAGTCATGCATTTCATTCTATTTCATAATTGGAATATGTTGTCATTATATCATGATTTTGATATATTACTTGATATTGCTTGTTTGTTGTTTTTACTGGGAATATTATTCTCACCGGATTTATCCTACTGTTGTCTTGTTTTTGTATGTGGACTTGGCAACAGGTGGGGCAGGTTCGAGTCAGAGGTAGAATGGCTAGAATGGGTTGAGTTTGTTAGGAGTGAGGACTTGGTTTAAAGTCGATTGTATATTTTGAATTCGACATGTATCTTGTATTGTATTTCGTTTTGTAACACCTAGAACCGATGCATGTTCTACTCTTTCGAATAATTGTGCAACTCTAGAACTTCATGTTTTGTAATATATTATTTGTTTCTCGGGAGAGGAAAATAATACACTTAAGTGCTCTTGGCTATTAATTGAATGAAATTCATGAAAATAAATTAATTAGGAGAAGTTTTTGTCGAAACCAGGTGAAATCCAAAATCTCTAGACCATTTTTTCTCTCATTGATAATTTCTTAAAATTGTGTGCGTGCTAGCTAAAATTCATTGCTTATTAAATTTTTCTGCAAACCTCTCAAATATTAATTTTTTAGATAAAGTTTAGATTATTTTAATTACAAGTACTAATAATTGTCAATACTACTCCTCGTGGGATAGACCGAGTGAAATACTTCCCATAAAATACGTCTTTGAATCCATTCCAAGTAAGGGTAGTCAGGTTTAAGGCAGCCTTCGCTCCATTCCACCAAATGCGAGCGTCATCTCGGAACATATATGTGGCACATCTTACCATATCCGCATCGGATAACTGCATGAAATCAAAGACAATCTCCATGGCTTGGAACCACTGTTCGGCCACCAAAAGAACGGCCTCACCTTTGAAATCTGGTGGATTCACTTCCAAGAATCGCTTGTATATCGGGTTCTGATTAGCCCCATGGTGATTGTTCCTCGTATTGGCCGCCTGGGCTTGAAGAAGTTGTTGAATTTGTGATCCCTGAATACGGCTCTGCTTTTGTAGCAAAGTAGTTAATCCCGCCAAGAATTGGTTGTTCTGATTGTTCTAATTATTCGGTTCACAGTCGTCATGGTTGTTGTTGTTGGTGTTGGTGTTTCCCCTACGAGAAGCCATATTCTTAAAGTCCAACATTATTCACACCGCTCAGTCACGATTTACAACATAGGCAAACTTAACATACATTTCGTATACATATAACTCATCACATTGTCATGTACATAATTACATAAACTCATAACTTACAGACATGAAGACGGAGTTTTGGAGTCGTGGCGAGTATGAATGAGAGTGCCTAAAATAAGACCCAGAACGAACTACTCTGATACCAAACTATAATGCCCTCAATCGATGGGGACGTTACACAACTAACATGACCTTAAAATAGCGCGGAAAAGAAATTTTTTGAAAGATGTATGCATACATCAAACCTCACTTAAAACATTTTAAATAGTTTACAAACCAAATCACGAAAATTTGAAACATAAAACTTGTTTTCTTCAATCAAACATAACATTTAGCTTCATTAAAGTCAACACAAACACACTCATGCATCTCCTGCCGGCTCGAATCTTGGCTCCTCCTCATGTCCGACATCAAACGCATCGACGTATGCATAAATGTCATTCTCATTACCTGAACCATTCAAGCATAGTGAGTCTAAAGACTCAATAAGAATATGGGAGAAAATCCCGGTTCAGTCCTAAATGTTTGGACACATTCCCGATTCAGTCCTAAATGTTTCAATGTTCCCGGTTTGGTCCCAAATATTTTCCAAAAATTCCCGGTTCAGTCCTAAATATTTTTATGTTCCCACCGCCAATATATTTCCATGATACAGGAGCCGATATCCTGTTGGAAAACAATTTCTTACAAATGTTTAAGAAGTACACACAAGATAATGAGTTAAGACGACTTATGTTCACTACAATCTGTGATCATAAAATTATCGTCCCAAGACTCAATATTGCTTTTTATCGACAAATGTCGATAATGTTCCGCAGCCAGCGTGGTGATAATAAAGGACAACTTTTTCACCCAAAGATGAAAGATTCAAGAAGGTTTGGAGAAATCATATTGAAGATAACAACAGAACAAGAACTTCAAATAGATGATATGGAGCTTCTCAAGGTAACTCTAACCCAAAAAGATATAGAGTTAGAAAATAAGGTATCCCTCGAAGATGTCAAGAAAAGGCTCAAAGAAAGTTATAATGAGCATCCTTTGGCATGGTGGGATAGAAATCAACTTAAAGATAGCCTTTCTCTAAAATAAAGTAAAGAGTATAAATTTGTTAGATATAAGCCTATTCCGATGAACATAACAGATCAAAGGGATATGAGGATGATTATCAAGGAATATTTGGACCTTGGTTTAATCAAAGATGGAGTTTCACCATATAGCAGCCCAGGTTTTTTGGTCATAAATCATGGTGAAATAAAAAGAGGAAAATCCAGGTTAGTTATTAACTATCAAGGAATTAATAAAATCCTGGAGTTTGATGGGTACTTCATACCCAGTAGAGAACATCTAATTAGCTGTGTACGAAATGCTAGAGTGTTCTCAAAATTTGACTGTAAGTCTGCATTTTACCAGATTCAGATGGAAGATGGCAGTAAGAAATTCACAGCCTTCTTCACATCACAAGGACAATATATCAGGGAAGTTATGCTTATGGGATTGGCTAATGCACCTCAAATATTTCAAATAAAATTGGATAATATTTTTAAGGATTATTTCAACTTCATGTTTGTTTATATTGATGATATTCTTATAGCATCAAAAAACATAGATGAACATGTTAAACATTTAGAGATTTTGTCTAAAATTTGTAAACAAGAAGGACTGGTTTTATCTGAAAAGAAAGCAGCCATAGCAACAAGAAAAATTGAATTCCTTGAAATTGAGATTGATGAAACTGGAATAATTCTACAACCCCATATTGTGGAAAAAGTAAAGAATTTTCCAGATAAACTCAAAGATGTAAAACAACTCCAAAGTTTTCTAAGAGTAGTTAATTTTGCAGGGATGTTCATAAACAATCTGGAAATATACAGAAAGATGTTCAGTCCTTTGTTAAAAAAGCATGAAAGGTTTATATGGACCGATGACCATACTAAAGGGGTAAACCAATTAAAGGAGATATGTAAGAATCTCTCAAAAATGGCTATACCCGTGGATGAAGATGATTTGGTCTTATTTACGTATGACAGTGACGAATGGTGGGCAACAGACCTTATTAAGAGCACTCCGGATGGAGAAATATCATGCAGATACTGTAGCGGTCTTTTTTCAGAATCTGAGGCCATCAGATGGAATATCAACGAGAAGGAATTTTATGCAGTTAAAAGGGCTTTCGAAAAATGGCCATTATTTTTACTTGCTAAAAAATTCACTTTAAAGGTTGATAACACTCGGGTAAAAGCTTTTCTAAGAAATAAGATTAAATCTAAACCTGAGAAAGCTAGGTTATTAAGATGGCAAGCATTATGTCAAAATTATATTTTTGATATTGTTATTATTAAATATCATGAAAATATTCTTGTAGATTTCTTAACAAGATATGGAAGGCAGTGACGTTGATTCCATCATGAAAATGCAGAGGCATCTCAGGGAACACCTTGGATTGCTTCAAACCGAGTTCATCTAGCTTGTCATAAGTGCCGATATGGCAGGAAGGTTACAACAAGCTGATCGGATCAAAGTATCCAATAGAATAACAGGATGTATGCAAGCTCAAACTCAACTATGGACTGCTATTCAAGGGCCAATTATGCGTGCCATAGAAAAACCACTGGTTTTATAGAAAAAAGAAATGTTAAAACCATTGGTTTTACAAGAACAAGAAATACAGCCACCGGTTGTAAAACAATATGTTGAGGATTATAATACTCAATAAACAAGCGCTAATATATCATCAGTTTTTTATGATCTAGATAAAGCAACACTGACAAGGGTAAATCTAAGATTGATACTAATCCACCTGTCATTTCTTCATTTCAGGTTTATCAACAAAGATGGGTGAAATTAAGTACAAGAATTGAAATCAACCCGAACACTTTCAGGGTTGATGTTGCAGGAATATATCCAAGGGTTTGGCTAAAAAACAATGTCAATCCTAAGGATGTAAAGCTATGGTATGAATTTGGGGCTTTAGCCTCAGTTTATACAACTTCACCAGGATTCCAGGAAATATCACAGCTACCAAAATGGATTCAGGAAGCAGTACAAGAAACATGGGAAAATAATGAACATTTGTCCAGAGGAGATGTACTCAAGTTATACTTCTTTAGTGCAGCTCCAGAACCAACAGGGAAAGGATCACACGAGCCCTTTTATTTCAACAAGCTAAGGAGACCTGACATGAATAATCAAAGATTTATCAAGGATCCTATATCTGAAGAAATACCATTGATAACCACTTTTGAAAAAAATGAAATCACAACCAGAAGGGCATGGGGTATTTGGGTTTGTCTCACCGATATGGAAAAGGTCAAGTTTTTGTTCAAATTTTATCAAAATTCTGTGAACGGATCATTCCTGTTAAACACAATGACATGAAAAACTACGGCTTTTGCGGAAGAACTCTTAGAAAAAAAGAGGAACTTTTTGTGGAACAACAAGCTATCGGGGAGTAAAGAAACTCGCCAAAAATTTTGTAACATGGATCATATCGAAAGATGGTCAGAGAATATCTACCCAGAATGTCCATACCAAAAGGAGCCAGAATTCGGAAAAACCTTCAGACCCTGAACGGATCGAAAAGATTTTTTTGAGACAAGAAAAGGTGGACAGGGACCACCAAAAACGCATTTTCCCAGGAGCCCACTGCAAAAGCAAAAGATGCCCTGGCAACAATAAAGAAGGCATGTGAAGAGAATAAATCCAAATGAAAAAGTCAAGCATATGACTCCTCCAGTAGTAAAAGATGTCATCGGGCATATGACTCTCCCACTAGCAAAAGATGTCATCAATAATGGCATAAATAATTCAAGACAGCTGTAAGATTCACTGAAGTTTCTCGGTGAAACGAGTGAAACTTCAGCTATAAATACAGGCATTTGAGGAAGCTGAAGACATCAATCATTCCCTTCAGTTTTCTTACAAATAAAACATTGTAATATTTCTCTTTCCAAGTTTGTATTAAATTATAATTTTATGTATTTCAAGAAAAAGACTACTATGAGTAGCTAAACTAGTTATCTCTTCCTATACAAAAGAGGTTGATTAATGTAATAATATGTTGTCTGAATAAATTTCCGAAGCTCTTCCCTATCATGTTCTCATTTAAAAATTAAGTTGTTACTATAAACCTTAAGGTAGGAAACGAAATAAGGTTGTGCTAGCTGCTGCTGAAGGAGTCTGTGTTAGGAACCATCGGTTGCGATTGCGTGGTTTGGTTGTGAGGAGCAACCTATAAAACCCGGTGGACATAACCCGACAACAGTTTGGTCAAAGAGGTAATTGGCTTTAATTTACTTACGAAAGCATGATGAGATTAAGCTTTTAAATAATAAATAAGGAATTAAAGGGTATAATGGGGATTATTTAGTTTTAAGGGCATATTCGAGAAACTATTTAATGAATCAAGGATATATTTGGAACATAAAAAGTGAAAGGGATATAAAACAGAAAATGGAAAAGATACAAGGATATATTTAGGAATTATCCCTCTGAGATGCAAGCCAACAAGGTTGATTATGGGTGGGAAAAAATTTAGGACACTCGGTTGAATAATTGATACCATGAAGAATTCCGGGACAGCTCAGATAGTTTAAAGTGCAGATTCACAATAAAAACATGTTGCTTATGAAAGTTTTAAAGTGATGTAATCCTTCTATATCTCATATTTTCTATTTTTAGAAATATTAATACTAGCAGATTTTGGTGATTACAAGTAATTTGGAACAACCCGTTTCGGCAAGATTTAACACAATTGTCAATGGAAACGATCCTAATCTAACCATTCTTAATCAATTTATGCAGAAGGAATCACAAATACAAGTATCTTAGAATGAATTTTAACACACATAAAGATATATCCTTGAATGATTAATGGAGGTAACAGAATATCAGGTGTGCTTCGAATTCGGTTTAGACTCTTTTTCAGCTTCGTTCTTGAAAATAATCAGTAGAGTTGTGATATGAGTTTTATTTTACAAGACTAAAATGGTAAAATATGTTTAAGGGGTCCTTAATTGAGAAAAAAACTTGTGACGTCCCGTATTTTTAGACATTTTTTTTCAAATACAGTATTTCAGGGCATGCATCGCACTAGAAAGTTCAACAACCCGCGATAATGAAATTAAAATCTATGCAAATGACACTTTAAAAATCTAAAGAATTTAACACGCATAAAATAGTTGAAACAAATGATGCAACCCTACAGTTAAAAACTGGTTCTTATACGGCACATCAAAACTCCTAATACATAGCAAACCTGAGCCGGCAATTTAAATCTTAAGAAAACAGACGAAACGTGAGTTTCGATAAAATAAACTGAGAGAGGAAAATACTTTATAAAACATTCATGAAACCAAGCATAAACAATCAAATGAAATAAACAAAATAAGAGCTTAAAAACTTAAAATCATTAAAACACATCGTCGCGAAACCGTCATTGAAAATACTAAGTCTAAACTTTACTTAAAATTGACTTTTAAAATTAGTGCATAAAATAATGTAACAACAGAATACCAATAAACATACGCAGAACTTCTCGCTTTAAAACGTTAGAGCTTTGAAACATTCGTGCCATGCAATGCCTTCGCTTCTTGGACTCTTCAGCCTTTTCACCAAAGCTTTTAATTCATTTATATCTCAAATCTAAGCATCAATCAAGCATAGTGAGTCTACAGACTCAACAAGAACATACATTACATAACGAATACATAATAAAAATCATCATACTTTGGACGTGCAAGAATTAAACATAAACATAATGCATAAAAACATATCTAATAAAATTATTTATTTGGGATGATGAAATACGTGCAATTGTGGCAACCATCATTATGAGCACATCATTGGTTCCCGTGATAACAGATTTGTTGTACAACTATCATATGATATCGGCCATTTAAACTTTCATTCGTTGGAAAGGTCTTCCCCGGGGCTCATTCCAAGGCGCTAGTCCTATCATTCCGTCTCATGAGCACATAGTTTGGAAAGTCCCTTCCGAGGCTCAAACCGAAGTACCAGTCTCGTATTGTCACCACAAAACACATACAACATCAAAATATTTTTTATGCATCATTATAACATTCATAATCATCATCATAAAATTCGTCATAACTTTGTAAACTTCATCATGCTTTTTCATCATAAACATCATCTTCATAAACATTTTATTCATCTCATCGTTCATGAAACATACTCAAAACATCTTAAAATCATCATGTCATCATGAACCTTGAAAATAACTTGAAACTCAACATGTCATGCTCTTAAAATTATTTCATGCTTGAAAATCATGTGTGCTAATTAGATAAAAAAAAATGAGTACATCAAATTTACATTCATAAAATTTAATGCTTTCATAATGAACATAACTTTCGTGAGAACATACTAGCATATAATGTATTACATAACTAAACCGATCCACGTGATTCGTTTTTTTTCGTTCTTGACATTAAAACTTGAAACTATTTTCATAGGAACTCTTAAGAATACTTAAAACATCTTAAATATCACAAACATGAATTTAGAAGCTCAAATACGTAAAATGATATGCCCGATACATAATCTCGGGCACTAGGGCACGCATTCCTACGCGCCCTGGCACGACCATTGGTGTTGGGGCGCCTGAAATCGACGCCCCTGTGCCTGGGATGATAATAGCAAACGCAGGCAGCAGCGCAAGGTGCAGAATTTTGTTTTCTTTCATCGTTTCTCGTCCTTTTTGATCTATTTTCAAACTTACTCACTCACCCATTGAAGCTTTTGATCAAACACATGAAAAACTTAAAAATCTCGCATCTTCAAAAGATTTACATCAAACTTTACATTCAAAATACACACACTAAAATTCCCAGATTCATAAAAATTTTTCATCAAATCTCAAAAATCTTTAGACGAAACATTACTCGTTGGAACCTTGATTTCCCACATGAAAAATCTTCAAAACTTAAAAGGATTCGATCAAAAATGCTTCAACTTCAAAAGCTTAAAACTAAAAATACATACATAAAAAATACTCATATTCAAACATCTTTTCTCAAAAATCTTTAACATCTTTCTAAAATTTTTTTAACCAAAACATCAAAACCATTCACGTATCACAGTTCTATATCATGATCTTCAAAATCTCTTAAAATCAATGCAATATATATTACATACACATCAACATACATCTTTTTCATATCAAAATTCATATATTCTCGATTGGTGGTTTCAAAAGTATTTAAAACTTGCCTTTCTTCTTGGTAGGGAGTAATCGGTACCTAGAAACTTGATCTATCCTTGCCACAAATAGGTCGTTGAAAAATCTTTTTCCATAGATGCAACTTGAAGATTGGGGGAAAGGGGATGGGGTTGGCGGCTAGAGGAAAATGGTTTTCTCCCTCATTGTACGCCAACTCTTACTTTATAACACTGATGGGACGAACAGACCAATTAAATAAAAATAGTAACTTTAAAACTTTTTCCCTCAAGTATTTTAAAACTGTCCCAAATGTTTTAAAAAGTTTTCAGTTCAATCCTAAATGTTTTACGTTCAAGATTTCGTCCTAAATATTTTTCAAAAGTTCTCGATTTGGTCCTTCCATCTACAAACAAAGCGTAATAAAAAAAAAACTTACAAACAAAAGACAAAATTAAATAAAATAAAATCTAATAATAATAATAATAATAATAAATTTTAAATAAAAATATAATATAAATTATACAAAATAAAATTATAGAATAAAAAAATAATTGAACCGTGCAATCTTATAGTTAAAAACATTATCAATCACAAACAAATAAACAAATGTTTTAGCAAATAACTAGTATTACTTATTTCACAAAATATTTGAAAATTTCAAAAAAAAATTCAAGAGAAGTATATTTATGCTTAACAATTGAGAAAATATAATGAATTATTTGACCACTGTTGAAGTATTGATATGAAATTAAGTTTTATTTAATAATAATTTTTTTCTCAAATACTAATTTTTTAAATTATAAAAAGAGTTTTAAAAAGATATATATCTTTTTCCAACCTCCAATTTTTTTTTTAAATGTGCAACCATCATGAAGAGAATATAACAAAATTAATAAAAATATGAAATAACATCATTAAATTTTAATTCCTCAAGTTTTGTTTATTTTATTTAAGTTTTTATTTTTTAGCATCATGAATTTAATATTTTTATTTTGAACATTGTGTAAAATTGATTTAAATTTGGATAAAAACTCTAATAAATTTGTATTTTATTTACAACTTGTTTAATGTTAAATATATAATAAATAATATAAAACTCAATCATAAATTATATAACACTACGCGGTGTTAGTTTTAACACACAAGTAGATGGAATGATCAAACCGGGAACTTTTGAGAAATATTTGGCATGAAATAGGCAATGTAAAAATATTTAGGACTGAATCGGAAACTTTTGGGAAATATTTAGGACCAAACCAGGAACATATAAAGATTTAGGACTGAACCGGGAACTTTTGAGAAACATTTAGGACCAAACCGGGAACGTTCAAATATTTAGGACTAAACCGGGAATGTTTCCAAACATTTAGGACTGAACCGGGATTTTACCCAAGAATATGCAATAAAAATCATGAGTTTTAAAATGTCTTTTGAATATAATATGACGTAAACATAAACATAAACCTAAACCTAAACATAAACATAAACTCATTCTTAATTGATGAATTATGTGAAATTTGATGCAAACGTCTGATAGACCTGATCTCATCATTCATGTTGATCAACAAGTAATTGGAAAGACCCCTTCGGAGCTTATCCCGAAGTGCCAATCCCGTTTCTTTCCATCGTTTAACTCATAATTGGAAAGGCCCATCCGGAGCTTAACCCGAAGTCCCGTAGATTTGGAAAGGTCCCTCCAGCGTCCATCCCGAAGTACCAATCCCGTATTTGCCACCACAAAGAACATAAGACATCAAAACTTTTCATGTATCAACATATCATTCGTCTCATCATAACTTTCATCATCATAACATTATCATCGTCATATCGTTCCATCTTTTCATAACTTGCATGCCATAAAACTTTCATTTCATGAACATAAACTTTACTCGATAACATCATGCATGTCATAGATGATTGAAAATCATACTTGCATATTTAACATTGGTTTCATGAATAAAACTTAGACATGTACATGCATACTAAGCATAATCGATCCACGCGAGTCGTTCTATTCGTTCTTGATATAAAACTTGAAACTTTTTGCATGGGAACTCTTAAACATTATTAAAACATTTTAATACATCATAAACATGCATTTAGAAATTAAAAACATGCAAGGAAAGGTTTTAGGATATAACCATCCTCGCTCGAGCACAAGATCTCACGCTCGAGCGAGACCTGTTTTAGAGTAGCATGTTGTAGGTGCTCAAACTCTATTTTTCCTTCGGAATTTGGAAAAGTGGTAAACATGAACTTTGTAGCCCTTTTTCTTGGATTTAAAATGCCGTTAGATTCACCCTAATTGGAGTTTTAAGTAAAACGTTATGCGCATTATCCCGAGATTGGGTACTGCAGGAAATTCAAAACAATTGATGCACTTCGGGGTGATTTTGGCCAAACATCCAAAACGATTTGAACAAAACTAAAAACATAAAAGTTGAAGATATTTGAACTAGATTACAGATAAAATTGGTCTCATATCATTTTTATTAGTACACTAGTCGTAATCCTCAAAATCGTAACGAGTGTCACTAATCCGAAACAATCCAGCACATGTAACATTTCAAAGCTTCAACTCGAACTAACTCAACACTTCAAAATATGATATTCTACTACTCTTGTTATATAATTAGAATAAAATATCCCTTGAAAACTCAAGAACACATCAAAAATTAAAAGAAACATGAGTCTCTTGAATCAAACTCAAGAACTTGACAAGAACGACTTACGTTTCACGATCTCGTAAAATCAAAACTTCATGCTCTTGAAATTCTTGCAAATCATGCATACATAGCTCAACATAAATCATCACATAACATCTTGATACATAATAGCTTATCAAAATACATAATAGCTTGAATGAGTTTCAAAAGCTTCAAAAACTTGCACTTGCCTTGAAATAGAGACGGAGTTGATCCGGAGTCTTGGCAACGAGCTAACCACGCAAATAACGAGATTTGGAACTTTAGCTTACCAAAATCTTGAAGAACCATGAAGATTCAAGAAAGAAACAAGAAGGAGAAGATGAGAGAATGGAGAGAAGGGGAAGGAGGCGTGTAGGAAGGAGCATGGGGAAGACAAAACATTTAAGTGGTGGGGAGAATGGTGGATACGTGGGGTTGTAGGAGAAATAATTACAAAACGCGTATTGACTATTAAAACGCTGTCCAAATGACGTACCTTGACTCGGACCGATAAAAACTCCCTTCCTCGACTCGTACGTTGTAAACATATCAATATCATACTTAAAATACTCATAAAAATATACTCTATCACCTCGTTTGTAGGTTAGCCTCGTTCTGCGAGTTCAGAATCAATCTCACCCTGAAACCGTAAACTTACTCGAAAATGTTAAAATAAAATATATTTAGACATGAAATCATATTCATAATTCATAACTTAAAATAATTTAAACTCACAACATCATAAAAATCATCTTAAAAGCATCGCGAGCAATCACTTAAAATCTAGTACCCCATTCAAGGACTAAGAATATTGACATTCGCCATCATTTCATCCAAGATCATGTTCTCAAAATGGATATCAGATTGGAGTACATTTTGATTGATCAATTCTTGGATTAATTGACTTAAGTTAATTATGCTTTAATTTAGGGAGAATTTCTGTGCTTGTTTTTAAAAAAATCTCTTTTTGTTCCTTAAGAAGAAAATAAATCAAGGATGGGGAGACAACAGAGTAAAATAAAATACTCCATTCATAGCAAGATTTTGGGTTGCTCCCGTTCGGATCAGGTCGAATAGGACAAAAACCTTAAAACCTCATGATTTTACTACTTATGCGCATAGCGTTTACCAATAAGGCAAAGATAATTTTTCTTGGAATCGCAATCGTGGAGCTCGCACTTGCCAATCTTCTTTACTCCTTTGTATGGGAGTTGTCGAATGGAATGAAGAAAGAAGACATCGACATGGAGGCATCGCCTGGATTTACTCCTAGCAAGAAAATTTATCTTTGCCTTATTGGTAAACGCTATGCGCATAAGTAGTAAAATCACGAGGTTTTAAGGTTTTTGTTATAATTATTTCATGAATGATAAAATGCTACAAGATTTGTAGCATAACAAAATAAATATTATTGAGCAAAGAAATTATGTTGAAATAACCTAATGTGTGAGTATCAGTACTTTCTTGATCATTTTTTATAGTAACTCAGTCCCATTTTACAAGATTAAATGGTTAAATTCATCTTTACAACTTTGATTTCCTTCTCCACCGCAAGCATCCATAATTTCATCCAGGCATATAGTACACCTGTAGATGATTTTGTGAACTCATCAGAAGAGGAGATTCGTTTCAGATTCTAATGCTCCTTGAAAATAATCAGAAGGAGAACATTTTCATCCTTGAAAATGTCCTCAGCCTGGTAAATGCCAAGTTTTTCTGCGTATTTTTTCTTTCTTAACGCCAGTTCTTTGGCGTCTGCTAGTCGTCGAGGATGAAGCGGTGCATATTGATACATCCGAAGCTCTTAAATCTTGGCCCAGGTGGACATAGTCTTTTGAAAGTCCATGTCCTCGTGAATCTTATTTTGTGTTTCCAAGAGCGCCTGATCGAACATTTTTTACATATCTTCAATAGGCGAAGCAGAAGATGAGTTACCCTTTTCCATGTTCTTCTTTTGTTCTGTTTATCTGCCTTGAATATTTGCTTGAACATTATGCTTTTAATACAGTAAATCACTCTGTATTTGTAGACTAAGATCTCGAATATGAAGAGTCATATTTTTTTCTAGCTTCCTCTTTATTTTGGGACACCGTTAGTATATGGAGAATCACACTGGTTATGTGTCGGGTTAACACGTCTAATTTTGCCACGTCATTTTGTTTAACCTCATTCATTGTACCTTTTGTTTTTTTAAAAATTTAAATATGTAGCCACATAGGACGACTTATTGTACAAGAGATCTTATATATATCTCGCCTAAATATATCTATCTTCTTCCTCACTGCATACTTTAAAACCCTAAAATTCTTGAGCATCTTTGCCTTTCACTTGAAGAATACTTGGCTCAACATTAATATTCACATGCAGCATGATATATAAAACAGTAAAACATGGATAATGACATATAAAATTCAACATATAAGCATACATACTCGTTGAAATCTCAATCAATACTTACATACCTCTCAAAAGCAGTTCTAGCAGTACCAGTCTAGGTTCAAAGCCTACAAGCCAGTAATTATCATATCACTAAAATTGCTCTAAAATCTTAACTAAGCTAATAGCTACTCCATACTACGACTAAGGATCTCGGACTATACCTATGTCCGTCGTCAGCCTTTTGCTCTCGAAGGCCTCAACTCCTGAGCACCGCTCCACAGCTCCTCTAGAAAGCGCCTCGCTACTGCTCGACCCCCGATTATAAGGCTGAAACCGCCAAAGAAACACCAATATTTAGAGGAAAAGTTTTGAATTGGCACTTGAAAATGAATCTCACATGGCCTATTTTATAGGCGAATATTGGAAGCTCGATCTCGGGATCGGAAGCTCCGATCTCTGCATGAATGCCACGTTCCGAACTTCGCCACTTCGAAAGCTCCGATCTCGACTTCGGATCTTCCGATCCCATGCATGCATCGACGTGTCTAAAGTTTCTTGACACGTAAGTGGTTGGTTGAGTTCGGACCTTCCGAACCCTAGTTCGGAGCTTCCGAACTCCCACGTGTCATTGTGTGGTTGACACCTCACTACTTGCATGGCTTAACTATGATCGGACGTTTCGATGATGGTTCGGATCTTCCGAACTATACCCTTAGCTTCCGAACTTGAACAGTGCCTCCGAACTAGTTCGGATCTTCTGAACTGCCATGTTCCAAACTAAACTAAGTCACTCTTCGGTGCCGATCTGGAGTTCGGATCCTCGGTGGTTCCAAAGTTTTTTTTCCCATTTATGGTCCGATTAAACAATTGGATAATTAAGATTATGATACCTTAATCATGATTTGCCATTATAATCTCGTTCAATAGGGTGCGGGTTACTACAAAAAATATGTGGAAAAGTTTCTCATGGAATTTATCTAGAAAGAATCGAGTTCCCATTAATACAAAAAACTGATATCCTGATCCAAGAAAAACCTATTTTACATAGAAATCAAAGTCTTAGACTGGTATAGGTCTGCCAAACCCCTGCCACAGCACTAGCGTCTTAAATAAAAAAAAGTCTTAGACTGGAACCAAAGAGACTATCTTTTCAAGGAGATAGAACTAGGTACATGTGGATAAAAGCACATGTACAAGAAATCCAATCAGCACCAAAAAGCTTTTTGACAATAGGAAATCTTAGATGTTTAGAGGGATGAAAATGAGTCGAAATAGTATTTCATATTATAAGTCAGAGGAATCAATTTTCTTGTAATAATTCATACTATTTGACAGTAATAGTAACCTACCAAAGAGTAAAAAATATCGAAAACTTAGAGTTTTATATTAAAGGTGTTCCAGGAAAAGAACCTGACCAACTGGTTATGGGTTTAGAGTTCCTTGAAGAACATAAACCTCGGAAATAATTATAAAATAGGATGGAATTTGTGGCAGAGGACTGGGTGTGGAAAATCCAATGACCACTTGTCTATTATTGATATATATATACATCTCAATTGGGATTTTATATGAAAATATAAAACAGAGTACTTTGCTTCTTATATTGATCCAGGAGTTGAAATTTATACAACAAAAAGAGGAGTTTTTTCAAATGAATTGAAAGCAAAACTACATCAAATAGGTGGACGAGATTTCTCAAAAAAATCTTAATATTATTCAAAAGAATTAAAAAAACTGAAATTCTAATCTATGGGACTTGTGTCAAACACCTTGGTACTTATAAGGTAAAGACACCACTGATTTATTTTCATGATACAAACCAGACATCTTGTTAGAAAATAATTTCTTACAAATGTTTAAATCTTATACACAAGAAAATGAGACTAGAAGATAGATGTTCACAATACTGTGTGATCACAAAATCATAGTCTAGAGACTAAGAGAGGGAAGAAAAAAAATTAGTTCCTTAATTGAGTCAATTAGTTAATTCAGTAAATATAAAGACATTTAAGTAAAGGGTATTATAATAAAAAAAATTTAAATATTGTGTTTATTTAATAAAAATAATATTTAAATGTTAATATTAATATTAATATTAATATAAAAGTGATTTTATTTAATGTACCGTAATATTTTGTTATTTTTAAATGTATCATTTTGTTAAATCATAATCGGAACGGTTACTATTTAATACTAATGTTAATATTAATTTTAAAGTGATTTTATGTTTTTAAAATTATTTGTTATCATAATATTTTTTTAACTATGTTTAGATTATAATCATATTTGTTGAATTAATTGTCTCTAATTTCATTCGATTGATTGTTAAAAGGTAATATTCCATAATTAATTATTTTATTAATTGTATATTTATTCATAATTATAATACATTTAATGTTTTCAAGTAAAATTTTACTTGTAATATGAAATAATATTATTTATATTAATTTTGTTATAAATAGTAAATTACTTTTCATCAGTTCTTGTGCCGTAAATTTCTCTATTTTTAGAGGAAATATTTGTATGTTAAATTAACTATTATGTTTTATGAAAAATTAAATTTTTAATTTTTAATATTTTATAAATTTAAATTTTTATCAAATGAAACCATAATAATAATATTACTGAAACTAACTGTAATTTTTTTTTTTTCACTTTATATACACATAGAAACAATAATACACTACTATTAATAGTGTAATGAAATTTAGTCAATTAATTATAATAAAACATAAGAGCAATTAATTAAATTGTATGACTTTCACTTCATGATAATTATTTTAATAGAAAAATCTTTAAATTCTTTGTTTTGTTAATTAAATATTTTTGACCGGATTTTTAAAAATATTATTTTTATTAAATACACACAATATTTAATTTTTTAAATTATAACACCCTTTAATTAAATGTTCTCATTTTAATTGAATTAAATAATTGACTCAATTAAGGAACCAAATTCTTTTTTTTTATTCTCAGAAAAGCCATTTATTGGCAAAAAAAAAAAAAAGAAAAAGAAATTATTTGACTGTCTCGAATTCAGAGAGGTTCTGGTGGCAGAGCTCTTTTTTTATTATTATTTGAAATAAGGAGAGAGTGTCCTTGATTGTACTAGTTTCATAAAGTTTTTAAAATTGGTCAGGTTTTTAAAAGGGAAAATTTGAAAATAATATATCTGTCAACTCTTTCATTAGAATTCAGTATCTAGGTAAATGTTTTTAAATATTAGTACCTGACAATAACTAAACTTTATTTTAAACCCCATCTATAATTAATTTTTTTTCCTTTCCCAATTATTAATATTATTTTTGAAATCAAATTAAGTAATATTATTAATATAATTTTTGATTGAGTAATTTTTGTAATGGATACGATTTCTAATCAATTATGAAATATATTCGAATTGTTTTTAATTGTAATTAATAATTTCTACAGAGTAGAAGGGGTATTAAATCTGTGTCCGTTTGTGCGGCAACCAAGTTTGTCGTGGAAATTATCTAAATTTAACCGGAGAACGAGCTCTGTACAACATCTCAATGGGTTTTTATCGAATTAAATAGGGAGCTGTAAAAGGTGAGGGTGGTGATTTAAGAAGCTTGAATTTATTATTTTGCTTAGATAGAGATCGGTTGTCATACAAGTTTGTATTGGAATATATTGTATATTTATTGTATATTATATTTCTTATTATCTTGTAATCTTTTATTATTTGTAATCTTTATTTTTTTTAATCTTTATTATTGTATATAAACATCCTATGTAATCATTCTTGAGATATATGAAAATATTATTCTCTCATTAGTTTTGACATGGTATCAAAAGCCCACGGCCTACGCCAATAAACGCTAACCCTAGCCTCCAGCAGCCGCCGCCGCCGCTATCCCGTCATCGAAAATCTTTTTTTTTTTTGATCGACTCTATGGCTGCCACCGACACTGTTTCTTCTCCAATCTCCTTTAATGTTGCTGCTCACGCGCCCTTGAAGCTCACCTCTTCGAATTACCTCTCTTGGCGACTGCAGTTCACGACCCTCATCACAGGTCATGATCTTCTTGGCTTTATTGATGGCTCTCATCGTTGTCCGGCCAAGACCATCACCACCGCCGCCACTCACTCTCTCAATCTTGAGTATACCTCCTAGATCCGCCAAGATCAGTTGATCCTGAATATCATCATTGGATCATTGTCTCCTTCATTGATTTCGTTTATTGCAACTGCCACCACCTCTGCTGCCGCCTGGAACACTCTTGCCTTCAACTATGGCAAGCCCTCTCGTGGTCGCATCACTCAACTTAAGACGCAACTTCGAAATCGAGTAAAGGTCTCTCAGTCCATTACTGAATTTATGCAGTTCATCAAATCCAAAGCTGATGAACTCTCTCTCATGAATGGACCTCTTGATATTGAGGATCTTACCATCAAGGTTCTCCATGGTCTCGATAATGACTACAAGGAACTTGTCAATGCCATCCAGGCACGGGACACTGCAATCTCATTTGAGGAGTTACATGAAAAACTCCTCAATCATGAAGCTCATCTTACTGCTCATCGGGATGCTACCGTCCCCCTTCCAGTCACGACAATATCCTTCGCCCGCTCTAACGGCTCCTACCACCGTTCGCCGTCAGCCGCCGTCCCGTAACCCACTGCCGTCAGCCGCCATCCTAGCTCCTGGCCCTCTTGGCCGCCGCCGAATCCCAATCAGTTGGCTCCTGGTCAGCGAGCGTCGTGCCCGTATCTCGGGCGCTGCCAGCTCTATAGTCGTCAGGGCCACTCTGCCTGCCTCTGTCTGGATTTTCAGTATCTGCCAGCTTCTGCACCTACGCATGCGCCTCACCCTGGCCCGCCAACCTCCCATGTTGCCGCCTACACGCTTACCCCATACTCACCATCTGACTGGATCCTTGATTCTGGTGCCACTCACCATGTGACTTCTGATCTTGCCAATCTCTCCATGCATTCTCCTTATGTTGGCTCTGATGGTGTTGTTGTTGGTGATGGTGTTGTCCTTTCCATCACTCACACAGGTTGTCTCTTACCGCCATCTACTTTGTGCTCCCTAAAGTTCCCACATGCACTTTGTGTTCCTTCCATTAATAAGCAACTTTTATCTGTCTCTCAACTTTGCAAATCTAATGACGTTGTTGTTGTTTTCTCTTCCACTTCATTTCAGGTGAAGGATCCTCAAATTGGGGCCATTCTCCATCAGGGTCCACTTAAGGGCGGTGTTTACTCCTGGTCTGCATCCACGCCTTCTCCACCACTGGCATTCTCGTCCTCTGTCATGTCCTTGCTTGTCTGGCACAGTCGTCTTGGTCACCCGTCTGATCGAGTCTTACATCAGTTAGTTGTGTCTAAGTCATTATCGTCTTTCAATTCTCCGTTGCGTTAATTTAATTATAATTCCTGTCAGTGCAATAAAAGTCATAAATTATCCTTTCATGACTCATCTCTTTCTTTGCAATTTCCACTTAATTTAATTTTTCTGATGTTTGGACTTCTCCAGTTCTTTCCTGCGATGGTTATAAATACCATGTTATATTTGTTGACCATTACAGTAAATATATATGGCTTTATCCCATAAAATGAAAATCAGATGTTCTTTCTGTATTTGGATGTTTTAAATCTCTCATCGAAAAATGGTTTAATCGTCCAATTATCACATTATACACTGACAATGGTGGTGAATTTCCGGCCCTCAAAGAATTTCTTGGTTTGCACGGTATTTCTCACCTAACCATACCCCCTCACACTCCTGAGCATAATGGCTACTCCGAACGTCATCACCGTCATGTTGTCGAAACAGGTCTTGACCTCCTTCACCATGTGTCTGTACCTACTCGTTTCTGGCCGTATGCCTTTGTCATTGCAGTTTATCTCATCAATCGGCTACCTAAACGCAACCTTTCCTACAAATCCTCTTTCGAATGTCTTTTCACTGCTTCTCCTAATCTCTCCAAGCTCCGTATTTTGGATGTATGTGCTATCCTTGTCTTCGCCCATACGCTCCGCAGAAGCTCTCCCACCGCTCTTCTCCATGTGTCTTCCTTGATTACTCCCTTACCCAGAGTGTCTATCTGTGTCTTGAGCCTTCCTCTTGCAGAATATTTCTCTTGCGTCATGTTTTTTTTGTTCAATATGAGTATCCTTTTGCTAGTGGTGGCGCTGGTGCTGGTTCTTCTCCTGAAGTTTTGCCTGGTAGTGTCCCTGTGGAGGATTCCCCGTCTGGAGATTCTTCACCTCCCTGTCCTCCTACGTCGTATCTCGTTGTTGGAAAACGTGTTCAGATCAATCAAGAATTGATACCCGGTGCAGCGGAAGTTAAAAAATTTTATTTTATTATATTGAACGATTCCATATCAAGGGTATCAAAACTTTTACGATTAAATATGTGTAAGTAAAACAAATAATCACAATTAAATATTTTACCTTAAAATCTCGAAGCGAGATTATGGACACCAACAGAACTTAATCTGCTCTTCTTGTAAATCCCGGGAACCAATGGCGTCACGATCAATCAACGGAATTAGGTCCACGAACGAAAAACAGAAACCCTCTGATTGACTGCACTAGAAATCAATCAGAAGTTTTACGTAGAGAATAAACAGATTTGATCTGTTAATTCGAATTGTAATTTTTCACAAAAATCACAGTCCGAATTTTCTCAAAAGGGACAGAGTAATTTTTGAAAAACCTTTTGAATAATATAGACTGATTTTCAAAAATTGCTAGACTGAAAGCTTGTATAATTTTCGAACACAGTACATATATTTATAGATAATTTCTAGACTAGATTAAGTTATAATTACATTAGGACTCTAACTTCTTAAAGCCCACAATCCATAACTTAAGCCCAACAAGGCAAGCCTGTTGTTCTAGAAATTAATATAAAATTTATCGTGACTCCGATTGATAAACTGATTTCACCAATGTGCACAGAAACCATTTCTGCATCTTTTAGAGTCAAGATAATTTTTTTGAATCCGAATTCAGTGATTTCCAAAAATGCCCATCCCTATGTCATTTTAGGAAATCCCACTCCCTTTAGTTAAGAAGTCCAACTTCTCTTTCATTAAATTTAACTCTTTAAATTTAACTATCTCTACGGGGTTTTAGTAATCCATTACTTGTGTAACCCTCAATGGTTCAGGAATACAGCTAGCCGTGGGCTCACAACTCCTTGGGACTCGGAACAACAATTTCCGACTTACCCATCCAATCATGGTAAGAGCGCCTAGCAACATCGCCCCATGATTCCCTAGGTATTACTCATAGTGCCTGCAAGAACCAGTATATTTTGGTTAGCGTACAGTACGGTCCCTTCATCCATATATCCCGATCGAATCAACAACCATTGGTACATCGAGAGCTGTTCGAGATTCGGTAACTATGCAATGCATCTTGAAGATCAAATAGTAACATCGCATGTGCTACTAGGAAACCAAGTAACCTAAATCACATCGAGTACTCTGGCCAGATATTTGTCACACTAATATCTCCTCAGATCGCATAGGATATTTACACTCGCAAGTATGTGGTGAATCCTTGACAACAAAGCATCGACTCCTATATGTGTCGTAACTGTACCCAATCCCGACAACTGATGACCCCAATAGAGTCGGTAAATGAGTCAAAGTACAGTACTAGCATATAGAGTCTCAATGATGTTTCAAGTAGTAAGGACTAATGGTGTACAACCAAAACCGCGGACTTTATCCACTCGATAAGTGATAACCACTTGGAAAGTCCAAATAGGGTAGTTCGATCATTTATCATATGAATATCCATTTGCATGCTTTGAACATCTCCATGTTCATTACCAATGAAACGTGGTACTTGGCATCACAAATGCTAGTCTCAATCTTGAGCGATCCTTATCCTTATTTGCGGACGACTCAATTGACTAAGAACTGTTTAGAATATACAGTGACTATAAGATGTGTTTCATAATAGTGATCTCTCTTTATTCACTATCTCATCTTACTTACACTATAGTATATTCAAGGTCTTTATCAAAACAGCAATAGTATATCACAATATAACAATATGAAGAAAGATAAAGAAAATGCCATTAATGAATATAAATTATATTAAACAAAGATTGTTTATACATAGAGTCATAAAAGCCCTTTATCCACAATTTGGCTAACCGGGCACCCACTCTTTCAATCTCCCACTTGCCCTAAAGCCAACAAGTCATACTACGTAATCCCATTGCTTCGCGATGTTTGTCAAACAATGGTCTTGGTAAGGGTTTAGTAAGTGGATCAGCGATATTGTCTATAGAGGCCACTCTTTCGACAGTGATGTCTCCTCTTTCCACGATCTCCCGGATGATGTGGTATTTTCTCAGTACCTGTTTGGACTTCTGATGAGACCTTGGTTCCTTTGCCTGAGCAACGGCACCCGTGTTGTCACAGTACACCGGGACTGGACCAACAGCTTCAGGAATTACACCCAACTCTTGGATGAATTTCCTTATCCAAACCGCCTCTTTAGCCGCAGCTGATGCTGCAATGTATTCTGCCTCAGTGGTGGAATCCGCTGTGGTGTCCTGCTTGGAACTTTTCCAAGAGACAGCACCGCCATTGAGCACGAATACAAATCCAGAGGTTGACTTCGAGTCATCCACGTCACATTGGAAGCTAGAGTCAGTATAGCCTTCCAACTTTAATTCTCTCCCTCCATAAACCATGAATAAATTCTTAGTCCTTCGCAAGTACTTAAGAATATCCTTCACGGCTTTCCAATGCATTTGACCGGGATTGGCTTGATATCTGCTCGTGACGCTCAGAGCATAGGCCACATCCGGTCTGGTAGATATCATCCCATACATGATACTACCTATGGCTGACGCATATGGTATGTGTGTCATCTTCTCTATCTCTTCATCAGTTTTGGGACACATAGACTTGGATAGAGAAACTTCATGACACATAGGTAGATGTCCTCTCTTGGACCCATCCATTGAAAACCTTTTCAATATGGTGTCAATGTAGGTTGATTGAGTGAGTCCTATCATTCTTTTAGATCTATCTCTATAGATCTGTATTCCTAGAATGTAGGATGCCTCACCTAAGTCCTTCATCGAAAATCTACCTGATAACCATATCTTTGTTGACTGCAACATCCCTACGTCATTCCCAATGAGTAGGATGTCATCAACATAAAGTACTAAGAATGTTACCGTATCCTTAACTAATTTCTTGTACACGCATGGTTCCTCCGGGTTCTTGATAAAACCAAAATCCTTTATTGTTTCATCAAATTTCTGGTTCCAACTTTTTGATGCTTGTTTGAGACCATAGATTGATCTCTGAAGCTTGCATACCTTATGCTCGCTTCCTATGGATGTGTATCCCTCAGGCTGCATCATATAGATCTCTTCCTTAATGTTTCCATTAAGAAATGCAGTCTTTACATCCATTTGCCATATCTCATAGTCATACCAAGCTGCTATGGCAATAAGGATTCTTATGGACTTGAACATTGCGACTGGTGAAAAGGTTTCATCATAGTCAACTCCTTGTCTTTGAGTATAACCTTTTGCCACCAATCGTGCCTTGTAGGTCAATACCTTACCATAAGGCCCAAGTTTTCTCTTGTAGATCCATTTACACCCAATTGGAACAATTCCATCGGGAGGATCTACTAAAGACCAAACTTGGTTCGAATGCATCGAATCTATTTCCGACTGCATAGCTTCAAGCCATAAATTAGAATCCGCATCAGAAATTGCTTCCTTGAAGTTTCTTGGATCACATCCAATGTCGGGTTCACTTTGATCCCCTTCAAGAAGAAGACCATATCAAATAGGATGTCTAGAAGTCCTCTCGGATCTCCTAGATATAGGCGTGTCAATCAATGGTTCCTGAGGTGTAGGATCGTTATTTTGTATCTCGGGTTCTTCTCGAATTTCTTCGAGTTCCATCATCTTTCCTTTCTTATCTAATATGAACTCCTTCTCCATGAAGGTGGCATTCCTTGAAACAAACACTTTTGTTTCAGTAGGATGATAGAAATAATATCCGATTGAATTCTTCGGATATCCTACAAAATAACATAAGGTGGATCGACTATCCAACTTATCTCCCACTGTCTGCTTCACGTAAGCAGAACATCCCCAAATCCTTAAGTACGAATACTTAGGAGCTTTGTCATTCCATAACTCATATGGAGTTTTATCTACTGCTTTAGTGTGGACATTGTTCAACAACAATACCGCCGTTTCAAGCGCATAGCCCCAAAACGAAGGTGGGAGCTCAGTGAAGCTCATCATAGATCGAACCATGTCCAACAAAGTTCGATTACGATGCTCCGAGACACCATTCAGCTGAGGTGTCATAGGAGGAGTCCACTGAGAGAGAATCTCATTCTCTTTTAGATAGCTCAAAAACTCGTTACTTAAGTATTCTCCACCTCGATCCAATCGAAGTGCTTTAATACTTCTAACTTGTTTGTTTTCTACTTCAGCCTTGAATTCTTTGAACTTTTCAAATGATTCAGACTTATATTTCATTAAATATAAATACTCATACCTCGAATAATCATCAGTAAAGGTAATGAAGTAGGTGTGACAAAATTTAGTACCGATACTAAATGGTCCGCAAACATCTGTATGGATCAAATCCAACAGATTTTGACTATATTCAGGCTTCCCTTTGAAAGAAGATTTAGTCATTTTTCTTTTTAGGCAGGACTCACAAGTAGGTAGAGAGTTAATATCAGACATATCAAACATGCCCTCTCCCACTAGCTTGTTCATCCTCCTTGAGGAAATATGACCTAGCCTAGCATGCCAAAGGTTTGCCGGGTTTAGACTATCGTTTTTCCTTTTATTTGTTGTTACCGGTTTATCAACATAATTAATTGGAACGTCTTTTAATTTTAAGTTATATAGATCGTTTTCAAGTTGTCCATTTCCAATCAAACATTCATTCTTGTAAATATTGCAAATCCCATTCACAAAATTACAAGAAAAACCATCTCTATCAAGCATAGAAACAGAAATAATGTTTTTAACTAAATCTGGCACAAATAAAACATCTCTCAAAAATAACTTAAAATCGTTCTGCAAAACTAAATAAACGTCTCCCACTACTTTGGCTTCAACTCTGGAACCATTTCCGAGCCTCATCTGGGTCTCACCCATCCTAAGCTTACGACTTCTTGTCATCACCTGCAAATCATTGCAAATGTGAGATCCACATCCGGTATCCAATACTCAAGAAGTAATATTAAGTGAAACATTTATTTCAATGTAAAACATACCCTTTGCAGTTCGCAACTGCTCGAGGTATTCCTTGCAGTTACGTTTCCAATGACCGGGTTTCTTGCAATGATGACAAACATCTCCGGATATGTTCATGTTTGAAGCTTTTGTCTTGGCCTTCTTTTGTGGTACAATTTTCTTGGGTGGGGCAGAACGTTTCTTACCCTTTCCACTTGGCCCCTTCTTGGAGTAAGAAGAGGAGCCAACCAAGAGTACCGGTTTATCCTTCTTTAATGTGGCCTCATAAGACACAAGCATATTGACCATCTCTTCAAGGGTGGCCTCTATCTTGTTCATATTGAAGTTCACCACAAATCCATCAAACGACGAAGGAAGTGAAAGAAGTAACAAGTCCGCGTTTAGCTCATGCTCCAATGTCAAATCGAGTGTTACCAACTTTTCAATGAGCCCAATCATGTGTACCCCATGCTCACGGACCGAAGTCCCATCTCGCATGCGGCATGTCATGAGCTCTTTGACGGTGGCATACCTCTCCGACCTTGACTGAGTTCCAAAAAGTTCCTTGAGGTGCATGTGTATGTCAGCAGCATTCACGGCATCCTCAAATCGCCTCTGGAGTTCATCAGACATTGAAGCTTGCATATAGCATTTAGCCTTGATATCATGGTCCCACCATTGATCAAGTTTTTCCAATTCTTCCGAACTTATATTAGCCGGTGCTTCCTTTGGAGGATTTTTTTCTAACACGTAGAAAATTTTCTCCGAGTTTAGAACAATCTTTAATTTACGGAACCATTCCGTATAGTTTGCGCCAATCAATTTATTTTGTTCGAGAATTGAGTATAGTGGATTTCGCGAATTCATTGTAATGAAATACTGAAAAGAAACAGACAATAATCAGTGATTGTTTAATTAATTTACTAAGACATAAAATATGGCAAAATTTAATTTTATGAATTTCACTCCCACTATTTTAACGATTTCACTACCCTCTAGTGAAAACGGGAATCTCCTTTCGTTAGTGGGAACATGGAGTCCAATTGACAAATCATAGTCCCGAATAATATCAGCCAACCATAATTTTCAAAAGGTAGAGCCCAATTACTTCCAAAGTAACCCCCATGTTTTTACCTCATGTCCAATAAGGGCCCAATAATATGACGTCGTTTATTGTGACATGTCAAGATTACCCATCAATATTAAGTTGTGATGGACGGCCGCCATGTGGATCTTCAATAATATGAGCCAATCCCATGGAAGTTCCACCCAACTTACAACATGTGTCGATCCAATGTACAGCTTTCCGACAAACGGGCCTCCCCAATAATATGAGCCGAACCGTATCCGCGGGTAGCATCTCATACATTGATCGTTGATGGAAGGTAGGAACATTTAAACAATATTTAAATTCCCTTTTATAAATCTTGATATCAATTTTAAATCATATTTAAAATGAGGAATTTTATTTTGAAAATTTGTCTCATCATGCAATTTATGTATGCTTGCGGGATTCATACAATTTAGTCTAAACATACATACATCAATAATATCATATATTATTTAAGGATGATCGATCCCATTAATTAATCGACCCGTGGTTGCCAATCACGAGTCTAAGTCCAATCCTAGGTGATATGCAAGTATGCAATGCAATCCTATTACATTGAGCTTCCAATTTACATTTCTTCGGTCTTCATTATCTACTGGGCCCACAATTTTTTCAAATCTTTGTCTCCCAATAAGTTTAATAAATTTACAATAAATTTCGATGACAAATATGAGATACATTTTTAGGGGTGGGAACGGGCCATAAACCAGGCCCACTTTTATTACATATGACAATCATATTGGGCTATAAACCAAGCCCATTAATAAAATCCAACAATAATAAGACAAATGTAAATTACCTAAGATACACCTAAAACATTGGTCATGGCAATCGATCATCCTTTATCCAATAATTAATTCAATAATTAAATAATTGGATAAACATGCAAAGACATCATAATTTAAAAGATAAAATCATATTTTATCTTATCCATCCATAAGATCATATCTTATCATCAATTGTACCAAAATAATTAATTTTATAAAATTTAATTTAACGGATAAAATTTATAAATTTTCCAAAAATTCAAATTTATCCAAAAATCAATTTTAAAATTTTCGGACTCGAACAATTCGATCTGATGCCTCATGAACCAATCAAAAACAATTTTCGATCGGATCAAAAACTAGAATTTCAAAAAAATTAAAATTTTAATTAAAAATTAAAAAAAATTTTTCCGGGCTGCCCGGGACAATCCCAGGCAGCCCGCGCCCCAAAAAGGGGCCCGGGCAGGGCAGCCCGTCGCTGCCCCTTGGGCAGCGACGATCGCTGCCCTGGGCAGCGATCCAATCATTGCCCTTGGGAAGCGACGCTCGCTGTCCCGGGCAGCGACGATCGCTGCCCGATTTGCCCATTAAAATTCAATTTTAAAATTTTTGTTTTGTTTTAAAAACCGAGGCTTACAAATTTTGTACAATCGATTAATTTAATCGTTTGATACCCGGTGCAGCGAAAGTTTAAAAATTTTATTTTTTTATATGAAACGATTCCATATCAAGGGTATCAAAATTTTTACGATTAAATATGTGTAAGTAAAACAAATAATCACAATTAAATATTTTACCTTAAAATCTCGAAGCGAGATTATGGACACCAACAGAACTTAATCTGCTCTTCTTGTAAATCCCGGGAACCGATGGCGTCACGATCAATCACCAGAATTAGGTCCACGAACGAAAAACAGAAACCCTTTGATTGACTGCAATAGAAATCAATCAGAAGTTTTACGTAGAGAATAAACAGATTTGATCTGTTAATTTGAATTGTAATTTTTCACAAAAATCACAGTCCGAATTTTCTCAAAAGGGACAGAGGAATTTTCGAAAAACCTCTTGAATAATATAGACTGATTTTCGAAAATTTCTAGACTGAAAGCTTGTATAATTTTCGAACACAGTACATATATTTATAGATAATTTTTAGACTAGATTAAGTTATAATTACATTAGGACTCTAACTCCTTAAAGCCCACAATCCATAACTTAAGCCCAACATGGCAAGCCCGTTGTTCTAGAAATTAATATAAAATTCATCGTGACTCCGATTGATAAACTGATTTCACCAATGTGCACAGAAACCATTTCTGCATCTTTTATAGTCAAGATAATTTTTCTGAATTCGAATTCAGTGATTTCCAAAAATGCTCATCCCTATGTCATTTTAGGAAATCCCACTCCCTTTAGTTAAGAAGTCCAACTTCTCTTTCATTAAATTTAACTCTTTAAATTTAACTATCTCTACGGGGTTTTAGTAATCCATTACTTGTGTAACCCTCAATGGTTCAGGAATACAGCTAGCCGTGGGCTCACAACTCCTTGTGACTCGGAACAACAATTTCCGACTTACCCATCGAATCATGGTAAGAGTGCCTAGCAACATCGCCCCATGATTCCCTAGGTATTACTGATAGTGCCTGCAAGAACCAGTAGATTTTGGTTAGCGTACAGTACGGTCCCTTCATCCATATATACCGATCGAATCAACAACCATTGGTACATCGAGAGTTGTTCGAGATTCGATAACTATGCAATGCATCTTGAAGATCAAATAGTAACATCGCATGTGCTACTAGGAAACCAAGTAACCTAAATCACATCGAGTACTCTGGCCAGAGATTTGTCACACTAATATCTCCTCAGATCGCATAGGATATCCACACTCGCAAGTATGTGGTGAATCCTTGACAACAAAGCATCGACTCCTATATGTGTCGTAACTGTACCCAATCCCGACACCTGATAACCCCAATAGAGTCGGTAAACGAGTCAAAGTACAGTACTAGCATATAGAGTCTCAATGATATTTCAAGTAGTAAGGACTAATGGTGTACAACCAAAACCGCGGACTTTATCCACTCGATAAGTGATAACCACTTGGAAAGTCCGAATAGGGTAGTTCGATCATTCATCATATGAATATCCATTTGCATGCTTTGAACATCTCCATGTTCATTACCAATGAAACGTGGTACTTGGCATCATAAATGCTAGTCTCAATCTTGAGCGATCCTTATCCTTATTTGCGGACGGCTCAATTGACTAGGAACTGTTTAGAATATACAGTGACTATAAGATATGTTTCATAATAGTGATCTCTCTTTATTCACTATCTCATCTTACTTACACTATAGTATATTCAAGGTCTTTATCAAAACAGCAATAGTATATCACAATATAACAATATGAAGAAAGATAAAGAAAATGCCATTAATGAATATAAATTATATTAAACAAAGATTGTTTATACATAGAGTCATAAAAGCCCTTTAGCCACAAGTTGGCTAACCGGGCACCCACTCTTTCACTAGTTCCACCCACCTGCTCCATCCAGTCTCCACCCATCGCCGAACCCCGCCCCACTACCCCTCGGCCTCTTGAGCCACCTCTCGAACCAGCCATAGCCACCACACCCATACCCTCGACCTCTCATCATATGGTTACCCGCTCCAGAAATAATATATTCAAGCCCAACCCTCGCTTTGCCCTCACTGCTGTCACTGACACCACTCCATCTAAGTCATCATCTCACACTATAGCTCTCAAGGATCCCTGTTGACGTGCCGCAATGTCTGAGTAGTTTGATGCTCTCTTTTTCAATGGCATCTGGAATCTTGTTACATCCGTCTTTTCTCATAATGTGGTCGGCTACAAATGGGTGTTTTGGTTTAAGCGGAAACCTGATGGCTCTGTTGGCCGTTATAAAGCTCGCCTTGTTGCAAAGGTATTTCATCAGTGTCCTGGACTTGAATACACTGATACTTTTAGTCCTGTGGCAAAAC
This sequence comes from Henckelia pumila, assembly GCF_033568475.1. Classification (NCBI taxonomy): domain Eukaryota; kingdom Viridiplantae; phylum Streptophyta; class Magnoliopsida; order Lamiales; family Gesneriaceae; genus Henckelia; species Henckelia pumila. The sequence goes on from NC_133122.1 coordinate 160,104,671, forward strand.
CCACTACAGTTTTCATTCTTTTATCCCTTGTCGTTTCCTATGGGTGGACTCTCCGTCAGATGGATGATAATGCTTTTTTGCAAGGTCAACTCGATGATTGTGTGTATATGGCGCAGCCACCTGAGTTTGTTGATCCTAATGTTCCCTCCTTTGTCTGCAAGTTGAACAAATCCATTTACGGTCTTAAGCAGGAGCCCCGTGCCTGGTACACGGCCCTTCGGAAATTTTTTGTCAGTCTTGGCTTTACTGCCTCTCGTTCTGACACATCTCTTTTTATTTATTGTTCTCGGGGTGTTACTATGTATCTTCTTGTCTATGTTGATGACTTGATTCTCACAGGAAATAATTCTGGCGCCATCCAGGAATTCATTGATCAGTTAAGTCATCGGTTCTCTGTCAAGGATCTTGGCTCCTTGTCTTATTTTCTTGGTGTTGAAGTGGATTCCTACTCAAGGGCCTCTGTCTCTCTCAGAAAAAATTATCTGCTTGATATCCTTACACGAGTTAACATGGTAGACTCAAAGTCGGCGCAGTCTCCTATGGCTTCGTCCCCTGCGCTCCACCAGTTTGATGGATTGCCCCCTATCGATGCCACTGTGTATTATCAGACGGTTGGTCGCCTCTGCTTCTGCGGAGGTGCAATGGGTTGACTCTCTTCTTGCTGAACTTGGTGTTGTTCATGCGTCGTCTCAGGTTCCTATCTATTGTGACAACATTGGTGCTACCTATTTATGTGCAAATCCTGTGTTTCATTCTCGCATGAAGCACATTGCTTTGGATTATCATTTTGTACGTGAGCTAGTTCAGAGTTTCAAAGTTCGTGTTTCTCATGTCTCTTCCTCTGACCGGCTGGCTGATGCCTTAACAAAGCCGCTCTCTAGATAAATTAGCAAAACAGATTGGAGAATACTGTGATTTTCTTGGATTTTTAAGGTATTTTTGGGGTAATGGGTTCGTCTTTTCTACGTGTAAACATTGAATCTTTTGATATTGAGGATGATGAAAAAAAAATTCCATTTTAATAATAATAACATTGGGCAGGAAAGAAACAAGACAAAGAGAGAGAGAGAGAAATAATTGTACAGATAATCTCCCCCATATTTTGTGATCTTTTCAATGTTTATGCATTATTTGTTATTTATGTATTTTTTTCAACCTCGTTTCAGCTAAAAAATGTATATCGATAATGATTTTGCACATATAATATAGATTAAAATGTTAGGTTGTTAATTATTTTAACCGTATGGCTTAATCTTTTACATTGTGGTATTGATTTTCAAAGTATTATATGTAGATTAATATGTTAAATTTTGTTTTCTATTAATTTATTTTGTCTAAATATCTGTAAAAATCATTGTTAATTATTATTATTTTGAATTAGAAATGACAGAGAGTAAAAAAAAAAAGACGTATGATAATGATGGAGACTTTGGAGCAACTGGAAAAGAAGGTTACTCGATGTGTTCCCCAACAAAATTTCTATCTGTAATGGAGCAATTGATTCCCAAACTCGGTGAATTACAGTTAAAGAAGATAGAGTCTTTACCTCTTGTGCCTTGGTTGAAGATCCAAATTCTCTCTATAAATACATCAAGAGTTCATGTTATGCTTAAACTCTTTGAAGTAGAGACGTGCAGCTTTTGTTTTGAAAGAAATACCATGGTGTCATTCACTTCTAGGAATTTCTCGATCGTTATAGACTTCCTAGCATTGGTCAAACAGTTAAAATTGATTTAAAATTGGGTTCTAACTTCCTTGAACGACATTTCAAGGGAATGAAATGTGTTCAGAGGAATCTCATCATTGAGAAGTTATTTGAGTGGAAAGATAACGACCATCAAATTGATGACTTTTTTAGAATTTTTATATTGCTGGTTTTTAATTGTGTAATTTTTCCTATTAGTAATTTCGACGCTTTTCAACTTGAGAAGGTATCCGCTTGGTCCTTCGACGTCCTGGCTGGCTACGGGTTGTAAGAGCATAAATGGTATGTCCATCATCGACATAGCCCTCATTTATGTCATATGTTGGAATGAGATTAATGATTCTTTTGTAAGTTTGGCAGTACATGTCCATATTAAAATATCCATCACAGAATTGATAAACCGACAGAGACTTCGATTCTATTCATGTGCAAGCATGCTTGCTCGGTAGCCTATAGTTCTGCCAGTATCGACATGAACAATTACATGAATTCAAATCCACAGCAAAACTTTTGTCCCCATCTATAACCTCATACTAAGCTCCACACGACTTGTGCACCTTTAAGGTTCGAGATACTATATGCAATTGACACATCTTTCTCCTTTCTTGGACTTAATTATTGTGTCATTTCCAATGTTTTTTCTCGTCTTTGGTGCATCATGGTCATTATTTGAATGAAAATATTATCTACCATACCCACAATAGGTAGATAACATGCAGGTATTACCCAATTGTTCCAGCTTTCAACAATATTATTGTTAATGACACCCCATCGCTCTCCTAGAAACATAGAATTGGCCCATTTTCTGGGGACTTGCTCACAGGAAACTCCTGGGCAAGCGGAATTGAATCAGTTATACTTTTTATATGTTGAGTAAACTCATGTCTTGATGGGGTGTACATTGTATTTTTCAAAACAGAAGACCAATATTTTTTGTTATAGAGAGGATACCTACACAAGACCTATAAGAATATATTTTAAAACAATAAAGATAATTACTAGGGATGAAAAATGGGCCGGGTTAAAACCCGGCTCCGCATCAAACCCGCCCCATTAAACCCGGTCAAATGGGTCCCGAGGCGGGTACAGACCCGGTCAACAGGTCTGAAAGCGGGTCCGGGGTGGATAGCGGGTTTTAGGAAAATCGGCCCGGACCCTCCCCGGATATTACATATATATATTATAAAACAAATAATATGTATATAATAATAATAATAATAATAATAATAATAATAAAAATAAATATAAATAAATATATATATATACACAATATTAATAAAAAAATGTTGCCCTAATTCTCAACCCTATCTATTCACATTTCATGTCGTATTTGGTCAGCCTCTACCCTCTTGCAGTCTTGCTCTCCTTCAAGTCGTCAAGGACTCAAGGCTCAAGCGATTTTCATTTTTTCAGAAGCCTTCGAGAATCGAGATCTTCATCTTCGGTGAGTACTAAGAAGCTCTTTCTTTACATTTTTTTTGGTATTGCTATTCTTATAGTCTTGTTCTTGTCTAAATAATTTTGAAACGTTTGATTGTCATTCAGATTTGTGCAATCTCGCTAGACGCCCCTCACTCCAGTTAGAATTAAGGTAAAAAACTTTTTAATTCATACATTTTCTGAAATCGACTCCAGTTAGAAATAAGGACTTAATTTAAATTTTTGCAGCTTCTTGAGTTTCTTGAGAACTTGAACTCTTATAGAAATTGTAGTAGTCCGTATCCAACTTAAGTTAATCAAGCATCTAATTTAGTTTAATTGGCTAAAACATGATTAAGGGTTTTCAAATGAGTTTAAAAAGTTGAAGAATGAACTCAGAACGATCGAATTGGTCCGGTAAGACCTTTGATCATTGAGCCGATCGGAAGCTCCGAACAGGGTTCGGAAGGTCCGAACAGATCGGAGCTATTGTTCCAAGTTTGGAAGCTCTGCTGAGTTCGGAAGAACCTAACTACGACTGGATGCTCCGATCTTCACCGTCGCAAGATGTCGGAAATAATGCGTAAGCAATGACGTCAAGAGATCGAAGGCTCCAAAGGGGGATCAGAGGCTCCAATCTACTGTCGGCAGGCATCCTCTAGAAGCCAGACACGTGGTTGGTAGGGAGAGATTGGAAGCATGGATCGGAGGCTCCGATCTCCGTCTATAAAAAAGGGGTGCCGAGGCTCATTTTCCCTTGCCCATTTCCCTCTCCTCTCTCTCGTTCTTAGCTCCTTCTAGTCAATTTTAGTGGTCTCTAGGCATCCTACTAGAGGGCCAAGAGTGGCGGAGCGCTACAGGGATAGTAGCGGAGCTGTGCCTAAATTTTGGGGCTATCGCCATCAACGAGATGATGACGGACGGAGGTATAACTTTGGATCCATAAAATTATTTGGGATTATCTATTAGCTTAGTTAAGGCTTTTAGAGAATTTTTAGTGATGCATGGCTATTTTTCATTGTAGACTGGTAGAGTTGGACGGTTGGCTTGAAACCTACATGAATGCTTCAAGGACTTCCTGAGTAAGGTACGTAAGTACTGACTGCGATTTCCAGAGGGTATGTATACTTATATGTTGTATTTACGTGCCATGATTGCATGTTGTTTTTGTTATGCTACACGTGCATACATCTTGATTTAGCCGATATTGTTGTCTTAACCATTATATGGGATTTGCTTAGCCCCATTGCATGTGTGGATGAGAACCATAGTTTTGGGACCCAGATATGTACATGATATATTGTATGGGAGCCACCTCCTGATGTGATGGCCCAGCGTGCTACATACCATGGCGCCTAGGCTGAGAAGGATATGATATCATAGTATGATACCTTGACATTCATTTGCATGCATAATGTTTGTATGTTTACCCGTACTAGAGTATTGAGCTTTAGCGCTCACGTCCAGTATTTTGTTATTGTCTGGACACCTATTCGATGGGGCAGATGCAGGTGAATTTAGTACACCCAGAGACTCAGTGGAGTCAGTAAACAGGGAAGAAACAACAGGGTTAGCTGTTAGGCTTTTTTTTGTGTATTCTATTGGGTTGTATTATGGAATTGTTTAGCCGGTTGTATTCTGTCGGCCCGCTTTTATTCAAGTTTCCGCAGTTAATTCTGATTTACTGTTATTGCATGCTTTATTAAGCTTTAATCTCTGATTAGTAGTGGATTCGGGTTGGATCACTACATTTATTGGTATCAGAGCATGCAACAAGAGTTTGGGACATAATACTAAGATTTTTGGGTTATCCTGGTAGAGTGATTGATGAAAGAACTTTACTTTGGAATGACGATATACTTAAAGGTTCTCGAGATCTTCATCATTGAGGTTAATGACAGAGCTTCGCCTTATGAGGATTTTCAGCCAAATTGGGCTGGGAGAAAATAATGAGTTTTTCAACCTAGGTACTTCTGAAGATTTGTTTGAGTGCATGATGTGTGACTATCCATTCGGTTCTAACCAGAGGAATATTCTCCACTAGCAGCTGGAGAGACTATCATAAAGATCTCGCCGAAGAGTAGTCCATTTATAATGTGATGGATGCAGGCAGATCTTGTAGGTTAGATCTTGGGTAGAGGAGGTCTGCTGACATGCATTGATGCAAAGCATAGCGGGAAGATTAGTAAATGAGTACAAATCATTCCTCGGAAGGAATCTACCGAAAGTCTTTGCGGGATATCGTACGGAAGAGATTTGGCCAGCATTCTTGTATTGATGCTTAGACAGATGAAAAACTTCATGATCAAGATCAAGATGTGTACAACAATTTAAATGTGTTTGAATACTGTGTTAAGATTTTTTGTAAACAGTATTTCAGTTGTAAGAAATTTAATCATTGTATTTTTGATTCGAAGCTGTTGGAATTTCTTAGTGGTTGTAACTAAGGATTTGTAATAAGAATCGTATTAAACCTGGTTCAGTAGTTTAAGGATTTTCTAGTATTGGGATATACAGATAATTCCAGTGATTGTTTTAGTTGATCAGTGTTCAACTATTGTGACTCGTAGGTTTTTGAGTAATCAGATTTTGATTACTTACCATGTGGTTAGTTCTAGGTGTTTTCCTAGGATGATTCAGTTAGTCGATTGACTATGTTTAGTGCCAGGGATGAGGTAATTCATCAGGATCATAGTAGATGTTCTAGGCTGTTTTTTTTTTAGAACAGTTGGCAGTTTTGACCTCTTTAGGTTGTTGCCTTGTGATGATGGGTTTTCATCAGAGTACCAGGTCAAGTGATACTGTTAGTTGTGGACTGTGACCAAGACTAGACGTAGGAGGCCTGGCCCTATGCCAATGTTACTCTGAGAGTTTTTCGTGCTTCAGAGGTTGATTGGAAGCCTTTGTGATTCAGGAGCAGCTGTATAGGGTAGGATACTCAGTCTAGGTATTTGGCAACAGTCGTAGTGGGGTATGAACTTGGATAGATACCATGTGTTGTATTGAGAGTTAATTGTCGTCTGGTTTTCGTCAGAGATGCAAGTTTTGGATTTTTGCTGTCAGAATTAGTCTTAGGAGGGATTTTCCTTGACAAGTGATTGTTCTAAGCAGATAGGCTCTTGACCTTCGATATTTGGGATATCACTAGACGGCTAGGTCTAGTAGGTAGATGAACTTCTACCAGTGGTTGTTATTAGTATAGTCTGATTTAATCAGAGATACGATTGGGATTTCTTGAGACAGGATGATCCAGGTTATCGGATTGTAAACTATTTTGGGCTAGCTAGTCTTGGTGTTCATTTATGATGGGCAAGACAGTTAGCAGTATGTCCAGACTGGTGCGGGTTTGTGCCAGTAGACTACCCATAGCTATCGTCTGACTTTGTCAGAGATAGAAATGATAATTCGATGTGAATCTTGCAATTCCAAGTGTTTGGGATTAGGAGACTTATGGTAACGAGATCAGAGTTATTGACCAAGACATGTAAGTTGTCAGTAATCAAGAATTGGAAAGCGATTGCCTAAATTTGGTTGATATTGTCGGGATAAGCGTGAGCTGCAGTGGATCGATGTGATTGATAGGTTTAATTCAATCATTGTTGACTTGGGATGCAGTGAATCTAGAGGTACTTGAGACAGTACTATGATCCGATGTGATTAAGAGTTTGGTCCTTGATAATGCCTCATAGCGGTAAGCGATTCAGGTGCATTCAGGAAATTCTTTGGTCGTTTAGAGGTCTCTAGGAATGCAGGAGATGGAATTTTGGGTTCCGCTGATAACAGGGAATAGTTTCAGTTTGACTCATGTGGTCACGGTTAGTCTGATAGCTTGGTTAAGGTTATTACTAGTAAGAACAGACGTTGAGATTTAGTAACGTTTCTGGATAGTAATTTCTTGTTAGGAAGTGACAGAATTGATCTGAACATTGCTTAGTATTAGCAATGGGTGATTCAGTTGGTGGAGATGGGATTAAGTGGTTACCCCATATTGTTGGTGAACGACACTTTTCGAGAACTGTTAGCCAAATACTTTGCTTAGATGTTTCTAGCGATCGTTTTAGAGTATGCCGTTGAGTTGAGATCCGATGAATGTTGTGGATTTCGATGAGCACTAGCAGACTAACATCAGTTTTTTTTCATGGGATGAGACAACAGCTGAGACCTGGTTTTAGGGGTCTGGCGGGATTGTTGTCACTAATCTCCCAGTGTATTTCTGATGTACTGTTCCATTGAAATATTAGAATTGATCGGGATCGATCTGTAAGTTAGCTGGATTTCCGAAAGTATTGAGGATTTCTTGTGGGATCTAGGTGAACCAGTTTTGTTCATCTCAGAGATAAGTCAAGTTGACAAGGGTTTGTTGTTGTTATCCATGGTTGGATAAAACGTTGTTGTGAGTTCAGATGTTATCTCGAGTAATGAGACAGAGGTGATCCTTCGATACAGACTACTAATGCTGAGGATGGCGTTAGATGGTAGTGTATTTTGGAGATGTCGATCTGAGACTTTTGTAAGATCAAGGATTGTGGACAACGATGTTGTCGCAATTTGATTTAGTCGACAAAGAGTTGCCATCTGTTTTCATAGTTAATACCATATTTAGGGAGGTAATTTAGTATCGAACGGGATAAGTACAAAAGGTATGTACTCTGATGCTAGGGAGTTTCAAGGTTGTTGTTATCCGTGATAGGATGACCAATGGTAATCGTTTGAATTCTATCGCAGGTAGCGAGATACATATCAGGGTTGATCGTGATCAGTCGAAATATTTCACAAATTGTGATCATAACACTAGAGGTTTAATCTGAGTTTGTCATAGAATGAGTGGTATGCAACGATGTTGATGCTTTGCAAGTTAATGACAGAGTATTGACCATTTATTTTTGCAAAAGGCTATTTCGTTTGTTAGAAGTACTTTGTCCTCGACTGTTAAGGAGTAACTCGAGTAAGTGCTCTGATAAAGAGAGTCTCTAGAAATTGACACTGAGATTATAATCATGAACTATTGGTAACGTCGGGGATACGATGTCAGTGTCAGGAAAGTTAGAGATACAGTTTGCATATATCCTGTCACCTAGTTAATTTCGGATGGATGGTAACGTGAAGATCGTGCGTCTAGAAATAGTTGACGACTAGTTTCGGTCTTAGCAAGAAGTGTCATCGCTAAGATTCACAGTCAGTTAGCATCTATTGCATCACAGACAGAGATTGAGACCGCATAAGTTACTCGAAAAGTGAGTTCAAGATAGACTCATGTGTGATATGATGAGAGTTCAGATGATCATGCAGAGTTGGTAGGATGACTCGTGGATTACATGGCATCAAGGTTAAGTATCAGCCAGGAGGCGTGACTAGTACATGTTATAGTAAGACTGATTTTGCGACTAGGAAGGAGGATTCATCTATCTGCATTGTCGTACATGGAAATTGTGAGGAAATTCTCCGATGATGGTACTGTACCATTTGAAAATGGACAGTGAATTTCTGATGGTAGTCAGTGGTGTTTCGCAGTTCCAGCGGGATTTCGGATGATAAGGCATTTGTCTGAAGGTAGAATTCAGAGTGAGCTTGGATTATTGACAATGCGTGTGAGGTCAAAACTGGAACAAAGTTCTAAGCTTACTTTATAAGTCGTGATGTGACTCAGACAAGGTAAGACCATACAAGTTTTAGCAAAATCTGAATTATCGAGAGTAATTCGACCAGATGTTTTGAATAAGATCTACTAGTATAGATGATGAGTTGGATTTATGTTACGTTCTCGGATTACCCTAGATTTCGGGACAAAATATTTTTAAGAGGGGGAGAATGTAATAACACGTATCCAAATTAAGTTAATCAAGCGCCTAATTCTATTTAATTGGCTAAAACATGATTAAGGGATCTTCAAATGAGTTTAAAAAGTTGAAGAATGAAACTCAGAACGATCGAATTGGTCTTGTAAGAGCTTTGATCATTGAGCAGATCGGAAGCTCCAAACAGGATTCGGAAGGTCCGAACAGATCGGAGCTATTGTTCCAAGTTTGGAATCTCTGCTGAGTTCGGAAGCTCTGAACTACGATCGGACGATCCAATCGTCTCCATGGCCAGCTGTCGGAAACAATGCGTAAGCAGTGACGTCAAGAGATCGGATGCTCCAAATAGAGATCGGAGGCTCCAATCTACTGTCGGTAGAAGTCCTCTAGAATCCAGACACGTGGTTTACAGAGAGAGATCGAAAGCATGGATCGGAGGCACCGATCGCCGTCTATAAAAAGAGGTTCCGAGGCTCATTTTCCCTTGCCCATTTCCCTCTTCTCTCTCTCGTTCTTAGCTCCTTCTAGTCGATTTTAGGGGTCTCTAGACGTCCTACTGGAGGGTCAGGAGTGACGGAGCGCTACGGGGATAGTAGCGGAGCTATGCTGTAAGGCCCAAAAATATTAAGTTATTAATTTACGAAATTTGATATTTAAATTCCGAGTTGAAAATATTTAATTTGGGAATTTATGGATATTAAGATTTAAAATCCGGAATTATTAAAATAAAAGATTTAAAATATTTAAATTGAATATTCATGGGATTTAAGATTTAAATTCCAAGTTCTAGAAATTAATATGATTGAATTAGAAGCTGAAAATTGGACCAAGGACTGATTTGCAAATATCTAATTTTTTAGGGACTAAAGTGCAATTTTGATAAATTAGACTCATCTTCTCACATGTAGCTTCAGCCAAGAAATAGATTTCAGAAAAATTCCATCACTTCCAAAGCTTGATGTATTTGATCTGTCCGGTATAATTCAATATTGATCGTATATTTGCGATCCTCGCACCGACGGCTACGTTTTGACGTAAGTTTGATTAAGTTCTACCATGTTTTAATTTTAATATGTTGTTAGAATTAAGATTTGATTGTATAAATGTGTTCTAGTATATACGATGATAGCATACCTAAGATTGATTGAGAAAAGATCATCGTTTTAACATTATGAATTTTTGGAAATATGGGGCTGCTGATTTCGTGTTTTAGAGGTTGAATTGAGCATGATATTGGGTTTAGATGGTTGATATGATGATGTTAATGCTTTTGGAATTACCGATTTTGAATCGTTACGTCGTTGGTTTGAATTTCGGTTAATTGATTAAGCCTTGAGGTTGTTATGCTTCGATGAAATAGAAATAAGCTTGAAAGCTGGTATTGAGTTGTTGTAGCGACCCTTTCCGGATCCACTACCTAATCGGAGTTAATTAGCGCATGCAATAAATACCTAAAACGAAAAGAGCGGATAATTAAAATACAACAAATCCAATCGGCAGAATACAACCGACGATAACAAAAGTGTATAATACTCTTATACAAACAAATCGAAAGTCTTTAGGGTAACAAGCACTACCACTAAACTCTCGCTGCAACAGGCACCGACCTGAACCCTACTGCGAATCACCTTAACCGTCCAGCCTCAAACCTGCCCCACCACAAGGGATCCCAAAACACCAAAATAGAGGGGCATGAGCGACCGCACTCAATATGAAAGCAATGATATATAAACAAATATGCAGCAGGCAAATGACTTTAAAATTCTAGGTAAAATAGTCTACTCAGGGTGCCATGAATACACAGTACTGTGCTAAGAGAGCGACTCCGCGGGTGTAACACCCAGTATTTTTAGTACGTAAATTCGCATGCATAATTAGAGATTTTATTTATCTAGAATTTTAGATTATGGGTTAAATAATTATGTGAAATTATTTGTGCATGTTTTAAGTTATTTTTAAGCATTTAACCCATAATTAGTTATTTTTCATGATTTATGGAAATTTAATTATTTTATCGCGTAGACGGGACCGTGGACAGACGAGATACCAAAATATTTAGCCAAAAATATTTTATGAGTTTTATGAGCCTCAAAATAATATTTTAAGGTATTTTGTCAAGAAAATTTTAGTATTTAATTATATATTTATTTAAGGGTTGATTTTTAGCCAAAATAAGTCATTTTAATGACTTTTATTAATATTTAAAAATCCCTTAAGTCTTAATTTCGAGATTTTGGTTTTAGTATCAGATTTAATATTTTATTAGGTATTTTTAAGAGTTTAAAATTGTATATTTTATGTTATATTACTTATCTAATAAATTATATTATCTATTAAACCTAAACCTACCCTACTACCATCACAATCAGCCACCTCCACCCATCTTCTTCAACATATTCATGCCTATTTTCCCAGAAACACAACCCCATAGACGTTCCTTCAAGAAATTTAGAAGTTGGTCGCTCGTTCTTCGTCCCGGTGCTCCCGCAATCGCGTGTTATTCAAGAAAAATTACGAAAGGCATGTTTAATTCTTCCTTTGAACACCATATAAGCTATTTAATTCGTTCTTGTCAGATTTTTTTATTTAAACGTTGCTGTTTTTTTAGTTATGATGAAACTTTCTTGGCTAGTACCCGAACAACTCATGATCTTATTTGTTTTGCATGCATATACTCACGTTTTCGGTCATGGGAAGGGGCTGGCTACTGGTCGATGTTCATGGGGGTGCAGTGAGGGTCCCTAGGGTCGGCCTAACTCAGGGCTTAAGGCTGGAGATGGCTGGGTTCAAGGCTGGATCAGAGAAGGGGTTGGGTGCGTGCGGTTCAGGGCTGTTAGGAAGAGGGGTCGGCTGGCCCATGCATGGCCATGAACCAGCCGACCAGATGCTAGGTTAGGACCGGCAAGACCCTGGGAAGGTCCTGCCGGCGGCGCTCCGGCCGGCCATGGCCGGAGCAATTCAGGGCTGCTGCTCGCGCAGCGTAGTAAGGGGAAAAAAGGGGTTTGGGTTGGGCTGGGTTTTGGGGCTGGGTCGGATCTGGGTATTCAGGGTCGGGTCTGGTAGGTCTAGGGTCGGGTCAGGTGGTCCAGGTCCGGGTTAGGTGGGCCGGGCTCGGGTATTTTAATTTTTAAGTATTTAATAGTTTAGGTGTATTTTGGGCTTTTTTAATTAGTTAGAAAATTATTTGGGCCTCTAAATAATTTTATTTGGGCCTTAAATAATCTATTTAAGTTAGCCCAATGATTTTTATGGGCTTGGAAGCCCATGAGAATTTTTGGGCCAGTCAAGGGATTTTTGGGCCAGTCTAGAATTTTATTGGGTTTAATTAAGTTAATGGGCTTAAACATTTTTATTTACGCCCAGTTAAGTATAATTAAGTTATTTGAGCTAAAGTATGATTATTGGATTGTGTTTAAGTTTAATGGGCTTAGAGTGAGTGACCAGCAGTCTGGACCAACCCATGAAAAATAAATAAGTCCGGGATATATATTTAATTTTTTTATGCATAAAGTCTATTTTAAGTATAAGTATATTATATTATGAAAAATTAATTAAATATATATTACGGACATATTTTAGTGCATGCATTCATGAAATAATTTTATGGCATGATTTAATGTTTAAGGTTGAGCTAGAAAATAATTTTATGTTAGAAGTTGAAGTAGTGTGAAAATTTTAGGGGGAACAGTCCCCACATGTTAAGGGCAGTTTATTGTCAATTTAAGGGTAGTTTACTACCAGTAAGAGGTGATTCATCACCGCCGCGTACGTTGGTTCTAAGAGACTGATCAGTCGAACCTTTAAGTTTAAGATTACACTACGGATATGACCATGTGATGTTTGAAAAAAATGTTATGCTCAACAATGTTTATGTATGTAATATATGATTATATTTAAGTTCAAGTTTAAGTAAGATTTTAAGTTATAATTCATAATTTTTAAGCATGCTCATTAATGTATATGTTATTTATTAGTATTCCAGTGATTTAAATTATTTTATACCCTTGTTATGTTAGCATGTTGGGCCTCTAGGCTCACTATACTTATATGGTGCAGGTGAGTACGTAGAGGAAGATGTAGTTCCTACCGGTGGTGAGGACGTATGAGCGGACATGCAGTGATCCCCCGTGACCGCCGGCTGAGTCTTGAGAACATTTTTAAGAATTTTTAAACTCTGTTTCTTATTTATTCTTTTATGTCTTGTCAGTGGTGGATTTTAGTACTATTTTTATTAAATAATTTTTATTGCATGCAACCTTTTAAGTTGATTGTTTGACCGTATTTTATTTAAGTTTGACTCAGTTATTTAAGTAAAAATGTTGCAATTTATTTATGTTATTTTTAAATCTGTTTATTTTATGCATATATGTATGGGCATGTATGTACATCTATTTTACTTAGTATTATTTTAAAAAAAAAAAATTCCGCATATATTATTTTAGAATGTTTGGGTCGTTTCAATTGGTATCAGAGCCGCGTTCTTGGAGCGGTCATCACTGCTATGCGAGCTTAGAAATCCACGCTACCGGTCTGTAAGTTTTAATTGCTTTTAGTATGATTTAGTAGTATCATGTTTAAGACTTAAGCATTTATGTTAGCAGAAAATCTTTAAGTACTTAGTTATGCATGTCGATTTACGTAAAGAAATATGTGGTGGTGCAGAATGCCTCCGAGACCAGTGAACAGGCGTGGAGGATCCCCACCTCCGCAAAACCCTCTATCAGCATTGGAACAGGCCAATGCAAACATGATGGCCGGGATTACTGCTCTGTTGGAGTAGCAGGCAGCACGTCCGAGACTGTCCCACAATGAGGACGTGGCGGAGAGGTTCCAGAAGAAGGGACCTAAGGAGTTCGCAGGTGTCACAGATCCACTCATTGCTGAGGGGTGGATCCGTTCTTTGGAGAGCATCTTTGCTTAAATGGGGCTGACTGATGCGGACAAGGTGAGATGCGCAGTGTACATGCTGAAGGGTGATGCAGACTTATGGTGGGAGAGTGCATCACGGGGAGTGAATCTGACTACTATGCTATGGGCAGACTTCCGGAGGATGTTTTTCTCCAAGTATTTCACTGCAGACGTGCGCAGTAGGATGATTCGAGATTTCATGAGTCTCCGGCAGGGAGACAAGACAGTTGTGGAGTACATCCGTCAGTTCGAGAGGGGCTGTCACTTGGTGACATTGATTGCTGACAGTGCACCTGAGAAGATGAGACAGTTTATCGAGGGGCTCAGGGCAGAAATCAAGCATGACGTTTGTATGGTGGACGTCCATACTTATGAGGCCGCAGTCAGTAGAGCCTTGCGTTCTGAGGAGGGTAGGAGAGAGATCCAGAGGGATCAGCAGAGTAAGAGGCAGTTTCAGTCTGGGTATCAGCGACCATCTTCGCAGCCTCCTGTGAAGAAGCAGTTTACTGGGCCATCTAAGGGCCCGAACTAGCAGAAGCCACAGCAGCAGAGACAGCAGCCTAGGGGCGGGGCTCCTAATGCTGGAGGATATCCTACTTGCCCGAAGTGCCAGAAGATGCATCCAGGACCATGTCTTCTAGGAGCGAGCGTCTGTTTTCATTGTAAGGAGCCAGGGCACCAGATGGCCAATTGCCCGAGGAAGAAGAACACTACAGGGAGAGTGTTCATGATGCAGGCTGAGGAGGCAGACCCAGATACCTCCTTGATCACCGGGAGAATTCTAGTTGGAGGAAACTCCACGTTTGCGTTGCTAGATTTAGGGGCTACGCATTCGTTTATCACCCTAGAGTTTATCAGACGGATAGGCATCACACCTGAGATTGCCGACAGTGGTTATGATGTCACTATGCCTTCAGGACAGATTATTTCTACCTCTAGTGTCATTCGAGAGCTGGAGTTGGAGCTGCAGGGGCACTCCATTCGCGCAGATGTAGTGGTTTTGCCGTTGAGCGGTTTTGATTTGATATTGGGTATGGACTGGTTGACAGTCAATGGAGCTTCGATTGATTTTCGTCGGAGGACAGTGTCAGTGAAACCACCGGGAGGCGACCCATTTACTTTTCATGCATCTCAGAGCAGTGATATTCCTCAGGTGATATCTCTTATTCAGGCGAGGAAGCTGTTGAAACGGGGTTGCCGAGGTTTCCTAGCGAGTATTGTCACGGCCTCAGAACCAGCTAATAGATCATTATTAGAGATAGAGGTGGTTCGTGATTTTCTGGACGTCTTTCCGGAGGATGTTGCAGGGATTCCACCAGTGAGAGAGGTGGAGTTCAGTATCGAATTATTGCCAGATATTGTGCCTATCTCAAAGGCACCATACAGACTTGCTCCTACCGAGATGAAAGAGTTGAAGGAGTAGATTCAGGAGTTATTAGAGAAATGCTTTGTTCGTCCTAGCTTTTCTCCTTGGGGAGCTCCAGTGTTATTTGTGAAGAAAAAAGATGACAGTATGAGACTGTGCATCGATTATCGAGAGCTCAACAGAGTCACAGTGAAGAATAAGTATCCATGCCAAGGATAGAGGACTTATTTGATCAGTTGCAGGGAGCTTCGGTGTTCTCCAAGATCGATCTGCGATCTGGTTATCATCAGCTGCGAGTTAGAGAGGCAGATGTGTCCAAGACTGCTTTTCGGACACGTTATGGGCATTACGAGTTCTTAGTGATGCCATTTGGGATGACCAATGCTCTAGCGGTTTTCATGGATCTCATGAACCGGGTATTTTAGCCGTATCTTGATCAGTTCATCATAGTCTTCATTGATGATATCTTGATCTACTCTAGGAGCATTGAGGAGCATAGACAGCATCTACAAACAGCCTTGCAGACTTTGAGGGAGCATCGGTTGTATGCCAAGTTCAGCAAGTGCGAGTTTTGGCTTGAGCAGGTGGCATTTTTTGGCCACATTATTTCGAGAGATGGGATTGCAGTGGATCAGTCGAAGGTTGAGGCAGTGCAGAAATGGGGTATTCCGAGGAATGCTTCGAAGATTCGTAGTTTCTTGGGTTTGGCAGGATATTATAGGAAGTTCATCAAGGGTTTTTCCTCTATTGCAGTACCCTTGACTTCCTTAACCAAGAAGAATGCGAAGTTTATTTGGAGTTCAGACTGTCAGAGGAGCTTCGATCAGCTGAAGGAAACACTCACTACCGCACTGATTTTGGCGATGGCAGTACCACACGAGGAGTTAGTGGTGTACACCAACGCGTCTAAGCTAGGTTTAGGCGCAGTACTTATGCAGTGTAGTAAGGTTATTGCTTATGCGTCGAGGCAGTTGAAGATTCATGAGCAGAACTACCCGACACATGACTTGGAGTTAGCAGCAGTGGTCTTTGCTTTGAAAATCTGGAGGTACTATCTGTATGGCGAGAAGTGCAAGATTTTCACTGATCACAAGAGCCTCAAGTACTTCTTCACTCAGAAGGAGTTGAACATGAGGCAACGGAGATGGTTGGAGTTGGTTAAGGATTACGACTGTGACATTAGCTACCATCCAGGTAAAGCTAATGTAGTGGCCGATGCTTTGAGTCGGAAGTCGTCAGTGGTATCATGTTTGACAGTGCAGTTATCACTGCAGAGTGAGATTCAGAGGTTTGATTTGGAGTTTTACTCGAGTGGTCATGCACCGAGCTTGTCAGTGTTGACGATGCAGCCGATTCTACGGGATCGGATCAGAGAGGGACAGTCTACAGATGAGGAGTTGCAGCGTTGGAGGCAGAGAGATGAGGCCAAGGGTGGTCTTCTGTATACAGTTGTGGATGACATTGTTCAGTACCGTGGTAGGATGTGGGTACCGAACGTCGATCAGTTGAGAGCTGAGATTTTAGCAGAGGCTCACACATCTCCGTACTCCATTCACCCCGGAAGTACGAAGATGTACCGAGATTTACAGCTATTGTATTGGTGGCCCGGGATGAAGAGAGACATCGGAAGAGTTGTGTCAGAGTGCTTGACTTGTCAGAAGGTCAAGGCTGAGCATCAGCATCCAGCAGGACTTCTTAGACCTCTTCCTATTCCAGAATGGAAATGGGAGAACATTACGATGGACTTTGTAGTTGGCCTTCCGAGGAGTACTAGAGGGTGTACCGCTATTTGGGTGATCGTGGATAGACTCACCAAGTCAGCTCATTTCTTGCCGGTGAGGACTACCTACTCCTTGACACAGTATGCAGAGCTTTACATCAAAGAGATTGTTAGACTGCATGGCATACCAGTGTCTATCGTATCCGATAGAGATATGAGATTCACATCCGCGTTTTGGAAGAGTCTGCATATAGCATTGGGGACCAGATTACTGTTCAGCACAGCTTTTCATCCCCAGAAAGATGGTCAGTCTGAGAGGGTGATACAGGTTCTCGAGGATTTACTGAGAGCCTGTGTCATCGATTTTCAGGGCTCATGGGAGAGACGAGATTGCCGTTAGTGGAGTTTACCTATAACAATAGCTTTCAGGCGTCTATAGGTATGGCTCCTTATGCAACTTTGTATGGGAGAAGATGCAGATCTCCTCTTCATTGGGATGAGGTTGGAGAGAGAGTCCTATTGGGTCCTGAGATAGTGCAGCAGACTGCTGATATTGTGACCCAGATTCGGGATCGCATGAGGACTGCTCAGAGTCGTCAGAAGAGTTATGCAGATACTCAACGACGAGATTTGGAGTTTGCTGTAGGTGATCACGTATTCCTGAAGGTGTCACCTATGAAGGGAGTAGTGCGATTTGGCCAGAGAGGCAAGCTTAACCCTAGATATATAGGGCCATTCGAAATCTTGGAGAGAGTTGGCACGTTGGCCTACCGTTTAGCTCTACCACCAGGGCTAGCGGCAGTGCACAATGTATTCCATGTATCCATGCTTCGGAGATACATCTCGAACCCGTCACATGTGTTGGATTTTGAGCCTCTTCAGTTGACACCGAAGTTAGCATTTGAGGAGAGGCCTATACGGATCTTGGCTAGGGAGGAGCGCAGATTGAGGACTCGGGTCATACCGATGGTCAGAGTCCAGTGGCTGAATCACTCGGAGGAGGAAGCTACTTGGGAGACCGAGACAGACATGAGGACTCGCTACCCGGAGTTGTTCGGGTAAGTACTTTAATTTCGAGGACGAAATTCAAATTAACGGGGGGAGAATTGTAACACCCAGTATTTTTACTACGTAAATTCGAATGCATAATTAGGGATTTTATTTATCTAAAATTTTAGATTATGGGTTAAATAATTATGTGAAATTATTTGTGCATGTTTTAAGTTATTTTTAAGCATTTAACCCATAATTAGTTATTTTTCATGATTTATGGAAATTTAATTATTTTATCGCGTAGACGGGACCGTGGACAGACGAGATACCAAAATATTTAGCCCAAAATATTTTATGAGTTTTATGAGCCTCAAAATAATATTTTAAGGTATTTTGTCAAGAAAATTTTAGTATTTAATTATATATTTATTTAAGGGTTGATTTTTAGCCAAAATAAGTCATTTTAATGACTTTTATTAATATTTAAAAATCCCTTAAGTCTTAATTCCGAGATTTTGGTTTTAGTATCAGATTTAATATTTTATTAGGTATTTTTAAGAGTTTAAAATTGTATATTTTATGTTATATTACTTATCTAATAAATTATATTATCTATTAAACCTAAACCTACCCTACTACCATCACAATCAGCCGCCTCCACCCATCTTATATTCATGCCTATTTTCCCAGAAACACAACCCCATAGACGTTCCTTCAAGAAATTTAGAAGTTGGTCGCTCGTTCTTCGTCCCCGTGCTCCCGTAATCGCGTGTTATTCAAGAAAAATTACGAAAGGCATGTTTAATTCTTCCTCTGAACACCATATAAGCTATTTAATTCGTTTTTGTCATATTTTTTTATTTAAACGTTGCTGTTTTTTTAGTTATGATGAAACTTTCTTGGCTAGTACCCGAACAACTCATGATCTTATTTGTTTTGAATGCATATACTCACGTTTTCGGTCATGGGAAGGGGCTGGCTACTGGTCGATGTTCATGGGGGTGCAGTGAGGGTCCCTAGGGTCGGCCTAACTCAGGGCTTAAGGCTGGAGATGGCTGGGTTCAAGGCTGGATCAGAGAAGGGGTTGGGTGCATGCGGTTTAGGGCTATTAGGAAGAAGGGTCGGCTGGCCCATGCATGGCCATGAACCAGCCGACCAGATGCTATGTTAGGACCGGCAAGACCCTGGGCCTCCAAATAATTTTATTTGGGCCTTAAATAATTTATTTAAGTTAGCCCAATGATTTTTATGGGTTTGGAAGCCCATGAGAATTTTTGGGCCAGTCAAGGGATTTTTGGGCCAATCTAGAATTTTATTGGGTTTAATTAAGTTAATGGGCTTAAACATTTTTATTTAGGCCCAGTTAAGTATAATTAAGTTATTTGAGCTAAAGTATGATTATTGGATTGTGTTTAAGTTTAATGGGCTTAGAGTGAGTGACCAGCAGTCTGGACTAACCCATGAAAAATAAATAAGTGCGGGATATATATTTAATTATTTTTATGCATAAAGTCTATTTTAAGTATAAGTATATTATATTATAAAAAATTAATTAAATATATATTACGGACATATTTCAGTGCATGCATTCATGAAATAATTTTATGGCATGATTTAATGTTTAAGGTTGAGCTAGAAAATAATTTTATGTTGGAAGTTGAAGTAGTGTGACAATTTAAGGGAGACCAGTCCCCACATGTTAAGGGCAGTTTACTGTCAATTTAAGGGTAGTTTACTACCAGTAAGAGGTGATTCGTCACCGCCGCGTACGTTGGCTCTAAGAGACTGATCAGTCGAACCTTTAAGTTTAAGGTTACACTACGAAAATGACCATGCGATGTTAGAAAAAAATGTTATGCTCAACAATGTTTATGTATGTAATATATGATTATATTTAAGTTCAAGTTTAAGTAAGATTTTAAGATATCATTCATAATTTTTAAGCATGCTCATTCATGTATATGTTATTTATTAGTATTCCAGTGATTTAAATTATTTTAAACCCTTGTTATGTTAGCATGTTGGGCCTCTAGGCTCACTACACTTATATGGTGCAGGTGAGTACGTAGAGGAAGGTAGTTCCTACCGGTGGTGAGGACGTATGAGCGGACATGCAGTGATCCCCCGTGACCGCCGGCTGAGTCTTGAGAACATTTTTAAGAATTTTTAAACTCTGTTTCTTATTTATTTTTTTATTTCTTGTCAGTGGTGGATTTTAATACTATTTTTATTAAATAATTTTTATTGCATGCAACCTTTTAAGTTGATTGTTTGACCGTATATTATTTAAGTATGACTCAGTTATTTAAGTAAAAATGTTGCAATTTATTTATGTTATTTTTAAATCTGTTTATTTTGTGCATATATGTATGGGCATGTATGTACATCTATTTTACTTAGTATTATTTTAAAAAAAAAATTTTCCGCATATATTATTTTTGAATGTTTGGGTCGTTTCAGCGGGGTACTCGTGTATTCCCCTATCAACTATAGCGTCTACTCCACCGTCGTGGTCGCTCCTAGTGATAACAAAACCAGGGGCTAAGCCTCCCCAAACACGAATCCACAAGGAGTAACTCATCACCGATGAAAACTGTCATGACTCATATCATACCAGATGCAGTCCAGTGTAAAAACATGCATATGCTAAAGCCGTAAAACATGGTAAAACACATAGCACATACTCATGCAACATATAAGAATATATATCATGTCGGCTAACTCGGTCAGTACATACGTACCTCTAATACTGCAGGAAATTCCTAGCACCACTTGTCTAGATCTCATGCCTACAATTCCACTATACTGCGTCTACAATGAAAATACTCATGCATCACTATTTAAGCTCTAAAAGTGTAAGGCCCCGAAAATATTAAGTTATTAATTACGGAATTAAAAATTAAAATTCAGAATTTTGGAAAATATTAATTGGAGAAATGATGGAAATTAGAGATTTAATTTACGAGGTAAAAATATTTAATTTGAGAATTTACGGATCTTGAGATTTAAATTTTCGGGATTCTTAAATTAAAAGATTAAAATATTTGAATTAGATATTTATGGGATTTAAGATTTAAATTCCATGTTTTCGAAAGTAAAGGATTCAATTGGAAGTCGGAAGCTTGTCGAGGGACTGAATTGCAAATATTGTAGAGTTGAGGGGCCAAAATGCAAATAACCAAATTTGAGTGGGACACATGGCTTCTTCATGGATATAAACGTGTAAATGCATGTATTATCATCAGAATTCAGCAAGACAACCGAGAGCTTCAGTTTTTCTTTGGGATTTCATTTTCAAAATTCAATATCTCAAGATCCGGCCGTGCGAATTCAATTCCGAAGATAGTTTTGGAATCCTTGAAAGAAAGGCTATATATTGATGTAAGTATCTTTATGATTCAGTAGGTCTCGAAATTCTGATGTGTTGATTTGGAAAAAAATCAGAATTTGAGTATGTATTAGTGTTCTTGATGATATAATTAAGCTTTACGATATCGAAACCGGAACGAAGAACGGACAACATATGCAATTGTTATGATTTTCAGAATATATTTCGAATCCTTGCACCTTCTTATATGGTGGTTTAAGTTGATATTCTGGTGGTATGCGATATATTTAAAGTAGACTTGGTGGTTAGAATTGATAGATTTCAGTTTCGGATACCGAATTTGTACCGTTACGCCGTCAGTTTACGTTTAATAATTTCTCGAAATACATGGTGCTTATTTTGAGATTTGAGTGATGAAATGATATTGATATGAGTTATATATCAATGTTTAGATGATGTTTGAGTTGTTAGAATTATTGGTTTCGAACCGTTACTTCGCCGGTTTGAATTCCGGTCAAATTAGCAAGCCTTGAGTTGTTGAACTTTGGAATGAGTTAAATGCAATATTGAATGACTTGATATGAATTTCAGATTGTTCAAGAGTATATCAATTTCGATTTCGCACCGATTCGAATCAATTGAATATTGGTCAAGGTTTGAGTTGCTAGCTTTAATATTTCCACCATTCTATCTAGTGAGTTGATACAAGCTTGGTGTGTATTGTAGCTTGAGGATTGGAGCTACTTAGCTATCAATATTGGAAGGTATGATTCGACGATGACCAAAGCAGGGAATTAGCATTGAGATGTATTTGATCTCTCGATCCCTTAAATCACACAATAGTTTCTATTTTATGTGTTTATGTGTTTTATTATTCTTTATTGGAGTTATGAACTTGTGGTTTACTTGTTAGGCTATATTATGAGGTGATTGTCTATTGTGTCATCTCGTTGTGTTTCTTGCGCCTAACCTTTCTCTTCGATTTGTCCTGATATCGCTGATGAGTTTTAAACATCGATATCAAGTATCAGTGTTGCGATTTTAGCATTGATACTTGGATTCCGGGTTTTATAACATCAATGAGGAGTTTTAACATTGATGGTGAGTGATGCGTTCTAGCATCTAAACCGGTGTCGCCTTTGAGCCTTATTCCTTCTTAGCCATTTAATTCAAGTATCAGTGATGCGATTTTAGCATTGATACTTAGATTCCGGGTTTTATAACATCAATGAGGAGTTTTAACATTGATGGTGAGTGATGTGTTCTAGCATCTAAACCGGTGTCGCCTTTGAGCCTTATTCCTTCTTAGCCATTTAATTTATTCTGCATTTCATAAGGTGTTATTTATGATTTTAAATACATGCTATGGCTACTTGTGATTATTTATATGTTCCGTCTTTCATACTAAGTCTTTATACTTACCAGTTTTTCGACTGTTGCTCTGTTTTTGTGTGTGCATTGCAACAGGTGTTTCAGGGCCAAGTTATAGAAGGAAAAGAGCATTGGGAAGAGTTTAGAAGTGGTGCTCCGGGTTGTGCTGTAGCTTGTTGTGGGAAACTTATTTTTAAACCATGTTGAGTTTTGATGGTATCCAACTTTTGTATTGTATAGCTTTGCATAGTCTAGAGTTGTATTGATTATGTGTTGTTGGATCATGGTTTTGGGTAAGTGTATATAGCATTTGGTTGTTTGATATTCAAGTTGAGATTATCACCATTTCATATGAGCTTTGGTTCTTGTTAGCAACAAAAATCAGAACAAGAGCTGGACTGCAGAACTTTCGAGCAGACATGCCCGCTCGATCGGTTGAATTGCACCGATCGAGCGAGGCCAGTTTTGCTTCAACCCGAGAGCTGGGATTTTCTTGGCCTCTCGATCGGTCAATTTTAACCGATCGAGGGAGGCCCTCTTTTAAAAAAAAAAAAATTTGGGTTCTTGTCCTGCTTGTTTTAAATGATGTCATTCTTTAATTATGGTATTTGGTAGTCGAGCCCGGGGTCCCCACATTGTTTGGTATCAGAGCCTTAAGTTGTCTTGAGTCGACATTAGAAACTGAGTGGGGTAGATTGAGTTTCATGAGTTCATTATGCATGAGTTTAATGCATTGTTTGATTATGTGAATTCAATGCGAGCACGTTTCTACCTTTTCGAAATTGCCTGACTATATGTTAGCATGTGTTTATCTTTTTGATGTTGAATGTGTTGGCATCAAATTACATGCTTATGTGTTGTAAATTATATGCTAATGTGTTTATTTAGTATATTGCTATAATTGATAAACATGTAAATAGAAAATTATGTGTGAGGATGAAAGGGTATGCTCATGCGTTTGATGAGCTGTGTGCAGTATGGAAGAGGAGATGATTCAAACTAGATTTTAAATTGTATACTCATGAGTTTTATGAGTAGGGAATCGAGCAATACTCAGAAGACTGGAGAATATGAGGTATGTCTCCTTGTCAAGCAAGCAATGGTACGCTCTTGAGCCTAAAGACTAGAGATAAATTGAAATCATGATTATGTAATAGTTGTTGTATGTGTGATTTCTTCAGATTAATCATGATACTTTGAGTGGATGCATGAGATGTTGATGCATGTGATGTAGGAGATAGATACGGAAAAGCCATATCAGAATGGCGTTTGGCTAGTGATGATATGAGCTTGAAAGGACATAGATGAAATCTATTCTTGAGGAGATTGAGTTATCATTCCCTAAGACCTGCTGTGGCCGGAATTGAGTGAGGTAAGATCTGATATTGTGATGAGTGAATTGATTTTATCAGATAACATCGAGAAAAACAGAGATAAATCCTCGATATGATGGATTTTAGACTAGTTCAGGAAATTGATCAGATTAGATCAGTGACTGAAATATAGCGGTAAGAATTCTTGAGGTTAGAATTATATGGTTTGATGTCAATTTCTGGAATGGGTTATAAGCTTTGTGCTAGTGTGGTAAACACTTTGAGATGAAAGCTAGAATTGTATGTAACCATCTACTGGTAGATGAATCGATATAGCAGCGATACTAAGTTTGATTCCTTGATCAAGTAGAACTGATTTAGTGTACCAAATGTACCCAGTAAGAACATTGAGTTATGATGTCTTTTGGGTGAACAGTATGCTAATGACATCAGTGTTTTGGGATTTCAGAATTCAGTTACAGTTGAGTCTTCCTTCGATTATTTTGCTGATATTCGAGTTTTATCGTATTCATGTATTCTTGATTCACATGACATTGAATTTGATGATTCTTGCCATTTGATCTCGATTGTTCTTCGAGTAGGAACTTGGGAAGTTATATTCTTGATATTTGAATTTTTAGTTCTGGACCTTGATATTGAATTGGGTGAATTTTTATTGGATTCCATGGTGATCTACTTGTCTTTGTGCAATAATTGAAAATGCTTAGAACTCTGTTCTAATTGATACGCGTGTGTAGATATCTCATCATAAAGCCACACTATCAACCCTGATTTGGGGTATTGTATAATTTTGCATTATTGATGAATTGGTCACCAGTTATGTTTATTGTTGGTTGGCTCGTATTTCTTATTTCTCGAGCTTGAATTGAAGCATTTACCCCTAGTATTGTAATGCAAGTGAGTTGTTTTCACTTTGCAGCGATTATTGTCCAGAATTTACTTTATTTTGATGATCATGATTTGAGCAATTATCTTCGAGACTATCTCATGCTGAAGTAGAGAATCATATTTCTGTAAGTGATGGCTCGTAATTGATAGAGATTGCTAGTCAAAGAATATGTTAGACATGGTTTTTCTGCTTTGAAGTTTTTCGGTGCTAGTTGGTAAGAAGGAAAATGGGTCGATGAAATTATATTTCGACTATAGCCTATTGAACAGGACTACAGTAAATTAGAAGTATCTGTTGCAGTGAATAGACGATTTGTTTAACCAGTGATATGGTGCTTTTGTCTATTCAAAGATTGTTTGAGTTTAGATATCATCAAGTGAAAATCAGTGAGGTAGTTGTACCTAAGACCTGATTATGCTGTTTGGTGTGATGAATAATTCAGCGATGTTCATGAGTTTAATGAACATAAATTGTCGGAGATTATTGGTAAATTTATTGCGTTATTTAGCGATGATATCTTGAGTTAGTTGATGAATAAGCCGAAGTAGACAGATCAATTTTATGCCAAACTGTCCAGGTGCGAATTTTAACTGGATAGAGTTGTGATTCTTCGCTATATTGTTTCCCATAACGAGATTATTATGAATCCTAGCAAGGTTGAGACAGTGAATAACTAAGGTGTTAGCAGAGATGGTTAAAGTATTCTCCTGTAATATAAGATCAGTACCCAATGAACCCTGAAAAATGTGAAACAAACGAGTTGAGGAATTTGCTGGAAGAGTATTATCCAGACAGATGTAAGGCAACCACTGAAGCTTAAGTAGATAGGTGTGTGATTTGATCTTATCTGCTATTGATGTGGTTATGTTGATAAAGAGTTATTGTGCTTCTAGTTTGAGTGTTTGGTGTTAGATTTGCAATTGAGTAGAGTATTTGCAATCCAAGCTGAGCCAGTATTGATTGTGAGGGTTACAGAAGCACGGAAATCCAATCAGATTATTCGGAACTCGATAGAGAAAATCAGACTTAGACATGAGTTTGAGTATCAGTTGAGTATGGATAAAGTTTGGTGTCTGCAAATACAGGTATTATTGTGCACAATATTTCAGAAGTGAGACAATAAATTTTGAAAGGGGCACATTACAATAAATTTTGTATCCATCCAGGTCAGAGTATGAAAGCAAATATGATAGAATTTGTGTTCCGATACCTAAACTGTCAGCAATTAAAGCAAAACGAAAGCGACCAAGTGGTCTATTGTACAGTTTAGCGTGTTCAGAATAAGAATGGGATCAAAACACGATGAAATGTTTCACGAAACTACCGAAATCCTAGAGAGGATATGATGCAATAAGGTAGTTTATGACAGACTGGATAAATTTGATAGTGATTTTGTTGTAGCGTTTTGAGGTAGAAAGTAAAGATTTTTCCGATGGTGGAATGATCTGTTCTGATGCTTCAGCAGTAGAATATGCATAGTTCCTTATCTGGGACAATATTTAAGCAGCATGAATGATTGAACCAGAATGATCAGGAGAAATGTCGGAGGCAATTTGATTAATTCATTCTAGAATGAAGCAGAGCAAGACAGAGTATAAGTATGAGCTCTGGATGAGAACAAGTTACGCAATGCACCAGTTAAGAGATTAAAATTCTCTTCAGCTTTATCCATTATACACGAGGTGTTATACGTTTTGCTGTGAGGAAGTATGAGCTAAATACTTTCTATGTATTTTATCCAGGTGAGATATAACTGGATGATATTTTAAGCTAGGTGATGTGCAGCAGTATATATATAGTGTTGAGAAAGCTACCTGAGAATTAGAGCAGGATATGAGATTGATGTATCCGGAACTCGTCTTAAAAGGTGAAATTGTTTCAGTATTTATTCAACCCATGATATTGAGATTGAGATGGGATATCCTGAGCTAGGTCACTGAAGAGAGGTTGTTACTTCAATCATTTATTCAGCCTATATCTGTTACAAGATGATTGCAAGCGATTTCGAGAACGAAATCATGTCTCAGAGGGGAAGAATTTTAAGGCCCCAAAAATATTAAGTTATTAATTACGGAATTAAAAATTCAAATTCCGAATTTTGGAAAATATTAATTGGAGAAATTATGGAAATTAGAGATTTAATTTCCGAGCTAAAAATATTTAATTTGAGAATTTACGGATAGTGAGATTTAAATTTTTGGGATTCTTAAATTAAAAGATTAAAATATTTGAGTTAGATATTTATGGGATTTAAGATTTAAATTCCATGTTTTCGGAAGTAAAGGATTCAATTGGAAGTCGGAAGCTTGTCGAGGGACTAAATTGCAAATAATGTAGAGTTGAGGGGCCAAAATGCAAATAAACAAATTTAAGTGGGACACATAGCTTCTTCATGGATATAAACATGTAAATGCATGTATTATCATCAGAATTCAGCAAGACAAGCGAGAGCTTCAGTTTTTCTTTGGGATTTAATTTTCAAATTTCAATATCTCAAGATCCGGCCGTCCGAATTCAATTCCGAAGATAGTTTTGGAATCCTTGCAAGAAAGGCTATCTATTGATGTTAGTATCTTTATGATTCAGTAGGTCTCAAAATTCTGATGTGTTGATTTTGGAAAAAATCAGAATTTGAGTATGTATTAGTGTTCTTGATGATATAAGCTTTACGATATCGAAACCGGAACGAAGAACGGACAACGTATGCAATTGTTATGATTTTCAGAATATATTTTGAATCCTTGCACCTTCTTATATGGTGGTTTAAGTTGATATTTTGGTGGTATGTGATATATTTGAAGTAGACTTGGTGGTTAGAATTTATAGATTTCAGTTTCAGGTACCGAATTTGTACCGTTACGCCGTCAGTTTACGTTTAATAATTTTTGGAAATACATGCTGCTGATTTTGAGATTTGAGTGATGAAATGATATTGATATGAGTTATATATCAATTTTTAGATGATGTTTGAGTTGTTAGAATTATTTGTTTCGAACCGTTATGTCGCCGATTTGAATTCCGGTCAAATTAGCAAGCCTTGAGTTGTTGAACTTTGGAATCAGTTGAATGCAATATTGAATGACTTGATATGAATTTAAGATTGGAAGCTACTTAGCTATCAAGATTGGAAGGTATGATTCGACGATGACCAAAGCAGGGAATTATTATCGAGATGTGTTTGATCTCTCGATCCCTTAAATCACACAATAGTATTTATTTTATGTGTTTATGTGTTTTGTTATTCTTTATTGGAGTTATGAGCTTGTGGTTTACTTGTTAGGCTATATTATGAGGTGATTGTGTATTGTGTCATCTCGTTGTGTTTCTTGCGCCTAACCTTTCTCTTCGATTTGTCCTGATATTGTTGATGAGTTTTAAACATCGATATCAATTATCAGTGATGCGATTTTAGCATTGATACTTAGATTCCGAGTTATTATAACATCAATGAGGAGTTTTAACATTGATGGTGAGTGATGCGTTCTAGCATCTAAACCGGTGTCGTCTTTGAGCCTTATTTTTTCTTAGCCATTTAATTCAAGTATCAGTGATGCGATTTTAGCATTGATACTTAGATTCCGAGTTTTATAACATCAATGAGGAGTTTTAACATTGATGGTGAGTGATGCGTTCTAGCATCTAAACCGGTGTCACCTTTGAGCCTTATTCCTTCTTAGTCATTTAATTTATTCTGCATTTCATAAGGTGTTATTTATGATTTTAAATACATGCTATGGCTATTTGTGATTATTTATATATTCCGTCTTTCATACTAAGTCTTTAGACTTACCGGTTTTCCGGTTGTTGCTCTGTTTTTGTGTGTGCATTGCAACAGGTGTTTCAGGGCCAAGTTATAGGAGGAAAAGATCATTGGGAAGAGTTTAGAAGTGGTGCTCCGGGTTGTGTTGTAGCTTGTTGTGGGAAACTTATTTTTAAACCATGTTGAGTTTTGATGGTATCCAACTTTTGTATTGTATAGCTTTGCATAGTCTAGAGTTATATAGATTATGTGTTGCTGGATCATGGTTTTGGGTAAGTGTATATAGCATTTGGTTGTTTGATATTCAAGTTGAGATTATCACCATTTCATATGAGCTTGGGTTCTTTTTAGCAACAAAAATCAGAACAAGAGCTGGACTGCAGAATTTTCGAGCATACATGCCTGCTCGATCGGTTGAATTGCACCGATCGAGCGAGCCCAGTTTTGCTTCAACCCGAGAGCTGGGATTTTCTTGGCCGCTCGATCGGTCAAGTTTAACCGATCGAGCAAGGCCCTCTTTTAAAAAAAAATTTGGGTTCTTGTGTTGCTTCTTTTAAATGATGTAATTCTTTAATTATGGTATTTAGTAGTCGATCCCGGGGTCCCCACATTGCCTTAATTAAGCTATTTAATACTCCTAAATATTTTTAGGAATCCAAAGCTATACATGCATCCGTCGTCAGCCCTTTGTTTTTTATTGCCTCAAAACTTAGGCACAGCACCGCTACGACGCCGGGATCGCTCCGCTACTTCCATATTCCCAATAGGACACCTATAACTCCCTAGATCTGACTAAGAAGGCTAGAAGCTAAAGAGAAGAAAGGAACTTGCTGCACTCCAAAAGAAGCCTCGACATCCCTTTTTATAGACGAAGATCGGACCGTCCGATCCCTGATCGAAGCATCCGATCACGAACGGAGCGTCCGATCGCCTACTGGATCATCCAATGTCCCATTCATGATGCAAGCAATGACATCACTTTGATGATGTCGATGATGATGTAAGACCTACCTAGATGGGACCGTCCGATCCTGTCGACGGAGCGTCCGATCGGTTTGGAGCTTCCAATCTACCCTGACGATAATTACTTAATTAATGTTAATTAGCCCCTTAATCGTCTTATTTGGTTACGGGTCACTACATTCTCCCCCTCTTAAGAAATTTTGTCCTCGAAATTGAAGTATGAGGAAAATACCAAAATAAACACAAAAGTCCTTTATTACAACTGAACATTTCAAAGTACAAATCTTTACAATGAAAGGTACAAAAACTCAAAACAACTCTAGATGCTCAGCTCGCATCCGACTCTCCAGTTTCCAAGTTGCTTCTTCGCTTCCCCTACGCTGCCACTGCACCATCACCAGAGGTATGCGCTTGTTGCGAAGCACCTTGTCCTTCCTGTAGAGAATCCTGAGAGGTTTTTCTACATAGGACAGATCCTGATTCAATTGCACCTCGGTCGGATTCAAGATGTGCGACTCATCTGCCACGTTTTGCCTCAGCAAGGACACGTGAAACACGTCATGGATACCCGAAAGATAGGGTGGCAAAGCTAGACGATAAGCCACATCTCCAACTTTTTCAAAAATCTCGAACGGAACGATAAACCTCGGTGACAACTTGCCTTTGAGACAAAATCTCATCAACTTTCGGAAAGGTGACACTCGCAGGAAAACATGCTCTCCTACCTCAAAATGCAATGGTCTACGGT
Source organism: Henckelia pumila (assembly GCF_033568475.1). Taxonomy (NCBI): domain Eukaryota; kingdom Viridiplantae; phylum Streptophyta; class Magnoliopsida; order Lamiales; family Gesneriaceae; genus Henckelia; species Henckelia pumila. The sequence continues at coordinate 160,134,970 of NC_133122.1, forward strand.
GAGTGTTAGCGTATCTTGCTTGTCGATCCTAGACTGCCTTTGTAAGGCCCGAAAATATTAAGTTATTAATTATGGAATTTAAGAATTAAATTCCGTATATTGGGCAAATATTGATTTGAGAAGGTATGGAAATTAGAGATTTAATTTTCGAGCCAAAAATAATTAATTTGAGAATTTACGGATTTTGAGAATTAAATTCCGGGAATTCTTAAATTAGGAATATTTAGAGCCTTGATTTAAATTCTAATATTCTTAAATTATTTAGGATTGAAATTGAATTAAAAAGAAGGTCGAGGACTGAATTGCACTTTATGAAGTTTCAGGGACTAAATTGTAATTTTGGCAATACATATCCAAATTATTATTACATATCTGAGTGTATGCTTCTTATGAATCTTCAGAATTCAGAAAATTGAAGAATAGAGAAGCCGAGACTTTCATTTTTTTTGTTTTCCGATTTTCAAATCGACGTAACTTTTGATCCGATCGTCCGATTTCAATTCCGAAAAATGTTCTGAAATCCTTGCAACGAAGACTTTGATTTGATGTAAGTATTGTAAGGTTTCTAATAGATTTCAAAATTATTTTGTGGGCAGAGATCGGAATTTTATGTTTCGATCATGTTCTTGAACTTCTATCGCCTATATATGCGAAACCGAATCAAAGATTGATGCTTGAATGAACTTGTTATGGTTTCCAGCTGGTATTCGAAGATTTTAGCTGCTGGTATGCTAATTATGATGTTGTTTTGCTGGTTGATTTTCATATGAATTGTATTCGAATTCGGAAATGAATTCGATATTTTGTTGGTTACCGATTTTCAGTTGTTATGCCGTCGATTAATGTTTTAAAGTCGTTCTTCTATCTCATTGATTGAACTGAATTATAATTGAATTGATTACTGATATATCTTGATCTAAACACTTCATTCCAGATTATTTTGAAGTTGACGAGCTCGAGAAGTAGCTTCGAAATGAAGAGGAAGTGATCAAGGTTTGAAACCATTTTTGGTTGAAGTTCTAACAATGATTGTGAGCAGATTTTGATATGATGAGATCGAATGAAGTTTAAAATATATTCTTGGTTATATATCTCAGATTTGAAGTATTCAAAACCAAAGAAATACGAAGGTATAAGACAAAATCTAGAGTCGGGAACTTGTTACTCAAGGATGATACTTCTTGAGTTATTCCGAACAAATCACATACTTGTTATTGTTTTTTATATTTGATTGATGTTGTTGATCCATCACAGGTAGTGGATCTTTATTGCTTATGATATGATATTGTAAGAGTGGGTGCCCAGTGAGCCAACTGTGTGGCTATGGGCTTTGATGACTCTTTGTATGAACAATCTTTTGTTTAATATTATTTACACTTTTATGGCAATGACTTTATATTACTTCATATTGTTATATTGTGATATACTATTGTTGTTTTGATAAAGACCTTGAATATACTATAGTGTATGTAAGATGTGGTAGAACATGGAGATGTCTATCATGAAATACATCTTATAGTCACTGTATGTTCTAAAACCGTTCCTAGTCAATTGAGCCGTCCGATAATAAGGATAAGGATCGCTCGAGTTTGAGACTAGCATTTGCGATGCGGAGTACCACGTTTCATTGGTAGGGAACATGGAGATGTTCGAAGCATGCAAATGGATATTCATAGGATGAATAATCGAACTACCCTATCCGGACTTTCCAAGTGGTTATCACTTATCGAGTGGATTAAGTCCGCGGTTTTGGTTGTACACCATTAGTCCTTACGACTTGAAACATCATGGAGACTCTATATGCTAGTGCTGTGCTTTGACTCGTTTACCGACTCTATGGGGGTCATCAGGTGTCGAGATTGGGTACAGTTACGACACATATAGGAGTCAATGCATTGTTGTCAAGGATTCACCACATACTTGCGAGTATGGATATCCTATGCGATCTGAGGAGATATTAGTGTGACAAATCTCTGGCCAGAGTACTTGATGTGATTTAAGAAATGGTTTCTTAGTAGCACATGCGATGTCACTAATTTGATCTTCAAGATGTATTGCATAGTTATCGAATCTTGAGCGACTCTCGATATACCAATGGTTGTTGATTCGATCGGGATATATGGATGAAGGGACCGTACTGTACGCTAACCAAAATCTACTGGTTCTTGTAGGCACTATCAGTGATACCTAGGGAATCATGGGGCGATGTTGCTAGGCGCTTTACCATGATTCGTTGGGCAAGTCGGAAAGTGTTGTTCCGAGTCACAAGGAGTTGTGAGCCCACGGCTAGCTGTATCCCTGAACCATTGAGGGTCACACAGTGTAATGGAGTTTTAATCCCCGTTGAGATAGTTAAATTTAAAGAGTTAAATTTAATGAACTAAGGAGTTGGACTTCTTAAATAAGAGTAAGGGAGTAGGATTTCCTAAAATGACATAGGGATGGACATTTTTGGAAACCACTGAATACGGATTCAGGAAAATTTATTTTGACTTTAAAATGTGCAGAAATGGTTTCTGTGCACATTGGTGAAATCAGTTCATCAATCGGAGTCACGATGAATTTTATATTAATTTCTGAACGAGCGGGCTTTGCTTGTCGGGCCCCAGCTTATGACTAATGGGCCCTAAGGTGTTAGTGGCCTGCATTATAAATAAGTTATTTCAGTACAGAAATTACACACAACACCTCATAATTTTTGAGAAGCAAAAATCGAACCCTAGCCTCTCAAAAGTTTCGGCCGTCCCCTCCCTGTCCTCTGCCCGAGAAAATTCCGGTCTGTGATTTTGAATTGCAGTCTGGAATAGCGAATTAGATTCGTTTATTCTCTTCGCAGAAAACTTCTGATAGATTTTCTAGTGCAATCTATTAGAGGGATTAAACCTCTGTTCGTGGACCTGATTGAAGGAGTTCATCGGTTCCAGGGAGAGACAACAAGAGCAGATAAAATCTGTTGGTGTCCAGTAATCTCGTTGCGAGATTGAAGGTAAAATTTAATAACTGTTATTTAAATTTTACACACACAATAATTTAATCGTTGAACGGTTGATACCCACACCATGGAATTGTTCCATGATAAAAATTTTAAACTTCCGCTGCACCGGGTAACAATCGTGATTGATCTGAGAGCCGCGTTTTCCAACAGTGGTATCAGAGCCAGGTTGCTCAGATCAAACGATTAAATTAATCAATTGTACAAAATTTTTGAGTCTCGGTTTTTTGAAACAAAATAAATATTTTTAAATAAAAAAAAAAATTTTTTTCGGGGCAAAACCCGGGCAGCGATTGGATCGCTGCCCGGTGGGGCAGCAATTGTTGCTGCCCCGGGCGGCGCACGGCGCCGCCCAAAGGGGGCGCACGGCGCCGCCCAAGGCGGCGCCGTGCGCCGCCCTGTGCGCTGCCCAGCGCAGCGCTGGGCGCTGCGCAGGGCAGCGCTCGGCGCTGCGCAGGGCGGCGCCGAGCGCCGCCCAGGGCAGCGCACGGCGCCGCCCAGGGGCGGCGCCAGGCGCTGCCCTAAGGGGGCAGCCGGGCTGCCCCCGGCCCGCGCCCCGGGTGCGGGCCGGCCCGGGAGTGTCCCGGGCGGCCCGCGGGAAAAATTATATTTTTATTTAAAATTAATTTTAATATTTAAAATTTTATTTTTGGTCCGGTCAAAAATTGTTTTTGATTGGTTCACGAGATTTCGGATCGAATTGTTCGAGTCCGTAAATTTTAAAATTGATTTTGGATAAATTTGAATTTTTGGAAAATTTTAATATTTTATCCGTAAATTGAATTTTGAAATCAATTATTTTGGTACAATTGATGATAAGATATGATCTTATGATATATTAAGTAAAATATGATTTTATTTGTAAAATTGGATTTTATAGATAAAATATGATTTTATTTGATATAGAGATAAAATATGATTTTATATGTGAAATGAGATTTTATATATAAAATATGATTTTATCTTGTTTAAATTTGAATTGCCACAGCATGTTATCCAATAAATTAATTTTGAATTAAATGTTATTGGATAAGGATGATCGATTGCCATGACCAATTTTGTAGGTGTATGTTAGGAATTTACATTTTGTCTTTATTATTGTTGGTTTTATTAATGGGCCTGGTTTATGGCCCGATATGAATGTCATATGTAATAAAAGTGGGCTTGGTTTATAGCCCGTTCCCACCCCCTAAAAATGTATCCCCTACTTGTCATTGTTATTTATTGTAAATACATTAGATTTAGTGGGAGATCAAGATTTGAAGATGGTGGGCCCAGCAGACAATGAAGACTGAAGAAATGTAAATTGGAAGCATATGTAATAGGATTGCATTTGCATACTGCATATTACCTAGGATTGGACTAAGACCCGTGATTGGCAACCACGGGTCAATTAGAAATGGAATCGATCATCCCATATAATATGTGATATTATGATTGTATGCATGTTTAGACATAAATTGCGTGAATCCGGCAATGCATGCAATAAATTAAATATGATGAGACAAATAATTTTATAAATAAAATCCCTCATTTTAAATATGATTTAAAATTTATATCAAGATAAATAAAGGAAATTTAAATATTGTTTAAATGTTCCTACCTTCCATCAACGGTCAATGTATGTGATGCTACCCGCGGATACGGTCCGGCTCATATTATTGGGGGGGCCCGTCCGTCGGAAAGCTGTACATTGGATCGACAAATGTTGTAAGTTGGGTGGAACTCCCATGGGATCGGCTCATATTATTGGGGGATCCACATGGCGACCGTCCATCACAACTTAATATTGATGGGTCATCTTGACATGTCACTTTAAACGGCGTCATATTATTGGGCCCTTATTGGACATGAGGTAAACACATGGGGGTTGCTTTGGAAGCAATTGGGCTCTACCTTTTGAGAATTATGGTTGGCTGATATTATTCGGGACCATAAGTTTGTCAATTGGACTCCATGTTCTCACTAAGGAAAAAGTTTCCCGTTTTCACTAGAGGGTGGTGAAATCGTTAAAATAGTGGGAGTGAGATTCATAAAATTAAATTCGCCTATTTTATGTCTTAGTAAATTGTTAAACAATCATTGATATATGTCTGTTTTTCTTTTCAGTATTTCATACAATGAATTCGCGAAATCCATTATTCTCGATCCTCGAACAAAACAAGTTGACTGGCGCCAACTATACGGAATGGTTCCGGAAGTTGAAGATTGTCTTAACTTCGGAGAAAATGCTCTACGTGTTAGAGAAAGCACCTCCGAAGGAAGCACCAGCTGACATAAGTCCGGAGGAATTGGCCAAACTTGATGCATGGTGTGACCATGACATCAAGACCAAATGCTATATGCAAGCCTCGATGTCTGATGAACTCCAGAGGCGATTTGAGGACACGGTGAATGCTGCTGACATTCACGCGCAACTCAAGGAACTTTTTGGGGCTCAGTCGAGGGCTGAAAGGTTCTCTACTGTTAAGGAGTTGATGACGTGCCGCATGCGTGAAGGGACTTCGGTCCGTGATCATGGGGTACGAGTGATTTGGCTCATACAGAAGTTAGCGACCCTTGATTTGGTGTTGGAGCATGAACTCAATGTGGACTTGCTGCTTCTATCTCTTCCTTCTTCATTTGATGGATTCGTGATAAATTTTAATATGAACAAGATAGAGGCCACCCTTGAAGAGATGGTCAATATGCTCGTTACATATGAATCCACACTTAAGAAGGATAAGCCAGCTTTCTTGGTGGGCTCCTCATCTTCTGCTAAGAAGGGGCCAAGTATGAAGGGCAAGAAACGTTCTGCCCCACCCAAGAAAGTGGAACCCGAGAAGAAGCAAAAGACAAAGGCTTCAAACAATGGAAAATCCAAGGATGTTTGCCATTACTGCAAGAAGCCGGGTCATTGGAAGCGCAACTGCAAGGAGTATCTTGAGCAGTTAGGAACTGCAAAGGGTATGTTCTATATCGAAATAAACATGTCACTTAATACAACTTCTTGGGTATTGGATACCGGATGTGGATCTCACATTTGCAATGATTTGCAGGTGATGACAAGAAGTCGCAGGCTTAGAATGGGTGAGACCCAGCTGAGGCTCGGGAATGGTTCCAGAGTTGAAGCTACGGCCATTGGAGATGTTTGTTTGATTTTGCAGAATGGTTTTAAATTATTGTTGAGAGATGTTTTATTTGTGCCAGATTTAATTAAAAACATTATTTCTATTTCTATGCTTGATAGAGATGGTTATTCTTGTAATTTTGTGAATGGGATTTGCAATATTTACAAGAATGAATGTTTAATTGGAAATGGACAACTTGAAAACGATCTATACAATTTAAAACTAAAAGACGTTCCAGTGAATTGTATTGACAAACCGGCGACAACAAACAAAAGGAAAATCGATAGTCAAAACCCGGCAAACCTTTGGCACGCTAGACTAGGTCATATTTCCTCAAGGAGGATGAACAAGCTAGTGGGAGAGGGCATGTTTGATATGTCTGATATTAACTCTCTACCTACTTGTGAATCCTGCCTAAAAGGAAAAATGACTAAATCTCCTTTTAAGGGGAAACCTGAGCGTAGTCAGAATCTGTTGGATTTGATCCATACAGATGTTTGTGGTCCATTTAGAGTAGGGACTCAACATGGCCACACCTACTTCATTACCTTTACTGATGATTATTCAAGGTATGGGTATTTATATTTAATGAAATATAAGTCTGAAGCATTTGAAAAGTTCAAAGAATTCAAGGCTGAAGTAGAAAACAAGCTAGGTAAAAGTATTAAAACACTTCGATCGGATCGAGGTGGAGAATACTTGAGTACCGAGTTTTTGGACTATCTGAAAGAGAATGGGATTCTCTCTCAGTGGACTCCTCCTATGACACCACAGCTTAATGGTGTATCGGAGCGTCGTAATCGAACTTTGTTGGACATGGTTCGATCTATGATGAGCTTCACTGAGCTTCCACCTTCGTTTTGGGGCTATGCGCTTGAAACGGCGGTATTGTTGTTGAACAACGTCCACACTAAAGCAGTGGACAAAACACCATACGAGTTATGGAATGGCAAAGATCCTAAGTATTCGTACTTGAGGATTTGGGGATGTCCTGCTTACGTGAAGCGGACAGTGGGAGATAAGTTGGATAGTCGATCCAGCTTATGTTATTTTGTAGGGTATCCGAAGAATTCAATCGGATATTATTTCTATTATCCTGCTGAAACAAAGGTGTTTGTTTCTAGGAATGCCACCTTCTTGGAGAAGGAGTTCTTATTGGATAAGAAAGGCGAGATGATGGAACTCGAAGAAGTTCGAGAAGAACCCAAAATACAAAATAACGATCCTACACCTCAGGAACCATTGCTGGACACGCCTGCACCTAGAAGATCCGAAAGGACTTCTAGACCTCCAGTTCGATATGGTCTTCTTCTTGAAGGGGATCAAGATGAACCCGACATTGGATGTGATCCAAGAAACTTCAAGGAAGCAATTTCTGATGCGGATTCGAATTTATGGCTTGAAGCTATGCAGTCAGAATTGGATTCGATGCATACAAACCAAGTTTGGTCTTTAGTAGATCCTCCCGATGGAATTGTTCCGATAGGGTGTAAATGGATCTACAAAAGAAAGCTTGGGCCTGATGGTAAGGTATTGACCTACAAGGCGCGATTGGTGGCTAAAGGTTATACTCAAAGGCAAGGAGTTGACTATGACGAAACCTTTTCACCAGTTGCAATGTTCAAGTCCATAAGAATCCTAATTGCCATAGCTGCATGGTATGACTATGAGATATGGCAGATGGATGTGAAGACTGCTTTTCTTAATGGAGACATTAAGGAAGAAATCTATATGAGGCAGCCTGAGGGGTTCACATCCATGGGAAGCGAGCATAAGGTATGCAAGCTTCAGAGATCAATTTATGGTCTAAAACAAGCATCAAGAAGTTGGAACCAGAAATTTGATGAAACAATAAAAGATTTTGGTTTCATCAAGAACCCGGAGGAACCTTGCGTGTACAAGAAAGTAGTTAAGGATGCGGTGACATTCTTAGTACTTTATGTTGATGACATCCTACTCATTGGGAATGATGTAGGGATGTTGCAGTCAACAAAGATATGGTTATCAGGTAGATTTTCGATGAAGGATTTGGGAGAGGCATCCTACATTCTTGGGATACAGATCTATAGAGATAGGTCTAAGAGAATGATAGGACTCACTCAATCAACCTACATCGATACCATATTGAAACGGTTTTCAATGGATGGGTCCAAAAGAGGACATCTACCCATGTGTCATGGAGTTTCTCTATCCAAGTCTATGTGTCCCAAGACTGATGAAGAGATAGAGAATATGACACATGTACCATATGCGTCAGCTATAGGTAGTATCATGTATGGGATGATATCTACCAGACCGGATGTAGCATTTGCTCTGAGTGTCACGAGCAGATATCAGTCTAATCCTGGTCAAATGCATTGGAAAGCCGTGAAGGACATTCTTAAGTACTTGCGAAGGACTAAGAATATGTTCATGGTTTATGGAGGACGAGAACTCAAATTGGAAGGCTATACCGACTCTAGCTTCCAAAGTGATGTGGATGACTCGAAGTCAACCTCTGGATTTGTGTTCATGCTCAATGGCGGTGCTGTCTCTTGGAAGAGTTCCAAGCAGGACACCACAGCGGATTCCACCACTGAGGCTGAATACATTGCAGCATCAGCTGCTGCTAAAGAGGCCGTTTGGATGAGGAATTTCGTCCAAGAGTTGGGCGTCATTCCTGAATTTGTTGGTCCAGTCCCGGTGTACTGCGACAACACGGGTGCCGTTGCTCAAGCAAAGGAACCAAGGTCTCATCAAAGATCCAAACACGTACTGAGGAAATACCACATAATCCGGGAGATTGTGGAAAGAGGAGACATCATTGTCGAACGAGTGGCCTCTGCAGACAATATCGCTGATCCGCTTACTAAGCCCTTGCCAGGACCATTGTTTGACAAACATCGCGAAGCAATGGGTCTACGTAGTATGACTAGTTGGCTATAGGGCAAGTGGGAGATTGTAAGAGTGGGTGCCCAGTGAGCCAACTGTGTGGCTATGGGCTTTGATGACTCTTTGTATGAACAATCTTTTGTTTAATATTATTTACACTTTTATGGCAATGACTTTATATTACTTCATATTGTTATATTGTGATATACTATTGTTGTTTTGATAAAGACCTTGAATATACTATAGTGTATGTAAGATGTGGTAGAACATGGAGATGTCTATCATGAAATACATCTTATAGTCACTGTATGTTCTAAAACCGTTCCTAGTCAATTGAGCCGTCCGATAATAAGGATAAGGATCGCTCGAGTTTGAGACTAGCATTTGCGATGCGGAGTACCACGTTTCATTGGTAGGGAACATGGAGATGTTCGAAGCATGCAAATGGATATTCATAGGATGAATAATCGAACTACCCTATCCGGACTTTCCAAGTGGTTATCACTTATCGAGTGGATTAAGTCCGCGGTTTTGGTTGTACACCATTAGTCCTTACGACTTGAAACATCATGGAGACTCTATATGCTAGTGCTGTGCTTTGACTCGTTTACCGACTCTATGGGGGTCATCAGGTGTCGAGATTGGGTACAGTTACGACACATATAGGAGTCAATGCATTGTTGTCAAGGATTCACCACATACTTGCGAGTATGGATATCCTATGCGATCTGAGGAGATATTAGTGTGACAAATCTCTGGCCAGAGTACTTGATGTGATTTAAGAAATGGTTTCTTAGTAGCACATGCGATGTCACTAATTTGATCTTCAAGATGTATTGCATAGTTATCGAATCTTGAGCGACTCTCGATATACCAATGGTTGTTGATTCGATCGGGATATATGGATGAAGGGACCGTACTGTACGCTAACCAAAATCTACTGGTTCTTGTAGGCACTATCAGTGATACCTAGGGAATCATGGGGCGATGTTGCTAGGCGCTTTACCATGATTCGTTGGGCAAGTCGGAAAGTGTTGTTCCGAGTCACAAGGAGTTGTGAGCCCACGGCTAGCTGTATCCCTGAACCATTGAGGGTCACACAGTGTAATGGAGTTTTAATCCCCGTTGAGATAGTTAAATTTAAAGAGTTAAATTTAATGAACTAAGGAGTTGGACTTCTTAAATAAGAGTAAGGGAGTAGGATTTCCTAAAATGACATAGGGATGGACATTTTTGGAAACCACTGAATACGGATTCAGGAAAATTTATTTTGACTTTAAAATGTGCAGAAATGGTTTCTGTGCACATTGGTGAAATCAGTTCATCAATCGGAGTCACGATGAATTTTATATTAATTTCTGAACGAGCGGGCTTTGCTTGTCGGGCCCCAGCTTATGACTAATGGGCCCTAAGGTGTTAGTGGCCTGCATTATAAATAAGTTATTTCAGTACAGAAATTACACACAACAGCTCATAATTTTTGAGAAGCAAAAATCGAACCCTAGCCTCTCAAAAGTTTCGGCCGTCCCCTCCCTGTCCTCTGCCCGAGAAAATTCCGGTCTGTGATTTTGAATTGCAGTCTGGAATAGCGAATTAGATTCGTTTATTCTCTTCGCAGAAAACTTCTGATAGATTTTCTAGTGCAATCTATCAGAGGGATTAAACCTCTGTTCGTGGACCTGATTGAAGGAGTTCATCGGTTCCAGGGAGAGACAACAAGAGCAGATAAAATCTGTTGGTGTCCAGTAATCTCGTTGCGAGATTGAAGGTAAAATTTAATAACTGTTATTTAAATTTTACACACACAATAATTTAATCGTTGAACGGTTGATACCCACACCATGGAATTGTTCCATGATAAAAATTTTAAACTTCCGCTGCACCGGGTAACAATCGTGATTGATCTGAGAGCCGCGTTTTCCAACAGATATGATGTGATATTGAATTGATTCTAATGTCAAGGTCAGATGGACCTTATTTTCTAGTCTGATGAGACGACGATATATGGATATCCATGTCAAGATCGGATACGAATCTTGATGGCAACGAAGTGATAAGAATCAATTCTTGAGATAGCGCGCTATAGAAATTCAAAGGATAGAATTGAGAGATTTTGATTTTATATCTTGAATTGATATGCTATTGAATTGATATATATATATATGTTTCTTATACTGGGAATTATATTCTCACCGAAGGTTTCCGGCTATTATCTTGTTTGTATGTGTGCATGACAATAGGAAGGGCTGGAGCGAGTCGAACGAGATTTGGATGGCTCGAGATTGAGAGATTTAGAGTGGAGACTCGGGTTAAGAAGTTGATGTTACAGCTGATGCATGTTAGAAGGTTGTTGGTCTAGTTTGAGATTTGAACTAGATGTATAAGTGTTGTATTATACTTTTAGACACTTGTATATGACTATGGTGATGTGTAAATATGCATGAGATTATGTTTAGAACTTGTTTTGTTCCTCAATGCATGTTTTAGACTTGATAATCCATGATTTGGAGGAATGGAAGGATCACATTTTGCTGTCAAAAACCAGAGCAAAAGGCTGCCCAGAGTTGTGCTTGGTCTGCTCTTTTAAGCAGACCGAGCACAGCCCATTTTGCCCCAACCCGAGAGTTGGGTAGGGGAACAGCGGACCTCTCGCACCCCTGTTTGAAAAAAAAAATTTGTTTGATTTTCTCCCTTCCTTTGTTCATTAATGATGTTTAATGACTAATTGCCCAAAGAATGAGATTAGCAATCCAAGGCCCCACAACAGGTGGTATCAGAGCATAAGTTTCTCGGTCTGAGATAGAAGTTGAACTGGGTAGATTGAGTTGCATGCATGTATAGTATTGCATAATTATGCATTACTTAATTTGATGATTTGATGTTTTGATGAATTGCATGTGAGCATGATCTACTTTTGAAATTGAACTATCTGATTTACTGATTTGTAAATTTTTGAATTTCTTATTGATTTTATTATAAGATTCCTCGGGTGATGTAAGCACCCAGAAGTTAAGAGAACAGTGTTCTTTGGGTGACGTAAGCACCCCAAACTGAACAGCAGACTGAACAGACCTGTATGGCTCAACTGAAAGAAGTATTTCCGATTGAACAGAACAGTATATCAACGAATGAATAAATGATATTGCAAGTAGAAGTTGGCTTGAATAACTTGATCAGTTGTCCACATAATTGACAGATATAGATGAATGTTGTATCATATTGATTGTATCCAACTTTGAGACCTAGCAACCAACTGGTAGATTGTGATGAAGAAATTCTGAAAGAGCAGAGGTACATTTATTTGTTGTTAAGTGCTTAGAACAGAGATTTATTAACGGTTCTTTGCCACAGCAGATAGAAAAGATACCAACTAGAAATTGAATACTTTGAATACTGAAGAATACCCTATTAGATTTCAAGCCTACTACGATTCTTTGAATTGGAAATGATGACGAAGCTCAAGATTGAATTTTTTATTCATGGCTTGAATTCGAAGATTATGTCTAAATAAATTTTGACGACTGAAACATTTTATGAAAGACATAGACAGGGCTAAGAAAACTGAAGCTGAATGATGAGGCATAAAAATGAAATTATAGATATACTATAGTGTGTGAGATTAACACAACTGTAGCTACAATTTCTATTACAGAGCAGATATGAAGGCAACAATATGAAAGTAGTTCTTTATCAAAACATGAGTTATTGAGAATGTATGAATAGTCTGATCAAAAGAGGACTGAAATAGAATTGATGAATAGCAGAAGATTGATGATAAGAAACGACTGAATTAGATCAACAAGAACATAATGTGCATATGAACATGATGATATAGTATGGAATCTAAAATTAAGATTCTTTGGTTTCGGATCAGTGTATATGGTGTGGATTACAAATATATTCCGAAATAAGTATATTCTATGCACTAGATATGTTCAAGATCTAAACCAGCATTGGTAGATATACCAATGAGTAGAGATTGCAGATATGGTCCAGTAAGATTTCAACTTTAAGTTAAGTTGTGAACTGGAATTCAATAGCGAATTGTTGAGTTTATGCATTGAATACTGCTTTTGAGGTCTATGAGATAGATGACGATATGAAAATTAGTTACAGTAGAGTCTTTTATTTGATTATGCTGAATCGATTACATCAAATAGAGATATGATTCTTGAAATGTTTGATTTTGAGTGGCTCTCCTTGTTTTGTTTATAGAGCCTGAGTTGATTTACTCATTTTGAATTATGAGATGCAAGTGAGTTGTTTTCACTTAGCAGCGTTTGTTATCCAAAAGATTTGATTTTGGATCACCTTGATTGAGAGATTTTCTCAATCTTGATTTATTCTTTTGATTTTGAGAATTATTAATCCTTTGATGGATATTTCAGCGTATTTTAAGATTTTTGGCTCGTAACTGATAGAAACAGTAGATTATTATCCAGATTTTGGATAGATTGTATGAGTTGTCATTACTTTGGAAATAGAAGTGATAAATGAAATAGGCATTAAATTGATTGAATTCAGATTTCTCTTTCTTCTGGTTTGAATATATTCAGATGAATATATAACCAATTAGAATGCTTTTCGATTGGAAATGAGCCAGATTTGTTCAGAAGATGAAAGAAACACAGAAAGTAAATCAAAGGGATTAAAATTCCGTAAAGAATGTCAGATTGAGATATTGCAGATTAGAATGGATGAATTATATTGTGATTGATTGTATGATTGTGCTTAATATTTCCGAAAAGAGATATCAGATTCTGAAAGAAATGTACAACCATGAATTCAATATTCATCCAATAATTGTTTTATCCTCGGATAAAGCAAACTGATGTAACAAAATTTGTACATTTTAGAAGTTAAACGTATAAAGAGAGTTTCAATTGAAGTTGAAAAGCATGGACCAGATGCGTTCAATGACAGTTTAGGAACTTCAGAATTGAAATAAGATCATGATTTGATAGATTTTTTTTTACTAAACTACCAAAGATGAAGCAGTATGTATGATGTAAACTGTGGTAGTGATGATTGAATTGAATTGATTTGAATTCCTGAAGAATATGATATGACTTATGATCAGATCACTGATTTGTGACCAGAATTGTTGTGAGATTACATAGTAAGCCAGGGATTATTATTTCATATTGAGACAATAGGTTTACTATTAAATTATGATTCAGAGTATCTAAAACTCTGAGTACTCGTTGATATGAAAGTACAACATATTATCATTGAATTGAAAAATAGTCAGGGCAGGTGAATCGAATTTCAAGAAGAAACTATATCAGACATGATATAGATTATTAAAAGCTCTGAGTACTTTGGAATCTGTGAATACAGCATATTATTCTCTGATTAATGAATAGTCCGAACTGACGAATCAGATATGTACAATACGTTGTATGAGATGTGAATAATAGTTATCTATTCAGATCTGTTAAGAAGTAATGATATAATGAAATTACAGGAATGATTGAAATCTATTATCATGATAGAGACTTTATATTTATTTGATCGCATTGTGGAATTGAGTGATTGATGTTCTGAGTGATTGGTTATATGTGATTGCATTATACTATTTCTCTGATCGATGGACTATCTGAGTTGATTTTCCAGATTTTGAGAATATTCTTAGAACTTTAATACCTGATTCGGTATTAATTGATTTGATGTATTGCCACTTGATTATGATGAGTCCTGTAAAAGCTATCGAGTTGATATTGAGATAATGCTTTGATAATACGATGAGAAAGAGATTAGATTTCTTTGTGTTGAAGTGATATTCCAGAAATATTCAACATCAGATCAGACCTGATTTTAGAAACACTGAGAATACGGATATGAATCTGTATGAAATGAGAACAAAGAAGAAGAAATAGAGTTAGCAATTGAATGATAGATATAACTAGTAGAAACTAAAACTGATTAGTTAAGCAAAAAAGTTATTCTTGAAATATCATTTAATTCAGAATAGAGAAAGAGCAGTGTGTGATATACAAATTCAGAATATGAATGTTAGATACAAATCTTGAAGCAATGAAGAAAATGATAGTGTAGACTTGATATATGTTCTATGCCAAGCATAGAATGATATAGAGAAAGAAACAAGTCGTCACTGAAGCTGAATTCTGAGTAATAGATATCAAGGATATTCTGAGTTAAGTCAAATATTCGACAAATCCTTGATTGAGGAAAGAAACATGTTAGAAATAATTCTTTTCAGTTTATTCAAGTAAAAGAAAATAGAAGCAGATTCGAAGAAATAGTCTGCTAAGACATGAAAAGATGAAATACGAAGATCAGAGTTGGATGATTGAAGTAAGAATTACTTCCAATAAGCATTCAGTCTATCAGATTGAATAGTTAAATTGAATACGATTTCGAGGACGAAATCAGTCCTTAGAAGGGAGGAAATGTAAGGCCCGAAAATATTAAGTTATTAATTATGGAATTTAAGAATTAAATTCCGTATATTGGGAAAATATTGATTTGATAAGGTATGGAAATTAGAGATTTAATTTTCGAGCCAAAAATAATTAATTTGAGAATTTGCGGATTTTGAGAATTAAATTCCGGAAATTCTTAAATTAAAATATGAAATATTCGATTTGAATATTTATAGAATTTAAGATTAAATTCCAAGTTTTGAGAATGCATATGATTTAATTTGAAGATGAAACCCGATCAGGGACTGATTTGAGAATATCGAAGTTTCGAGGACTAAAGTGCAAACAGCCGGGATTATGTAAGTTAATCCAAACTTCTTTAATTTTAATCCGAGTATATTTAATTTGGAAATATTTAGAGTTTCGATTTAAATTCTAATATTCTTAAATTATTTAGGATTGAAATTGAATTAAAAAGAAGGCCGAGGACTGAATTGCACTTTATGAAGTTTCAGGGACTAAATTGTAATTTTTGCAATACATATCCAAATTATTATTACATGTCTGCGTGTATGCTTCTTATTAATCTTCAGAATTCATAAAATTGAAGAATAGAGAATCCGATATTTTCATTTCTTTTGTTTTCCGATTTTTAAATCGACATAACTTTTGATCCGATCGTCCGATTTTAATTCCGAAAAGTGTTCTGAAATCCTTGAAACGAAGAATTTGATTTGATGTAAGTATTGTGAGGTTTCTAATAGATTTCGAAATTAGTTTGTGGGCAGAGATCAGAATTTTATGTTTCGATCATGTTCTTGAACTTCTATCGCCTATATATGCGAAACCGAATCAAAGATTAATGCTTGAATGAACTTGTTAAGGTTTCCAGCTAGTATTTGAAGATTTTAGATGCTGGTATGCAAATTATGATGATGTTTTGCTGGTTGATTTGCATATGAATTGTATTCGAAGTCGGAAATGAATTTGATATTTTGTCGGTTACCGATTTTCAGCTGTTATGCTGTCGATTAATGTTTTGAAGCTGTTATGCTATCTCATTGATTGAACTGAATTAAAATTGCTTACTGATATATATTAATCTAAACACTTCATTGAAGATTATTTTGAAGTTTACAAGCTCGAGAAGTAGCTTCGAAACGAAGAGGAAGTGATCAAGGTTTGAAACCATTTTTGGTTTAAGTTCTAACGATGATTGTGAGCAGATTTTGATATGATGAGATCGAATGAAGTTTAAAATATATTCTTGGTTATATATCTCATATTTGAAGTATTCAAAACCGAAGAAATACGAAGGTATAAGACAACATCGAGAGTCAGAAACTTGTTACTCAAGGATGATACTTCTTGAGTTGTTCCGAACAAATCACATACTTGTTATTGTTGTTTATATTTGATTGATGTTGTTGATCCATCACAGGTAGTGGATCTTTATTTCTTATGATATGATGTGATGTGATATTGAATTGATTCTAATGCCAAGGTCAGATGGACCTTATTTTCTAGTCTGATGAGACGACGATAGATGAATATTCATGTCAAGATCGGATACGAATCTTGATGGCAACGAAGAGATAAGAATCAATTCTTGAGATAGTGCGCTATAGAAATTCAAAGGATAGAATTGAGAGATTTTGATTTTATATCTTGAATTGATATGTTGAATTGGGATATATATGTTTCTTATACTGGGAATTATATTCTCACCGGAGGTTTCCGGCTATTGTCTTGTTTGTATGTGTGCATGACAATAGGAAGGGCTGGAGCGAGTCGAACGAGATTTGGATGGCTCGAGATTGAGAGATTTAGAGTGGAGACTCGGGTTTAGAAGTTGATGTTACAGCTAATGCATGTTAGAAGGTTGTTGGTCTAGTTTGAGATTTGAACTAGATGTATAAGTGTTGTATTATACTTTTAGACACTTGTAAATGATTATGGTGATGTCTAAATATGCATGAGATTATGTTTAGAACTTGTTTTGTTCCTCAATGCATGTTTTAGACTTGATAATCCATGATTTGGAGGAATGGAAGGATCTTATTTTGCTGTCAAAAACCAGAGCAAAAGGCTGCCCAGAGTTGTGCTCGGTCTTCTCTTTTAAGCAGACCGAGCGCAGCCCATTTTGCCCCAACCCGAGAGTTGGGTAGGGGAGGGCGCTCGGTCCGCTGTTTTTAGCGGACCTCGCGCACCCCTGTTTAAAAAATATATATATATATGTTTGATCTTCTTCCTTCCTTTGTTCATTAATGATGTTTAATGACTAATTTCCCTAAGAATAGGATTAGCAACCCGAGGCCCCACATCCTTAATCCTACGGCGGATCAACTCCACTGCATCGATCATCTGCTGAATCATCTGTGGACCTTTGACTTGACGCTCACCAACTTCGTCCCAAAACAAAGGCGTACGACAACAACATCCATATAGAGCCTCGAATGTTGTCATTCCAATACTGCGATGGTAGCTGTAATTATACGCAAACTCCACCAACGCCAAATGATCATGTCATGCTGGTCCAAAGTCCATGACTGTAGCTCGAAGCATATTGTAGTGACCCATACCCGGAATTAAGGATTTAATTTTAATTATTCCAAAGATCATGTTTAGATTAAGTAAAACATGATTAAGGAAATTCCAAATGGATTAAAGGAGTCCAGAAATAGATCCAGAACAATTGAAAATAGCCGGGAAGGTTCCGAGTCTTAGGCAGGATCGGAGGCTCCAAAACTGGGATCGGATGGTTCGAAGTTCCTGAAGATGTTTGGAAGGTCGAAGTTTGGACGATCCAAAGAGGGATCGGATGGTTCGATCTTCATCAGATAAGATAGGATAAGGAAATTATTTGATTGGCCAAGACTATAGTTTGGACGATCCGAAGTTCAGGATCGGACGGTCCGAACAGTGGTCTGGCCAAGTGTCCGAAGGAGTGAGGTCATGGATGACATAATATCGGGATCGGATGATCCAAAATCCCAACCGGATGGTCCAAAGTTCTATCAGGTGACACTTGTCACGCATGCAGAGTTCGAACAATCTGAACCCTCGTTTATAAAATGAGGCCGAAGAGCTCATTTCTAACTCGCACCAACTTCCTCTCCTTTGCCCGCGAGGCTCTATTTTATGGCTTTGGGTACTCTTATTTTAGAGTTGGAGTAGGAAATATATCTTATTATAGTTAGACAGTGTCTGATCTAGTTGTAGAGCAGGGCTCGTTTAGTAGAGCTGTGCTCAAAGCTGTGGAGCTACAGCAAAGGTGTGCCCCTAGTTGCGGGATAGTCGACATTAGTGGGCTGACGAAGGACGCAGGTATAGCTATGGTCTCCTTTAATTATGTAGGAGTATGCAATAGCTTAGTTAAGGCTTTTAGAGCATAATGAATGATTCATGGGTATTTGCATTGTAGAGTTGATGATAGACTTGAGATCCTAGAGTGAGACTGCTAGGACTACCTATAGTAAGGTACGTAAGTACTGACTGAGATAGACAGCGGATATGCATGCTTATGTGTTGCATTTATGTGTCATATTTTTTATGGATTATTATGCGGCATGTGCATATCATATTGTGCACGTACATCTTTTGTGATGAGCCATGTAGGGCCGCTCAGCCCTGTTTGGACGTTTGATGTCCAGCGCCCCGCGACCGACGGGTTAGCAGGCACTGGCATCTGAGGGATACGGTCCAAGTCCGGTAGGAATGAGCAGTGTACACAGGGTTTGATTCCCGGGTTGTACCACTCATGTCCTAGGCGCCATTATGAGCAGTTTGTATACAGTTATCCCAAATATGGATACCTTGGCATATTCATTGCATGCATCATGTGTGTATGTTTACCCGTGCTTTTGTATTGAGCGTAGTCGCTCACGTCCAGTATTTTCTGTGTATCTGGACACCCCATTCGACGGGGCAGGTGTAGGTGCAGGATTGAGCACCAGGAGCTTGGAGAGGCCAATGACCTTTGAAGACAGCAGGATTAGCTGTAGGTTTCTAATCTTAGGATTGTAATTCGATTGGGTTGTATATTGGTTTATTTAACCGGTTGTATTCTGCTGGTCAGTTTTTATTTAAATCTTCCATAGCGATTTATTTTAAATTCATGCTTAATTATGCTCTAACTCTGATTAGGTAGTGGATTTGGGTTGGGTCGCTACATATATTAGTATCAGATCGCATGCAAGAGACTTGGGATATAGTACTGAGACTTTGGGTTATCCTTGTAGGATCAATGAGACCTTTAAAAGGATGATGATGAGGGGATTAGGTTGCCCGAAGACTATCATCATCGGCAGGATTTTTAAAGATTTTTCTTATGGGATTCTAAAAAGTGCGGACAGGAGTGATGGATCGTGTTCGAGCTTTCGAGACATCTACTCATGTGGATCCTAGCTTTGGATCGAATATCGGATGCCAGAGGTAGTGGCACAGGATTGGTTGGGACATACTTGATGTTTGCATCTGTATCGTCCGTACCATGATGACACTAGTCTAAAGATCCTCCACTCGTAGTTGGAGAGATTGTCATAAAGACCTTCACTAGGGAATGCCTCAAGTGGCTAAGACATGACTGGTTTTGAGCGTAAGGTCATTAAATTCATGCAGAACATGACCCTGTCTATATTATTGTATCGATGCGTTCGATAGGCAAAACGGGAAACTTCATATTCAAAAGCATGTGGTGAATGCAAGAAGAACTCTGACGTTAGCTCGTGAGCAAAAGAGGTCGGCTGACATGCACCGATGCAGAGCATAGCTGGTTAGCAAGCATGGATCACTTCTCCGAATGTCTTTGCAGGAGTACGGGTAGAGATATTTGGTCATGTGTACGCTAGCATTGATGCGTGCGTCGATGAAAAGCTTCATGCTCAAGAAACGAAGACAAGTATGATGATTAAATACTGTGTTTCATTGTAAACAGTATTTCAGTTGTAATAAATCATCAGAATTTAGTTGTATCATTTCAAGTTATTGGTTGTACATTTTTGTTGTATTTTGAAATACTGTAATTGTATTACATGGGATTGTAATAAATAATTGTACATAAGCTTGAAATAATGATACATGCATTATTTGAGATTTGTCCAGCAAATTGTGGATTTGTGTCCGACTGCAGTGATTTTGCTAAGTTTGGCATTGTGTTAGTTGATCAGTGTTCAACTGTTGTAACTCAGGTTTTGAGTAAACCGATTGTAACTGCTTGACATTTGGTTAGTTTAGGTGTTTTCCTAGGATTGACCTATTTAGTCAATTGACTATGGTTAGTACTACTGATGAGTTGATCAGTAGGCATGAGTTTTGTTCTATGTTGTTTCCTTATAACAGTATTCTGATGACCTTCGTAGGTTGAGACTTTTGATGATGGGTTTTCATCAGGATGCCAGGTCGAGTATATGCCGAGGGTTGTGGACTATGACCAAGATTAGACGCGAGGAGGCGCGACCCTATGCCGACATACCTAGGAGCCTTTGTGCTTCAGGAGGTGGAGGTGGGAAGGCTATTCAATCTAGAGTTTTGGTAACAGTCACGACGGGGTATGACCTCGGATTAGATGCCTAGATTGGTATAATTATTTAGATATTGTCTGACTTGTGTCAGAGATATTCGTTTGAGTGTTCTGCTATGAGGACCAGTCATGGAGGGATTTTCTTGACGAGTGAATGTTCTGAGCAGGTAGGTTTTTGACCTATGAGATACTGCTAGACTAGTCGATCTAGTCGGTAGTCGAATTTCTACCAATGATGATTGGGGATATCATCTGACTAGGTATCGTATTTGATGATGCGATTGACATTTCTTGTCATAGGGTTTATCCCGGATATGGTATTATAGGCTTTGACCTGGAGATGGGTATTGCCCAGTGATGATAGTATTTCGTCAGTAATGGATTATATCAAGGGCTAAGAACTGTATAGGATTATTCGAGACGAGAGGAGAGGAGAGCGTGGCCTATGCCAGAGTACCCTTGGTGGTTGTTCCAGGTGGACATCGTGGTAGGCTACTTCAGTCTTGAATTGTTGCACGGTCTTAGAGAATGGTATAATCAGGAGCGTGTCCGGATATTGTAAGAATCTTTAGGATTCATTAGTTATAATTTTGGACTTGACGAGCCGTGGTGTTCATCCTGAGTGAACGAAGCAAAGGATAGTGAGTCCAGTGATATTACTAAGTACCGTCTAATGTTTTCAAAGGTTGAGCGTAGGATTTTACATGGGAATGATCTAAGTTGATAGATCACGAGAATTTCTTGAATTTAGTCCGCCTTAACATTCGATTCTAGTGTACGAGGAAGCTGTCAGTAGTAAGGTGTGATATGGTACCAATAGACTACTAATAGCTATTGTCTGGCTGTCGAGTATAGGTGTGTTGAAACCAGAGCAATTTGGGTATTCCAAGTGTGGAGAATAGTATACTTGTGGCAGCCGAGTCAAGACTATTGATTGAGCCACGTAAGTAGTCTAATTTGATTTCACTAACCAGCTAAGTGTGAGCCGTAGTAGATCGACGAGGTCGATAGGTTGAGTCCAATCAGTGAAGATTAGGACATAGAAAATCGAGAAATACTAAGAGTAGTATTTTGTCTCTTGATGCCTTAGAGATGGGTACTTGGTGCAGACTCAGAAAAATTGGAGATTTAAGTGTATTATGAGAATATCTTGGTTTGCCTGAGATGGATATCTTTTGGAAATTACTACTAATCGAGGACGATTGCAATTTGACTTGTAAGGTCAAGTTAAGTGATAACTTGACAGGATGAACAAGCGAGGGAAATAGGTAGTTCCAAGGATAGTGTTTCCTTGTTAAGAAGAAGCCAAAATTGATCTAATCAATTGCTTTGTGTTAAGCAATAATGTACTTAGGTAGAGTAAGGAAAGGGTCAAGTATAACTTGATGACAAATATTGTGACGATTCCAAGGGATGACGTGTTCATCGGAGATTGTAGTCTTATCCAATTCATGTCAGGGCTGATGCATTTCAGCAGGAACATGAGTTAGTGAAAATGTTGAATCGGTTGGGATTAATTGGTCAGGTCTCGTAAGGATAGAAATTGCAATGATGGTTGTCATTAGGGACTCCGAGGTGAGTTATACTAGGTGCAAATGACTGTCGAGTTTTGAGACAGATAGGAAGCGTATCAGTGCACTGTGGAATGTCCCAGTCAAAAATTTTGGTGGAAGCTTGCGTTAGTCTTGATGTGTGTACAGTGATTTCAAGTATGTATAACTATCACGGGGACGTCCAACGATAATTGAATCTTGTGGAGTGATTTGACTAGTACAGTGATTGAGACTCCTGTATAGTAGCTGGTAGTCGAGACGATGGAGTTCATCGAAGAAGCAATGATTACCATTGCGACGTATGCATGGCTACGCAGGCCAATAGTTAAGAGATGACTTAGCGTCATGATGGACATGAGATGATAGTTTCCATCAAGGAATGGTATTGAGTTATACTGAGAAACGTAAACTGTGATGAGTACTATACTGAGTAGTCTGAGTTCATAGTATTGCTTGCGAAGAGGTTTTGCTTCCAGAGAGCATGAGAAGGATAACCAGTCTGGGAATTGTTGAAACAGTTACTTGAAGTATTGCTTTGTGTCAGTTGAATTCTCTTGAGGAGGGGTTCGTGTTATGCTCTGGCAAGAGCAGTGTTAGGATAAGTGTTTCCTGACTATGGGTGTTCCACACCCAGCAAAGTTGGGGTACCATTGGATGGTTAGATCTGTTAGTGTTCAACGAAGGTCACAAACCAGTAATCTTTCAACGTGGGTTTCATCTGCATAAGATTTTCCTTGGGGATGGGGATCTTGAGCAAGAAAATGTTTGTGTTCTTTTGTTGTGATCAGTTGATACAAGATCAGTACCCAAAGGTTGCGAATGTTACTCGAGGAGATGCGCCTTGAGGACGAAGGATGTATTAGTGTTGTGATACATTAGTGCCAATGAAGTTTATTTTCGTATAGTAGTACAGAACCTTTCAGAACCAAACTAAGGAGTTTGGGGAATGCTAATGCGGTTCAGCATTAATGAATCTTGCAAGGATTTTTGACAAGAGTCTGAGTATGTCGAAGGCTATTCGACCAGACATTCAAGTAAAGATCTCTTGTACGTTCTCGAGGTTTTACCCTAGATTTCAAGGACGAAATATTTTAAGTGGGGGAGAATGTAGTGACCCGTACCCGGAATTAAGGATTTAATTGTAATTAATCAAAAGATCATGTTTAGATTAAGTACAACATGATTAAAAAAATTCCAAATTGATTAATGGAGTTAAAAAATGGATCCAAAATAATCAAAATAGTCGGGAAGGTTCCGAGTCTTAGGCAGGATTGGAGGCTCCGAAACTGGGATCGGATGGTCCGAAGTGTCCAAGTTCGGAGTGCCTGAAGATGTTCGGAAGGGCAAAGTTTGGACGATTCGAAGAGGGATCAGACGGTCCGATCTTCATCAGATAATATAGGATAAGGAAATTATTTGATTGGCCAAGACTAGAGTTCGCACGATCCGAAGTCCAGAATCGGACGGTCCAAACAGTGGTCTGGCCAGGTGTCCGAAGGAGTGATGTCATGGATGATGTAATATCGGGATCGGACGATCCAAAATCCCGACCGGACGGTCCGAAGTGCTATTAGGTGACATTTGTCACGCATGCAGAGTTCGGGCGATCCGAACCCTCGTCTATAAAATGAGGCCGAGGAGCTCATTTCCAACTCGCACCAACTTCCTCTCCTTCGCCCGCGTGGCTCTATTTTAAGGCTTTGGGTACTCTTATTTTAGAGTTGGAGTAGGAAATATATCTTAGTATAGTGAGACAGTGTCTGACCTAGTTGTAGAGAAGTGCTCGTGTAGCAGAGCCATGCTCGAAGATGTGGAGCTGCAGTAGGGGTGTGCCCCTAGTTGCGGGATAGTCTCCATCAGTGGGCTGACGAAGGACGCAGGTATAGCTATGGTCTCCTTAAATTATGTAGGAGTACGAAATAGCTTAGTTAAGGCTTTTAGAGCATAATGAATGATGCATGGGTATTTGCATTGTAGAGTTGATGATAGGCTTGAGATCCTAGAGTGGGACTGCTAGGACTACCTATAGTAAGGTACGTAAGTACTGACTGAGATAGCCAACAGGCATGCTTATGTGTTGCATTTATGCGTCATATTCTGCATGGATTATTATGCGGCATGTGCATATCATATTGTGCCTGTAAATCTTTTGAGATGAGCCATGTAGGGCCGCTCAGCCCTGTTCGGACATTTGATGTCGAGCGCCCCGCGATCGACGGGTTAGCCGGCACTGGCATCTGAGGGATATGGTCCACGTCGGGTAGGAATGAGCAGTGTACGTAGGGTTTGATTCCCGAGTTGTACCACTCATGTCCTAGGCGCCATTCTGAGCAGTTTGTATACAGTTATCCCGGATATGGATACCTTGGAATATTCATTGCATGCATCATATTTGTATATTTACCCGTGCTTTCGTATTAAGTGTAGTCGCTCACGTCCAGTGTAGCACCTGTTATTTTTCATATAAATTCGCATGCATAATTAGGAAATTAATTATTTAAAATTTAGAATCTAGGTTAAATGATATTTTTGTGATATTATATGAATTATGTACATGGTTTAAATTTTATTTTATCATTTAACCCATGATTATGAAATTTTTAGATTTTTGAGGAGATGAATTATTTTATCGCGTAGACGGGACCGTGGACGAACGAGATGTTGGATTTTCATCTAAAATATTTTATGAGATTTTTATAGATCTTAAAATATTATTTTAAGGTGTTATTTCATGAAAATTTTAATATTTATAATTATATATAAATATATATATTGTATTCCATTTTCCTCCAAAATAAGCCACTTTATTGAATTTTAAGGACTTTTAAAAATCCCTTAATATTGTATTTCGGGATTTTCACTATGTTATCAGATTAGTATTTTTAATTATAAGTTTTAAATGTATTTTTATTGTATAATAATCTAGTTAGCTGAATTAGTGTGATTAAATTTAATTATAGCCTAAATTATTCCCTAAACCTACCCAAATCACATTTCTTACCTTGGGCCGCCATCTCCAACCCTCAACCGTGTTCTTCATCCTTCATCAGCCCTATACATGTCAAAACGGGCCAGCGGGGCGGACCGGCCCGCAACCCACCTCAACCCGCCTTTAGGCAGGGCGGGGCGGGCCGGCCTCCAAATGCTCAACCCAACCAAACCCGCCTTGGCCCGCGGGTTGGGAGGGGCGGCCCGCCTAATTTTTTATTAATTTTTTTAAAAATAAATGTTATTTTTTTAATTAAAAAAAATTATAAAAACACTTGAAATTGTAATAAAATGAAAAATAAAATTTAATCAAATAGTTTAATCAATATTAGAAAGTATTACAATGAAAAATTAATAATATATAAAATTAATTAGCAAAATAAAATATGAAAAAATTAAAAAAAATACTAAATATTTAATTATCATCAAAATTCATTCAAAATAAGTTCAATAAAACTAAAAAATATGTATAAAAAACACTAAAAAAATACAATTTTACAAAAAAATAAAATAAAATTTAATTTTGCGGGCCTGCCCGCCCTTACCCGCGGCCCGCGCGGGCTCAGCCTGTTTGGCCCACCTCTAAACGGGCTAAGATTTGCCCAACCCAACCCAACCCATTTCTATGGCGGGGCGGGCTGGTCCGACGGGCTCAGCCCATTTTGACAAGTCTAATCAGCCCCCCATAGCCGAATATTCAAGTTTTTTTGGAGTTATTTTGGAGATCCGTTCATCCCGGAGCGCCGTCCATGCAATATAGACTTCATTTCTCGTTTAACTTCAACAAAGGCATGTCGAATTCTCTTCTTTAACACCATATAAGCTATGCAATCCGTTTAGATCTGAATTCATTGGTTTTTTTCTGTTATTTTCGAATTTTATGAAGTTTTATGGCTAGATCATGAACAACTTACATTTTTGCTTGATTTGTATGTGCATGGTCACGTTTCTGATGCATGGAGTGGTCCAAGCTGTTGCCCAACGTCTAGGGACGTGTCTTAGGTCCTTAGAGTCGTGATTTTGTAGCTGGTTATGTTGCTTAGTTGCTGGTTTGGGCAAAAAAGCTAGCTGGTCGTAGGTGGAAGCAGAACGAGCGAACTTGGGAGATTGGCTCGTTCTCAGTCCACAGAGCGAGTTTTAGGTTTATTCTAGTTGGGTTTGAACCCTAAGACATTGGGTAAGGTGTTACAGGTAGTTATTTGGTCGGTGATGGCCAGATATGGCCGGCTGAACGGCCGGAAGTAAGTACTTGTTTTCTGCGCGCGAGCAGAATTATGGCTAAATTGTGTTGATTCGTTTGAGCTGTAGGGGTCATGGTTTAGGCTGGTTTTTGGATTTTTGGAAACGTCTAGAAGTGAGCTAGATGTAGGCAGTTGTTTCATGACAAAAGGTGGACGGATCAAGAAGAACGAAATGATTTGGTACAGCTGCTCAGATTTGGCCATGTGCAGATTTTTGCACAAGTTAGGTGATGAGCTTGTGGGCTGCCTAATGGGCTGGGCTCGGGCTGGGTGGTCCGGGTCGGGTTTAAAATAGGGCGGGTCAGGTTATATGGGTCCGGTCCGGGTTAGATTAGTTGGACTCGGGTATTTTTATTTTTAAGTTATTATTTAAATTAAGTGGTTAATGGGCTAATTAAGTTAATTATTAAAAATGTATTTGAGCTTATAATTATTTTATTTTAGGTTTTTAAATATTTAATTAAGTAAGTCCAATTATTTTCATGGGTTTGAGAGTCCATGAGAATTATTGGGCCAGTATGTGAATAATTGGGCCGGACAATGTTTAATATTGGGCTAGAGTTAGTATTGGGCCAAGAATGTTCTATTGGGCTTAATTAGGCTATTTGGGCTTAAACATGATTATTGGGTTTAGTTATGATATTTGGGCTTAAATTAAGTTAATGGGCCAGTATCAGAATTTATGGGCTTAAGTCTAGTGGACCAGCAGTCTGGACAATCCCATGAAAAATTATTGAGTCCGTAATATATATTTAATTTATTTTATGCATGAAGTTTATTTTATGTACAAATATATATTATGAAAATTAATTAAATATATATTACGGACATATTTTAAGTGCATGCATACATGAAATAATTTTATGACGAGTTACATTTTATGTTTGAACATGAAAAATATTTTATGGAAATTGAAGTGATGTGGCGGCACATAAGTGGTTTACCACCGACACAGAGGTAGTTTACTACCGGCATAGAGGTGGTTTTACCACTGGCACAAATGTAGTTCTTCTACCGGCATAGAGGTGAATAAATTCACCTCTATGCCCGAAATCTCGAATGATGCAGTAATAAATTAATATCAAGTTTTTAGTAATGTTTATTTTAAGTTTTTATAAATATATGTATGGGTATATATGTATTATTTGTATTTTTATTAGTTATTATTATTTTTTAAAAAAAATTCTAGTATTTATTAGTATGAGTCGTTTCATCCAGTCTTTTCTGTGTATCTGGACACCCCATTCGACGGGGCAGATGTTGGTGTAGGATTGAGCACCAGGAGCTTGGAGAGGTCAGTGACCTTGAAGACAGCAGGATTAGCTGTAGGTTTTTACCCTTAGGATTATTTGTAATTCGATTGGGTTGTATATTGGTTTATTTAATCGGTTGTATTCTGCCGGTCATTTTTTATTTAATTTTCCGCAGCGATTTATTTTAAATGCATGCTTAATTATGTTGTAACTCTGATTAGGTAGTAAATCTGGAGCGCCATACATGCGATATAGACTTCATTTCTCGTTTAACTTCAAAAAAGGCATGTCGAATTCTCTTATTTAACACCATATAAGCTATGCAATCCGTTTAGATCTGAATTCATTGGTTTGTTTCTGTTATTTTCGAATTTTATGAAGTTTTATGGCTAGATCATGAACAACTTACATTTTTGCTTGATTTGTATGTGCATGGTCACGTTTCTGATGCATGGATTGGTCCAAGCTGCTTCCCAACGTCTAGGGACGTGTCTTACGTCCTTAGAGTCGTGATTTTGTAGCTGGTTATGTTGCTTAGTTTCTGGTTTTGGCAGAAAAGCTAGCTGGTCGTAGGTGGAAGCAGAATGAGCAAGCTTGGGAGATTGGCTCGTTCTCAGTCCACAGAGCGAGTTTTAGGTTGATTCCAATTGGGTTAGAACCGTAAGACATTGGGGAAGGTGTTACAGGTAGTTATTTGGTCGATGATGGCCGGATCTGGCCGACCGAACGGCCGGAATTAAGTACTTTTTTTTGTGCGAGAGCAGAATTATGGCTAAATTGTGTTGATTCGTTTGAGCGGTAGGGGTCATGGTTTAGGCTGGTTTTTGGATTTTTGGAAACATCTAGAAGTGAGCTAGATGTAGGCAGTTGTTTCATGAAAAAAGGTGGACGGATCAAGAAGAACGAAATGATTTGGTACAGCTGCTCAGATTTGGCCATGTGCAGATTTTTGCACAAGTTAGGTGATGAGCTTGTGGGCTGCCTAATGGGCTGGGCTCGGGCTAGGTGGTCTGGGTTGGGTCTAAAATAGGGCGGTTCAGGTTATATGGGTTCGGTCCGGGTTAGATTAGTTGGACTCGTGTATTTTTATTTTTAAGTTATTATTTAAATTAAGTGGTTAATGGGCTAATTAAGTTAATTATTAAAAATGTATTTGAGCTTATAATTATTTTATTTTAGGTTTTTAAATATTTAATTAAGTAAATCCAATAATTTTCATGGATTTGAGAGTCCATGAGAATTATTGGGCCAGTATGTGAATAATTGGGCCGGACAATGTTTAATATTGGGCTTGAGTTAGTATTGGGCCAAGAATGTTCTATTGGGCTTAATTAGTCTATTTGGGCTTAAACATGATTATTGGGTTTAGTTATGATGTTTGGGCTTAAATTAAGTTAATGGGCCAGTATTAAAATTTATGGTCTTAAGTCGAGTGGACCAGCAGTCTGGACAATCCCATGAAAAATTATTGAGTCCGTAATATATATTTTATTTATTTTATGCATGAAGTTTATTTTATGTACAAATATATATTATGAAAATTAATTAAATATATATTACGGACATATTTTAAGTGCATGCATACATGAAATAATTTTATGACGAGTTACATTTTATTTTTGAACATAAAAAATATTTTATGGAAATTGAAGTAATGTGGCGGCACAGAGGTGGTTTACCACCGGCACAGAGGTAGTTTACTACCGACATAGAGGTGGTTTTACCACTGGCACAAATGTAGTTCTTCTACCGGCATAGAGGTTAATAAATTCACCTCTATGCCCGAAATCTCGAATGATGCAGTAATAAATTAATATCAAGTTTTTAGTAATGTTTATTTTAAGTTTTTATACATATATGTATGGGTATATATGTATTATTTGTATTTTTATTAGTTATTATTATTTTTTTAAAAAAATTCTAGTATTTATTAGTACGAGTCATTTCATCCAGTCTTTTCTGTGTATCTGGACACCCCATTCGACGGGGCAGATGTAGGTGTAGGATTGAGCACCAGGATCTTGGAGAGGTCAGTGACCTTGAAGACAGCAGGATTAGCTGTAGGTTTTTATCCTTAGGATTATTTGTAATTCGATTAGGTTGTATATTGGTTTATTTAACCGGTTGTATTCTGCCGGTCAGTTTTTATTTAAGTCTTCTGCAGCGATTTATTTTAAATGCATGCTTAATTATGCTCTAACTCTGATTAGGTAGTGAATCTGGGTTAGGTCTCTACACATATCCTCGAGGGTACGGATAGTCCTCTCATTGTGTCCATCGGTCTCCGGATGATAAGTTGTACTCAGAGTCAGTGTAGTAACAAGAGCTTGCTGGAAGCTATCCCAAAACCTAGAGGTAAACCTCGGATCTTGGTCACTGATGATGCTCAACGGAATTCCATGCAGACGAACAACCTCTTGCATGTACAGACGTGTCATCCTGTCGAAAGTAAAGTCCCGATTATACGGCATAAAATGTGCGGATTTCGACAATCGATCAACAACAACCCAAATACCATCGCAATTCTTGGAAGACATAGGCAAGTGGGTGACAAAAGCCATCGTCACATGCTCCCACTTCCACTCAGGAATCTCTAAACTCTGGAGCAATCCACCGGGTCGTCGAAACTCTACCTTGACCTGCTGAGACACAAGACATCGAGACACGAACTCCTAAACACTGCGCTTTATTCCTTTTCACCAAAACCTTGTACGTAGATCATTGTACATTTTAATACTGTCTGGATGTACAGAAAATCTACTACGGTGAGCTTGTGTCAGTATCTCCTCCCTTAGTGTGGAATCCTCAGGAACAACCAGACAACCGAAAATACACAACATGCCATCATTCTGCAAATGAAAACCAGAAGTATTTCCATCCTGAGCCAATCGGGCTAACTTTTGAGTCTTCGGATCAGCGGCCTGAGACTCACGTATACGAGTATACAAGGCTGGTTCGAAAAGTACAGAAGAAATGCGAACTCCCTGTTGTTCCTTCTTGTGTCATAAAATGAAACCCAAGGAACAAGACTCCTCTACCACTTGTGCCACTGAGCGGGTACGAAGGGAATTCACATACACCTTGCGGATAAGAGCATCCGCAACTGGATTGGAAGAGACTGGATGGTACTTGATCTCACAATCGTATTCCTTCAGCAGATCCATCCATCTTCGCTATCTCATGTTCAACTCAGCTAGAGTGAACAAATACTTCAAGCTCTTATGATCAGTGAAGATCTCAAACCTTTCACCGTACAAATAATGACGTCATATCTTCAGAGCAAAAACAATGGTTGTGAGTTCTAGATCATGTACGGGATAATTCTCCTCATGAGTCTTCAATTGCCTAGAGGCATAGGAAATCACATGACCTCTTTGCGTCAACACGCATCCCAATCCCTGAAGAGAAGCATCGGTGTGAACCACATAACCACCTGATCCAGACGGTAGATCCAATATGGGAGCTATAGTCAGACGGCTCCACAACTCGTGAAAAATATCCTCGCACTCCGACGTCCACACAAAAGGAATATCCTTTTTAGTCAACTGCGTCAAAGGCTTAGCAATCTGAGAAAAGTTCTTCACGAATCTTTGGTAGTAACCTGTCATCCCATGAAAACTACGAATCTCCGAGACTGTTGTCGGACGCAACCAATTCAGAATGGCTTCCGTCTTACTAGGATCAACAGAGACATCGTCTCGTGAAATCACATGACCAAGAAAAACAACTCGGTCAATCCAGAAGTCACACTTGCTCAACTTAGCATACAACTGCCGCTCTCTCAAAACCTGAAGAACAGTATGGAGATGGAAAGCGTGCTCGTCAACACTGTGAGAATACACCAGTATATAGTCGATGAACATTACCACGAACTTATCCAAGAAGTCACGGAAAACCCTGTTCATCAGATTCATGAAGATAGCTGGAGCATTCGTCAAACCAAAGGGCATCACCAAGAACTCGTAGTGACCATACCGTGTGCAAAAGGCTGTCTTAGATATATCCTCCTCTCTAACCCGCAACTGGTGATATCCTAACCGTAGATCAATCTTCGAGTAAATGGAAGTACCCTGAAGGAAATGATCATACTTGGACACAGAACTTTTAGCAATATTCGGGAAATAAGGTAGAAGACCAAAGATCTTCTGTTGATACTCCTCAATAGACATCGTCCCCTGCCGTAGTCCAAGCAACTCACAAGCATTCGCCTGGCGAAGGGCTGGAGGAAAATAAAACCTCTCGAAAGCAGTATGGAACTCGGCCCAAGTAGCTATCCCTCTGGCTGCTATAAACGGTGCAGAAGTAGATCTATACCACTTCCTCGCTCGACCCTCTAGAAGAAAACCCAGAGTCTCCATCTTTTCCTCATCAGTGCAACGGAACTCTCTGAAACAGTGCTCCATCCTCTCTAGCCAATCCTCAGCAACCCCTAGTGTCTCGCCACAGGCTAATGGCTTAGGACTCACCTGCATAAACCTATGCATGCTGACTCGTCTCCGCTCTTCACGGTGTCCACGCCTATGCCTACGAGCGTCTCCATCGCCCCAGCGACCACCATTTCCACTGTCGTGGCCTCGTCGTAGTCTGCCATCTGTCAATTAATAACAGATAATTCTTAATCCACTTTACTAATTCTCAGTTGCAATGCGCTCTGATACCAATAAATGTAGCGACCCTACCTAGATCCACTACCTAATCAGAGTTAATTAGCGCATGCAATAAATACTTAAAGCGAAAAGAGCGGATAATTAAAATACAACAAATCCAATCGTCAGAATACAACCAACGACAACAAAAGTGTATAATACTCTTATACAATCAAATCCAAAGTCTTTAGGGTAACAAGCCCTACCACTAAACTCTCGCTGCAACAGGTACCGACCTCAACCCTACTGAGAATCACCTGGACCATCTAGCGTCAAACCTGCCACGCCACAAGGTATCCCAAAAACACCAAAACAAAGGGGCATGAGCGACTACCCTCAATACGAAAGCAATGATATATAAACAAATATGCAGCAGGGAAATGACTTTAAAATTCTGGGTAAAATAGTCTACCCAGAGTGCCATGAATACACAGTACCGTGCTAAGAGAGAGACTACACGGGGTACTCATGTATTCCCCTATCAACTATAGCATCTACTCCACCATCGTGGTCGCTCCTAGTGATAGCAAAACCAGGGGCTAAGCCTCCCCAGACACAAATCCATAAGGAGTAACTCATCACCGATGTAAACTTTCATGACTCACATCATACCAGATGCAGTCTAGTGTAATAACATGCATATGCTAAAGTCGTAAAACATGGTAAAACACATAGCACATACTCATGCAACATATAAGCATATATATCATGCCGGCTATCTCGGTCAGTACTTACGTACCTCTAATACTGCAGGCAAATCCTAGCACCACTGGTCTAGATCTCACACTTACAAGTCCACAATACTGCGTCTACAATGCAAATAGCCATGCATCACTATTTAAGCTCTAAAATATTTAATTAAGCTATTTCATACTCCTAAATATTTTTAGGAAGCCAAAGCTATACATGCATCCGTCGTCAGCCTTTTGTTGTTAATTGCCTCAAAACTTAGGCACAGCTCCGCTATGACGCCAGGATTTCTCCTCTACTTCCGGATTCCCAATAGGACGCCTATAACTTCGTAGATCTGACTAAGAAGGCTAGAAGCTAAAGAGAAGAGAGGAACTCGGTGCACTCCAAATAAAGCCTCGGCATCCCTTTTTATAGACGAAGATCGGACCGTCTGATCCCTGATCGGACTGTCTGATCCTTGATCGGAGCGTCCGATCGCGAACGAAGCGTCCGATTGCCTACCGGATCATCCATTGTCCCATCCCATCCATGACGCAAGAAATGACCTCACTTTGCTGACGTCGATGATGACGTAAGACCTAGCAAGATCCATTCGTCCGATCCTGCCAACGGAGCGTCCAATCGGTTTGGAGCGTCCGATCTACCCTCACAATAATTGCCTAATTAATGTTGATTAGCCCCTTAATTGTCTTATTTGGTTACAGGTCACTACAGTTGTATAACATTTTATTTCAGACTTGAAGTACAACGTATCGAGCTCGAGTCAAAGAATTCAAGTCGCTTGAAGTTCAAAGTTCGAAGCAAGTAAGAGCTTGAACTATTAAGATTGAATGAGCAGAATTTTGATGAGCAGATTGGCTAGCTTGTGTTGATCAAAGCTATGAGAATTCGAGAAGTTAGAACAAGATCAGAGGTATGAATAGACATTAGACAAGATAGGAAAGACAACTCGAGATCATTTGGGACTTCTAGTTTCATAGATCACATACTTTCATGACTAATTGCTCTTACATGGTTTGCTTGATTTATAAGATGATCTTTGTTGCTTGAGTATGTTTTATCTGCTTTAGATTGATTCCTACAGATTTGTATGCGTTTGTTGGATTGTGGTAGAATGCTTGTAGACTATTTTTATATTCATATTGAGCCAAAATTCCTTTGAAACTTTGAAGGCAAATTTGATAAGCTTAAGATGGACGTTTGAACTTATATTTGAGTGGCATCGGATATAAATCAACTACTAGAGCAAGATTATTCAATATAGAGTACCAAAGTTCATGGAAATAAAGCTCAACGGCACCTCGATCGGGTAAGTAGGTGGGAGATTGTTGTGCATTCTATTTCCCGGGATCCCAAAGAACCTATATCAGATTTGTTTCCAAGAATTTAGAACCCCATTGTGTTTTAAACATGCATTGCATTTATGCATTAGCCTAGAGATCTCTTTGGTTTAGATTATGCTTTTGTAAATTCTAGCATGTTATAGTATTCCATTCAAGATGTGATTGTGCTAACATGATTTGTATGCTTTTGCTTTCAAGAACAGTTATGACATGAGATTATTTATTTGTTATGCCTAGCATGATATGAATTTCATTCATACTGAGATTCATTCTCACCGGAGTTATCCAGTTGTTGCTTTGTTTTTATGTGTGCATTGCATCAGGTTGGGGCAAGAACGAGTCAAAAAGGACTTGGATGGCTCGAGATTGAGATTTATAAGTGGAGACTCTGGTTTAGCAAGCTTATAATGTTGAATCAACCGTAGATCTATTGAAATGTATCTATGTTGTGGCATGTTTAAGAATATTGTATTTGATCTTATAATAGCAAAGAGTCAAGATTATAATTGAGTATATTATGTTGTCATACATGTTGCTCAGAATTATCATGGTATAGAATGTTTTAAAGATGTCTTAAAGAGATAAGAAATTATATTTCTGTCAAATTTTGCTGTAAAAAATCATGTTCTTGAAAGTATTAGATTGGTTTGAGAATTGGAAACTAGACTTGAATTTATTGTATTGCATTGTTGGAAAATGTATGAGGTTATTATGTTTTGGATATGCATGTTCTATCTTGAATCATGTGTTTAGATCATTCTATAGTTGATTTGAGATGTTTAAAGGTTGAAAAGCATCAGGAAATGCATGGGACAACACAAGAGAAGATTTTCATTTTTGGCCCCAAGCACCTCTCGCTCAAGCGCAGTTTTCTGTCGCTCGAGCGAGGCCCTTTTTAATTTTTAGGCAGAGAAATTCTCTCTTGAGCGGCAAGAAGTTGAGGCTCGAGTGAGGTACTGTTCACAAAAATTAAAAAAAAAATTATTCTTTTGGCGACGTGGTTTCGCGTCGCCAATGTCTTGGATTATTTATTTTTTTAATTAAGAAGATTAATGTTCAGATTGAATATTTTTAATTAATTATGCTTAAATTATTCAGATTGAATAATTATTGTGAATATGAGATTAGCACCAGAGGTCCCCACACTAGGTGGTATCAGACCGTAAGTTTCTTGGACTAAGTTAGAAGTTTGTGATTGGGGTAGATCGAGTCGCATGCATTCAGTGTATTGCATAAGATTGATGCACTAATTGATTACATAAATTTTATGCGACCATGTTTATTGATTAAATAAATGCATGCTTTACTGATTCAAGAATTACATGCTTAGATGATTATGTGCTTATATGATTATTGGAATTCTTTGTAAGCATGTTTTCTTTGAAAAGCATGAGATTAGTGAACCAAGTATGCAATTATAGAACTGAGATTATAAGTTTGATACTGATTTGTATTGTATAATCTCTGCATTGCATATAGATTTTTGTTGTAAGATAAGAAAGATGCTTTAGATAGAATAAATACCTTAGACTGAATAGAACGATATACCATAGAACCAATGGATGCTATGCTTACACCTCCGTCAGTGTTACTAGAGCAATTTCAGACGTATCACTCATAAACTCTAAAAGGTACAGAAGATCACATTTCATGTGGAAGTTGGTTCGAAGAGCTTGATCAATTGTTTGAGTCTTTAGAATACTCAGATGAACGTAGAATCAGGTTGATCGTATATCAACTTCAAGACTTAGCAAAAATCTGGTGGATGGTTGCAAAGAAATCCTTGGAGAACCGGGGTATATTAATTACTTGACAGGTGTTTAGAACAAAATTCTATCAGCGATTCTTTCCTGCATCATATAGTGAAGATAGGGAAGAAGAATTTGCCAATCTGAAGCAGGGCAATTTGACTATTGAGGAATATGTTTTTAAATTCTCACATTTGCTACAATTTGTCCCTTGGGTTGCGGATAAAGAGGAAGGTCAAGTTGAACTGTTTATTAATGGCCTTATCTCGGAAATTTATGCATGGGTGAATGTTGGGCATCCGAATAATTTTGCGAAAGCTATGGACATGGCCAAGAGAGTTGAAGCCGGTTTTATGAGGCAGAAGGAAACTTTATTCATGCCTCAGTATTTGAGACAACCAAATCCCAGCCGCAATTTTCACAACAGAGTAGATGTGAGACAAGAGGTAGTGGCAGCAGCATCAACGATCAATTAAGTTTAAGAGTCAACAGTTCTAGAGGTATGGGAGCAGTTCCTCTAGCTCTAGTGGACCGTGACAGTTTGGTTTGGGTCAGAATGCAGAGTATGACAGTGGATACTGCATTAATTGTGGAGGAAGACATCCTAGAAATCAGTGCAGAGGAATTTCTAGCAGTTGCCATTTGTGTAAACAAGTGGGACATTATGCTAGAATGTGTCCTAACCAAGGTATACCAAGAGGAAATTAGAATGTAGACCAATCTCATAAGAAACATCCAATTCCCAAGGATTAGACTCAAGCTTCACCTGAGAATGAGATTGCAGGTAATGGTATTATTTTTAATTAACCTATTTAATTTATTGGTGCAATGTCTATATTAATAGCTGAACAATTTGTTATGATTTCACATTTGGATAAGAGGAAAGTATCGGTGAATTTAATTAGAGAAGTTGAGCTACAATTTGGAAGAAATAAGAGTGAACATGATTTTGTGGTACTTGGGATGTCTACTTATTCTTTCGTTATAGATATTGATGCGCTAACCAAGTACATGACAACAAAGATTGATTTCATGAAGTGTTTAAACTAGATCGGAGATAGCAAGCGACTCAAGATTCTATAGTATGGGTTCTAGAACTAAGATTCCATTTTATTTGGATAATACTGATAAGGAAGGAAAAATTTAGTTGATAAGATTATGAATCGTGTACCGCTAATAAGAGTTTATAGATTTGATAAAGATAGAAAAATCAGTTACAGTTGACCCTTCCCTTTGATTATGCTGAAGCTATTACATCAGACTGGAGATATGATTCTTGAATTGCTTGATATCGACTTTGGGATTCTTGTCATTCGACCTCAATCGATATTGATTGGCTCTCATTTTTTTGTTCATAGAGCCTGATTTGATTCACTCGCTCGGAGTTTTGAGATGCAAGTGAGTTGTTTTAACTAAGCAGAGATTGTTGTCCAGAATAATTGATTTTAGATGACCATGATTGAGAGATTTTTCTCGATCTTGATTCATTTCCTTTGACTCTGAGAATTATTGATCCTTCGATAGATATTTTCAACATATCTTAAGATTATTGGCTCTTAACTGATAGAGAGTTAGAGTACTATCAAGATTTACAAGTTGATTGTGTGACTTATCAGCGCTTGGAAACAGAAATGGGAAATTAGATTGGCACTTAATCAATTGATTAAAGATTTCTGTGTTTTCTTGCTTGAATTTTCAGAAAAATGCACAACCAACCAGAATTTTTCAATCGAAAATGAGCCAGACTGGCTTAAGAATATTGACGAAACACAGAATTTAGATCAAAGCATTTAGAATTCAATAGAGAACGACAGATCAAGACATAAGTTGAAGCATCAGATCAGAGTGGATGGATTTTGTTGTGAATAATTATATGTTTGTTGCAGATGTTTCAGAAATGAGATATCAGATTATGAAAGAGACGCACAACAACAAGTTCAATATCCATCCAATATGCCAAAAGATGTAGAATACATTGGAAATCGGTTTTTTCGAAAGAAAATGAAAGCAGATGGGACAGAAATTGGGTGTTTCAATACTTAAACTGTCAGCAAGAAAACGCAGAAGGTAAGTGACCAGATGGTCTATGTTATAGTTTAGCAACTCTAGAATCGAAATGAGATCATATTTCGAAAGATTTTGTTACTAAACTACCAAGATAATAAAGAAGTTATGATGCAGATTGGGGTAGTTATCGACAGATTGACTAAATTTTCCATATAAGATGACATATAGATATAACCAGATAGCTAATAAGTAGGTCAGAAGTGTTGTGAGACTGTATGCTAAGTCAAGATTTATCGTTTCAGATCGATACTTTAGGTTTACCATTCACATGTGGAACACATTGTCAGAAGCTTTGAGTACTTTTTTATATCTGAGTCATCATATCATCCTCAGATTGATGGACAGTTAGAGCATACTATCAAGGTTTTGAGGATATGCTCAGAGTTGTAGTGCTAAATTTAGACACTAGATGGCAAGATTTGTTGTCACTTAATTACTTTTATCACCACAACAGCTATCAGATAGATATAGAAATAGTTTTTTTTAGAATCATTATAAGATAAAAGAGACAGAATTTTCCTTATTTTGGGATAATACTTCAAAGCATCAGTTATCAGGTCAGATTTGATCAGAAAGATGACAAATAAAGTGATGATCGATCCAGAATAGAAGGAGAGAAGCGTAAGATCGACAGATTAAGAAAGCAAATGTTAGATGCAGATCTCAGAGCTTTGAGTAGAGTGACAGTGTAGACTTGAGATATATTCTTTCCAGGGCATAGAACGATTGCGAAAGAGAAGCAAGTCATCACCAAAGCTTATTGCACTGTATAAGATCCTAGACAGAGTTAGTGATTTCACTTACAAATTAATTCTTTTCAGCTCTATAAGATAGATAAGATATGTTCCAGGTGTCTAAGCTGAGAAACATCAGCCAAATTGTGTATTATGTACTTCATTCAGATGAGGCAGAGTTTGATAAGATTTTGACATAATTCGAGCATCCGATACAAATTCTCGAATCAAGAAGAGAAACAGCTCGGAGATAATACAGCCCAGATAATCAAAGTACATTTGAAGTGGACACGAAGTGGAAGAAACAACCTAATAGGTAGATTAGGATATGAGATAAGATATCCAAAACTATATGATTGAAATAAGCATTGCTTCAGTCATTTATTCAGTCTATCAGATGCACTATTAAACTTGAATGTGATTTCGAGGACGAAATAATTTCTTAGAGGGGGAGAATTGTAAGGCCCAAAAATATTATGTTATTAATTTACGGAATTTGAGATTTAAATTCCGAGTTGAAAATATTTAATTTTAGAATTTATGGATATTAATATTTAAAATCTGGAATTCTTAAAATAAAATATTTAAAATATTTAAATTGAATATTCATGGGATTTAAGATTTAAATTCCAAGTTCCAAAATTAATATGATTGAATTATAAGTTGAAAAATGGACCAGGGACTGATTTGCAAATATCGAAGTTTTCAGGACTAAAGTGCAATTTTGCTAATGTGAGTGGGACACTTGTTAAATACATATTTCAGCTGAATTAGACTCATCTTCTCACGTGAAGCTTCAGCCAAGAAATAGATTTCAGAAAAATTCCATCACTTCCAAAGCTTGATGTATTTGATCCGTCTAGTAGAATTCAAGATTGATCGTATATTTGTTATCCTCGCGTCGACGGCTACGTTTTGACGTAAGTTTAATTAAGTTCTTCCATGTTTTAATTTTAATATGTTGTTAGAATTAAGATTTGATTGTATAAATATGTTCTAGTATATACGACGATAGCATACCTATGATGGATTGAAAAAAGATCGTCGTTTGAACATGTTTATGAATTTTTGAAGATTTTATGAATTTTTGGAAATATGGGGCTTCTGATTTCGTGTGTTAGAGGTTGAATTGAGCATGATATTGGGTTTATATGGTTGATATGATGATGTTAATGTTTTTGGAATTATCGATTTCGAATCGTTACGCAGTTTTGAATTTCGGTTACTTGATTAAGCCTTGAGGTTGTTAAGCTTTGATGAAATGGAAATAAGCTTGAAAGCTGGGTATTGAGTTGTATAACATTTTATTTCAGACTTTAAGTACAACGTATTGAGTTCGAGTCAAAGAGTTCAAGTCTCTTGAAGTTCAAAGTTCGAAGCAAGTAAGAGCTTGAACTATCAAGATTGAATGAGAAGAATTTTGATGAGCACATTGGCTAGCTTGTGTTGATCAAAGCTGTAAGAATTCGAGAAGTTAGAACAAGATCAGAGGTATGAATAGACATTAGACAAGTTAGGAAATACAACTCGAGATTGTTTGCGACTTCGAGTTTCCGGGATCACATACTTGCATGACTAATTGTTCTTACATGATTTGCTTGATTTATAAGATGCTCTTTGTTGCTTGAGTATGTTTTATCTTCTTTAGAATGATTCCTATAGATTTGTATGCGTTTGTTGGATTGTGGTAGAATGCTTGTAGACTATTTTTATATTCATCTTGAGCCACAATTCCTTTGAAACTTTTAAGGCAGATTTGCTAAGCTTAAGATGGATGTTTGGACTTATATTTGAGTGGCATGGGATGTAGATCAACTCCTAGAGCTAGATTATTCAATATAAAGTACCAAAGTCCAGGGAAATGAAGCTCAACGCCACCTCGATCGGGTAAGTAGGTGGGAGATTGTTGTGCATTCTATTTCCCGGGATCCCAAAGAACCTATATCAGATTTGCTTCCAAGAATTTAGAACCTTATTGTGTTTTAAACATTCATTGAATTTATGCATTAGCCTAGAGATCTCTATGGTTTAGATTATGATTTTGTAAATGCTAGCATGTTATAGTATTCCATTCAAGATGTGATTGTGCTTACATGATTTGCATGCTTTTGCTTTCAAGAACAGTTATGGAATAAGAATTTTTATTTTCTTATGCCTAAATGCATGATATGCATGTCTTTCATACTGAGATCATTCTCACCGGAGTTATCCGACTGTTTCTTTGTTTGTATGAGTGCATTGCATCGTGTTAGGGCAAGAACGAGTCAAAGAGGGCATGGATGGATCGGGATTGAGATTTAGAAGTGGAGACTCGGGTTTAGCAAGATTATAATGTTGAATCAACCGTAGATCAATTAAAATTTATCTAGGTTGTGGCATGTTTAAGAATATTGTATTTGATCTTATAATAGCAAAGAGTCAAGATTATAATTGAGTATATTATCTTGTCATACATGTTGCTCATAATTATTATGGTATAGAATGTTTTAAAGATGTTTTAAAGAGATAAGAAATTATATTGCTGTCAAATTTTGCTGTCAAAAATCATGTTCTTGAAAGTATTAGATTGGTTTGAGAATTGGAAACTAGACTTAAATTTATTGTATTGCATTGTTGGAAAATGTATGAGGTTATTATGTTTTGGATCATGTGTTTAGATCATTCTATAGTTGATTTGAGAAGTTTAAAGGTTAAAAAAACATCAAGAAAAGCATGGGACAGCACAATAGCAGATTTTCATTTTTGGCCCCGAGCACCTCTCGCTCGAGCGCAGCTTTCTGCCGCTCGAGCGAGGACCTTTTTAATTTTGGGTCAGAGAAATTCTCGCTTGAGCGGCAAGAAGTTATGGCTCGAGCGAGGTACTATTCAAGAAAATTAAAAAAAAAATTATTCTTTTGGCGACGTGTGTTTGCATCGCCAATTGTAAGGTTTCGCGTTGCCAAATGTCCTGGATTATTATTTTTTTAATTAAGCAGATTAATGTTCATATTGAATATTTCTAATTAATTGTGCTTAAATTTTTCATATTGAATAATTATTTTGAATATCAGATTAGCACCCGAGGTCCCCACACTAGGTGGTATCAGAGCGTAAGTTTCTTGGACTAAGTTAGAAGTTTGTGAGCAGGGTAGATCGAGTCGCATGAATTTAGTGTACTGCATAAGATTGATGCACTACTTGATTACATGAATTGTATGCGACCATGATTTATTGATTGAAGAAATGCATGCTTTACTGATTCAAGAATTACATTCTTAGATGATTATGTGCTTATATGATTATTTGAATTCTTTGTAAGAATGTTGTCTTTGAAAATCATGAGATTAGTGAACCAAGTATGCAATTATAGAACTGAGATTAAAATTTTGATACTGGTTTGTATTGTATAATCTCTGCATTGCATATAGATTTTTGCTGTAAGATAGGAAGATGATTTAGATAGAATATGTACCTTAGACTGAATAGAACGATATACCATAGAACCAATGGATGTTATGCTTACACCTCCGTCAGTGTTACTAGAACGATTTCAGACGTATCACCCATCAACTCTGAAAGGTACAGAAGATCCCATTGCATGTGGAAGTTGGTTCGAAGATCTTGATCAATTGTTCGAGTCTTTATAATACTCAAATGAACGTAGAATCAGGTTGATCGTATATCAACACCCTTACCGAGATCACCTACTAATCAGAAACTTAAGCATGCAATTAACTTAATAAAAGAGTAAACCAGAATTAGACTGCGGAAGCATAAAACATTATAAAATCCCAAGAAAAGGAATCTGCAAATACTAAAATAATTATACAACCATATCGAATACTGTAATATCCCAATACATCAAAATAAACCCTAGGAGAAATCCCAGCTGGCCATCCACTGCCTAGTCCCTCCTGGATCCACCCGCCTCATCCAATCGCAAACCTGCCCCATGGAATAGGGTCCAGATACACAAAGTACGAGACGTGAGCATAAAACGCTCAGCACGAAAGTATGAGTATACCGTATTATATAAATACATGAATGCAAGTGTACCGCCTACTAAAACTAGAGGCCAAGGATCAGATAACAAAGACAGACTGGGCCCTGGTATGTAGCACGCTGTGGCATCGCCTCAGGAGGTGGCTCTCATACCAAAATACCAGTGGATACTCCGGACCCAAGTCGATGGAAGTCCATCCACTAACAGGATAAGGAAAAAACCCTACTACCAGACATCTCTAAAGAGATAGCTCAATATT
Organism: Henckelia pumila; assembly: GCF_033568475.1. Lineage (NCBI taxonomy): Eukaryota > Viridiplantae > Streptophyta > Magnoliopsida > Lamiales > Gesneriaceae > Henckelia > Henckelia pumila. The sequence goes on from NC_133122.1 coordinate 160,178,357, forward strand.
TAAATACATGCAGCATAAAATCATGTCATATAAATCATGCAATCACATAATACATGCATAATCATTCAAGATATCTCTAACAGTATTTTCGTACCTCAACTATCAGGCAAGCTCTACCGTCTCTAGGTCCACGGCTATAGTCCGCACTACACAGCGAAATGATACTAAAATAATTATATTACTCCAAAAGCCTTAACTAAGCTATTGCATACTCCTAAATATTTTTAGAAAGCAAAAGCTATACCTGCGTCCGTCTTCAGCCCGTTGGCGTCGCTTTCCTCAAAATTTGGCCACATCTCCGCTACGACGCTTGGACTGCTATGCCACTTCCGGATTCCCAAAGGAACGCCTATAATTCCCTAGATCTAAGTTATAAGGCTAAGGAATCGAGAGAGAAGAGAGGAAGGTGCGAATTTCAAATGAGCCTCGGCACTTCTATTTATAGACAGAGAATGAAACGTCCGTTCCTCCATCGTTGTGTCCGTTCGCCGTCGTTGCGTCCGTCCGACGAACGTTGCGTCCGATGTCCCATCATGTTCGTAAGCAATGATGTCAACTTGCTGACATCACGGATGACATCAGTAGACCAGAACGTTGCGTCCGTTCCATGGACATTGCGTCCGTTCCACCCGACCCTCTGGGCCATTTCTGATCATTCTAGGTCCATTTTCGGACTCCGTTAATCCATTAGGAATTCTCTTAATCACATTTTAATTAATCTAAACATGATCAGTTGATTAATATACTCATTAATCGATAATTTTGGATACAGGTTACTACATCAAGACTTAGCAAAAAGCTGGTGGATGGTTATAAAGAAATCCTTGGAGATCTGAGGTATATTAATTACTTGGCAGGTGCTTAGAACAGAATTCTGTCAGCGATTCCTTCCAGCATCATATATAAAAGATAGGGAAGCAGAATTTTCCAATCTGAAGCAGGGCAATTTGACTATTGAGGAATATGTTGTTAAATTCTCACATTTGCTACAATTTGTCCCTCGGGTTGCTGATAAAGAGGAAGCTCAAGTTGATTGTTTATTAATGTCCTTAACTCGGAAATTTATGCCTGGGTGAATGCTGGGCGACCGAATAATTTTGCGGAAGCTATGGACAGGGCCAAGAGAGCTGAAGCCGGTTTTATGAGGCAGAAGGAAACTTTATTCATGCCTCAGTATTTGCGACAACCACAATCCCAGCCGCAATTTTCACAACAGAGCATATATGAGGCAAGAGGTAGTGCTTGTAAAATTCGTCCTCGAAAAATGGGTATTCGCCAAAGTCTTATGATGGAAGTTAAGAAAAGTAGTGGAAGTTCGGGCTTGACAACCCATATTTTCAGCCAAGACGATTCAAGGCATAAGATTTTTTTAATGGTCATAACACATTATGATGCATTTGGTATAGTTGATCATGAGGGGTTTCAAGATTTTGTTGCTAGCCTCCAACCTTGTTTTAAGATGATCTCAAGAAATACCCTCAAAAAATATTTTAAAGATTTATAATGAGGAGAAAACCAAGTGCTACAAGTTATTGGGCAAGCTTACATGCCGAATTGCAATCACAACTGACATGTGGGCATCAAACAATACTAAGAAAGGTTTCATGGCAGTTATTGGGCACTTTATTGATGATTCATGGACACTACAAAGTGTTATCTTACAGTATGTTTAGTTTTATTTCTAAGTAGTTATATTTTGAAACAAGAAATAGATTTATGATATTTAATTTGTATGCAGATTTATGTATATTCCAGCACCACACACTGCATAGATTCTTGCTGACAAGCTTGTTGAATGCTTTTTGGATTGGAATATTGATCGAAAAGTGCCAACAACCACAGTTGATAATTGCACAACCAATGATGCCATGATTCATTTTCTCTTAGACAAGATCCCAAGAAAAAATTTGCCACTACATGGAAAGGTACTTCATAGGCATTGTTGTGCTCATATATTGGGAAAGATGGGTTGTAAATAATAGGTGATTCAATTGAGAAGATACGTGACGATGTCATATATTGGACTGCCGCTGTAGTAACCCAGATACCATTTTAAGATAATAATATGTTAAACATGATTAAGGGTTGGTATTTAACCAATTTCGGACTGTTATTGGACTTCAGAAGTAAAATTTGGGCTTTTTCATTTTGGGCCGGATAGTAAGTTCCGATCCCGGATAGTAAGCTCCGATCCCGGATAGTAAGCTCCGATCGGAACGGAAGCTCCGATCCTGGAACGGAAGTTCCGATCCTCAGCTGTCAAAAATGATCGATGACTCAGTCGCGAGTTTTGACAAGTGTCGGTCATAGAGCAGATCGGAAGCTCCGATCGTAGATCGGAAGTTCCGATCCTGGCGTGGCAGACATGCACGCAATGAGCTGGATCGGAAGCTCCGATCCCGAAATCGGAAGTTCCGATCCTAGCCGAGAAATTTGGCTATAAATAGGGCCGTTCAGAGTTCATTTTTGAATTACGAATTCCCAAGTTTCCTTCTTCAGTTATATAGTGTGAGTTATACACTTGAGGACCCTATCGATTATAATAGAGGTTCTGGAATAACCAAGGTGTGGTTATAGTCATCCGGGACTAGCGACTCCAAAGGGCTAACTACGGACGAAGGTATGGTCCGGGAATCTATTTAAGTTTTGGGAGTACTTATTAGATTAGTTAAGGCTTATAAAATTTATGTAGTGATACGGTGAACTTTTGAATATAGGCTTGGAACCTAGGATCCTATTATACTTGAACTAGCCTAGAGGTACGTACACATTGACTGAGATTGCCAGCGAGTATACATGTTTATATGTTGCATTTATTTGGCATTATTATATGGCATGATGTATGATTTACCGTTTTCTATACTCATATTTCATGTGCATATACACGTTGAGCCTATTTCTTGTTATACCTGATTATAGAGTCGCTCAGCTCTATACTCGATAGTCTGTCACTGAGAGTACCGCGACGGCGGGGGCATTTATGTCTGTCTACTCTGGTGTACTAGACGAGTGTGGTTGCACCCAGAGGTTGATTCGTGCGGTGGCAGCACTCATGTGACGCCGGTTCTGAGCATGACTTTTCAGATGACCTTGTACCAGTCATCATGTTGCATGCATTATATACATATGTTTACTCATGTCTATGTATTGGGCGTAGCGCTCACGTCCTAGTTGTTATCTTGGACACCCTATTCCATGGGGCAGGTCGCAGGATGGACGGAGCTGGTAGTTCAAGGCAGGACTAGGGAGCAGAAGCCTTGAGGATTTTATTATACAGCAGGATTCGATATAGCTGTATAATGTTTACTGTTTAAGATTTCGATTTGGTTGTATCACTACAGATTTAAGTCTGGATTATATTACTAAGCTGATATGTAAATTATGAATTATGTTTCCGCACGTTTTTACTCTGTTAAGTATTTTGCTGTATTAAGTTTAATGCATGCTATTAGTTGCCAGTTAGTAGGTAATTCCATGCAGGGTCACTACAGCCGCCCCTTCTATAATAGAAAATTTTGAGGAAGTTGTGCATCAATTGGTAATTGATTGTACCAAACAATTATCTCTTGATTGCAAAACTCGTTGGAATTCTACTTTTTTGATGTTACAAACTGCAATAATATATCGAGATGTGTTTCCAAGACTTAAATGTCAATAAAAGCAGTACAATAATGTTCCAACTGATGAAGATTGGGATAATGCGATTGAAATATGTGATAAGTTGAAGATATTTTATGAAGTGATTGAACTGTTTTCTGGTACACTTTATCCCACATCTAATTTTTATTTTTCAAATATTTGTGATATCAAATTACAATTAGATGAGTGGGTGCATAGTCCAAAGATGAAAATCCAGTGTATGATAGCAAAAATGTTAGAAAAGTATGATAAATATTGGGAATCTTGTCATATCATGATGTGTGTTGCTGCAGTTTTAGATCCGAGGTACAAAATGAGATTGGTTGAATTTTACTTTTCACAAATTTATGGTGAAAGATCGCAATTTAAGGAAGATGAGATTAGGAAAAATTGTTATGATTTATCGATGGATTACCAATCAAGGAATGAAAGCAGGAAAACTAGCTTGAGTACAAGAAGTTCAATGGTTGTAGGATCATATTGTGTTTCTGGTAATGTTTTGAGTGCCACTTTATAGAAGTATGATCAATTTGTGTCTTCAAGTTTAGATCCTGCTACTGTGATTTCCAAAACTTCAGAGTTGGACACATATTTAGGAGAGAGTGTTTTGCCAAGAACTGAAAATTTTGACATCTTGACTTGGTGGAAAACGAATGGAGTTAAATATCCCAACTTACAAAAAAATGGCAAAAGACATTTTAGCTATCCTAGTTTCAACAATTGCATCTGAGTCAGCTTTTGGTAGTAGTGGAAGATTGGCCAGTCCCCATCATAGTAGTCTTCATCCAACTACTTTTGAGACATTGATGTGTGCTCGTTGTTGGTTATGTAATGATTTGAAAGGTAGTTTTCTTAATTTATATTGTATTTTAATTACTATGAATAACAAATATTTACATAGTGTTTTGTTTATTGACTTTATTTTTTTAGGTAATTCAATTGTCAATAGTTTATCGGATTGTCCAACAATTCTTGATGAGGAAGAAGATGATGATCACAAGGAACATTTTTGGATCGGTTCTCTTGTGCCCAGAAACGCAGCTGAAGTTTAAAATTTTTAAAGAAAAATCGAGCACATGTGTAGCATTCAAAAACTTTAAACATTCATAGGATGTTTAAAAAATTTTTTACCTATCAATCTCAAAATATTGATTTATGGCTCCAACAAAGTTGTGAACAACTTAGATCTTGAAAAAGGTAGACACTATCTACAAGCTTCCAAGAGCACACCTTGCTCCAAAATGGAACAAGCCTCCAAGAACAATCTGTGAGGACCTCGTCTCTAAACATCTAAACTCGAATAAACACGCAATCCATTTTTAAAATCCAAGGCAGAAAGAAAAGAATTTTTTTTTTTAAACATGCCCTGACCCTGTGCACACATCCGTGCACGGGTCCGTGCATTTAACTGAAGGGCACACGAACCCCACACCACCACCGTGTTCGGGTCCGTGCGGAATCAATACACTAAAAATATGACTTTCTGCCCGACCACACGGACCCTCACCCGGAGGTTGCACGGGGTACATGCACTCACAAAAATGCAGACTCCAAAACTTGCGAGGGGACACGGACCCTTGCACGGACGTGGCACGGGGTCCGTGCCCTGTTGCACCAGCAAAAGAAAAGACATGACAGATACGAAATACATGGCCAATTCAACTCAACACATAAGATTCAACATGCATTTCAACTCGAAACTCATAAAAAGTCATACAAGCAGTTCTAGAGTTATTCGAATATTACACAGTATAAACATGCTTCGGTTCTGAATTACAAGCCCAAAAGCAATCAAGTTCGAATAACAACTCGACTTCTAAAACACCAAAGTCCTCACTTCTATCAACTCAACCACCTAGCCATGCGATCTTTTACTCAGTCCTACCCCACCTGTTGCCAAGTACACATACAAAACAAAGCAACAGCCGGATAACTCCGGTGAGAATGATATTCCCAGAAAAAGCAAAATAACATGCAGTAACAAGTAATATATCAATAACATGATATAAATACAACATATTCAGTGTTAATACAATTCTTTAAAATCGAGATATCAACTCTGATAATCAAGTAATTGCTGCTATTCTTTTGGGATCCCGAGGATGAGATCACGTAACAACTCACCGACCCTCCCGACCGAGGTGGTATCACGTATCTCCATCCTCTAGACTTTGGTGCGACTACAAGGAGCATGCTGATACTAGGTGAACTTCTACACCCAGGCCACTCGATTATAGCCCCCAAATCATCTAACAAAAAGGGCCGTACAGCCCGTTGAAATCAAAGATTTAGGCTCGAGATGAATGCATATAGAAAACACAAGGCATTAAATCATAAGTCAATTAATAACAAGAATTCAATCACAAAATACAAGTTCCCCATTCTAGAACAATTTTTGATGCAAGTATGTGATTTAGGGAAAACTCAAGAACCATCTGTCTTGAATGTTCTAACCCTCTTAAACGATGACTGCTTTTACCTTTCAATTCAAATAGCTCCAACTCTGGATACACCACAAAAAGAGGTTATATCAAAATCCATACAACCACTAAAACAAACTATCAAGGTAAAACTCTTTACCGCTCTTCGTCTAACTCTTCGACGATCGACTTCTGCTAACTCTGGGCTCAGCAAACTTCAAACAAATCTGTACGAAGGCAAAATAAGATCAACAACGACAATCAAACCCAACTGCCAATGGTTCAACAATTCAAACGAATCAAAATTCCAAAACTCAAACCGCCGGCATAACGGCTATAATCTGATCAAACCGAAAACACAGACAGCAGTACAACATTGCAATCAACTCAAACCAATACCAAAACAACAATATTGATTCAAATCCAACACATCTCAAAATCCCCATTTTTGAAATTAGCTTCCAAAAAAATCATAACAAATCCGAACGGCACTTTTTTTCAAAACCGACTTAGAATAAACGATAAAAACTATCTCAAGAACATCATAATCGAAAATCAATCGATTCTAACAACATCCGAAAATAGAATTATAACTGATCGGATAATTACTTACGATAGAACAAAGCTTTCGCTGTCGGGATCATGCATCTGCCTTCGAAATTAAATTCTAACTGACGGATCGACCGGAAAATAAAATCACAAAGCTTGAAGTCACGTTTCTCTCTTCAACAATGGTGGATGGCGTGTTGGAGGTGGTGGAGGGGAATGAAGAAGATTCAAAGGAGCTAATATATTATATAAAATCTCATATTTTCATTTTAGTCCCTGAAATTTTCAAAAATTTCAAAATAGACCCTTATAAAAAACAAATCGGCTCTTGAATTCTATAATCTCCGATTAACTCAAATAAACTCAATTAAGATGATTTCGGGGCGTTACAATTCTCCCCCTCTGAGAAAAGATTTCGTCATCGAAATCAATAAGAATCAATCACATAAGATAGAATAAATAACCTAAGACAGTAAGAAGAACTCACGTCATCCGAATAACTCTGGAAACTGCTGTTTCATGTCGGATTCTGTCTCCCAGGTTGCTTTCTCGACTCCGTGACGAATCCATTGAAATTTCACCAAAGGAATCGACTTGGTTCTGAGCTGCTTCAATTTTCGGTCTCGTCAGGCTGTATAATATGAGAAGGATCTGGATTATACTTCCGCAACATAGAAACGTGAAAAATGTCGTGAATACCAGATAAAGATGGAGGAAGTGAAAATTTGTAGGCAAGATCACCTAACTTCTCGAGAATCTCATACGGTCCGATGAATCTAGGAGATAACTTCTCTCTCTTCCCAAATCTAACAGTGCCTTTGAAAGGAGAAATCAAGAATACTCGGTCTCCCTAATCGAAACTCAGAGGTCTATGTTTGATAATTGCATACTTTGTCTGCCTATCCTGAGCTGACTTCATTCTTGTCTGAATGATCTTTACTTGTTCTGCCATATCTCAAAACATATCCGGTCCCAAATCAGGTGACTTGGACACATCATCCCAAAACAAAGGAGATCAGCACTTCTTACCGTACAAAGCCTCAAAAGGTTCCATTCCGATACTTGCTTGATAACTGTTGTTGTAAAAAAACTCAACAAGAGGCAAGGAATCCTGCCAACTAGTGCCAAAGTCTAGCACTACTGCTCGTAGCATATCCTCTAGATTCTAGATAGTCCGCTTTCACTGTCCGTCGGTCTGAGGATGATATGTTGTACTCATATGCAATCGAGTACCAAGTGCCTCTTGAAAACTGTGCCAGAAGTGTGAAGTGAATCTAGGGTCTCGGTCTGAAACGATCGACTTTGGCACACCATGCAATCTCACAACATTGCTAACATACAACTCAGCCATCTGATCGTGACGATACGCCATCCTGTACGGAATAAAGCAAGAAGACTTCGTCAATCTGTTGATCACTACCCAAATAGCATCGTATCCTCGAACAGGTCGCGGTAGCTTTGTGACCTAAACTGTGCAACAAAACACCCGATCGCTTCCTCTATGATTTCACATGCTGACAGTTCAAACATCGGGATACAAATCTTGTAACATCGCTCTTCATTTTCTTCCACCAGAACTGATTCTTCAGATCGTTATACATCTTCCGACCTCTAGGATGAATATTGAACCAACTGCAATGTGCCTCTCGAAGAATACGCTGTCTCAAATCAGAAATATCAGGCACAACAATACAGTTATTCACAAACAAAACATCATCCCTGACCTGAAATTCAGACTGATACCCAGATCTGACTTTTTCTTCCGAAATCTGAATGCTCGGATCAGACTTCTGTGCTTCCTTGATCATCACAAATAACTCTGGCTTGGCTTGAATATCAAACACTCTGATTAGAAGTGCAACAGTCGTTGATCAGCTGAGAAACACCGATAGTAGAAATAGATAAAGAACAAAGCTTTCAGCTCAAGTCATCTACAGCTGCATTCAACTTTCCCGGGTAGTATTTGATTTCACAGTCGAAATCCTTCAACAAATCTAACCATCTTCTCTATCTCATATTTAGTTCTGCCTGTGGAAACAAATACTTAAGTCTCTTATGATCAGAAAAGATCTCGAAAGACTCACCATAAAGATCTTCAAAGCAAATACGATCGCAGCGAGTTCAATATCATGAACCGGATAACGAGTCTCGTGTGCTTCAGCTGCCTTGATGCATAAGATATCACATGCTTCCTCCGCATAAGTATACATCCCAAACCTCTGTGAGAAGCATCGCAATAAACGGTAAAACCTCCAATACCTGATGGAATAGAAAGAATCGGAGCACTGGTAAGTCTCTTCTTCAGATCAACAAAACTAGCCTCACAATCTTCAGTCCAGATAAAAGGTGCATTCTTCTGAGTCAACTGGGTAATTGTCTTTGCAATAGATGAGAATCCCTCGATGAATCGGCGATAATAACCAGCTAAACCCAAAAAGCTTCGAATCTCAGGCACTGATGTCGGTCTAGGTCAATTCATGACCGCTTCGATCTTACTGGGATCGACGGAAATCCCATCTCCTAAAATAATATGACCGAGAAAGACAACTCGGTCCAACCAGAACTCACACTTAGACAGCTTGGAAAAGAACTGTTCAGCCCGCAAAATCTGCAAGACGATCCTCAAATGCTATGAATGGTCAGTACGGTTCTTCGAATAGATAAGAATATCATCGATGAAAATAATAAAAAAACTCATCCAAATAATGTTTAAAGATATGGTTCATCAAACCCATGAAAACTGCTGGAGCGTTAGTCAAACCGAACGGCATGACTATAAACTTGAAATGAACATACCTTGTTTTGAAAGAAGTTTTAGGAATATCTTCCTCACGCACTCTCAGCTGATGATATTCTGACCTCAGATCAATCTTCTAATATAAAGAAGAACCCTGCAGTTGATCAAAAAGCTCATCTATTCTAGGTAAAGGATACCTGTTCTTTACCGTCTCTTGATTCAGTTGACAATAATCAATACAGAGTCGCACAGAACCATCCTTCTTCCGTACAAAAAGAACAGGAGAACCCCAATGTGACATACTAAGTCTGATGTATACCTTGGCAATCAAATCTTCGAGCTGTTCTTTCAATTCTCTCAATTCGACCAATGTCATACGATAAGGAGATTTGGAAATTGGCTGAGTACCTGACAATAAATCAATGCTGAATTCGATCTCTCGAATAGGCGGCAATACAGGAATCTCATCTGGAAAGACATCAACAAATTCTCTAACCACTGGTATATCAACCAATTCTAGGCTAGATTTCAGGACATCCACAGCATAGATCAAGAATCCCTCTGCTCCTTTCTGTAACAAACGAATCATTGACAAAACAGATATTAAAGGAATTCTGGATCGAGAACCCTTACCGAAGAATTTCTACTCCTCTGCCATCTCCGGTCTAAAATGGACTACTTTTTGAAAATAATCAACGGTAGCCGTGTACTTGGTGAAAGCATATATACCGATAATATAGTCAAAATCTGACAACCCAAGCCAATACAATTGAAAATAATCACGTTACCTTCGAAAAGAAGTTTACAGTTCCGAACCAATCTTACGGACACAATTGTCCCACCCAAAGGTGAAGTAACAGCTACTACAGCGGGTAAAGGATCACAAGGCAAGGCATGCATCAAAACAAAATTCTCAGATATAAAAGAGTGAAACGCACCCGTATCAATCAATACATGAGCAAAATAACCAAAAATCGAACAGTTACCTGCTATAACATCGTCAGGTGCAGCCTGAGCCTGATCCTCAGTTAAAGAAAAGACTCTTGCCTGCTGTCTCGGAGGCTGGTTCGCATTCGAGTTACCTCCCTGTCTATTCTGTTGCTGAGGCTGGAAGGAGTGAACCGCAGAAGTCTGCCTCTCAGGCTGAGCTGTAGGTCTAGAAGAACTTCCACACTTGTTATAGAACATAGATGAAAATCCAAAACTCTGCCCTAAACCGAACTGTTTGGATCCACTGGAGCTAGAAGAACTGTTCCATGGCTTCTTGAACTGTTTCCCTTTTGCTCTGAAATGATCCCTTCTATTACCCCCATTGCTTCCTCCTTCAGACCTCTGTGGTTGGTTCTGATACTGCAATGGCTGATTCTGATACTGAGACGGTTGGTTCTGAGACTGTCTCGGCTGCTGAGGCACAAACGGAGCTCCTCTCTGTCTCAACAAACCTGCTGCAGCTCCCTTTGCATGATTCATGGCATCCGTAAAATTATCAGGCCTAGTAGTGTTTACCAATGTGAAGATATCGGGGTTCAAACCATTAATGAACTGGTCGGCTTTTGCTTCTTCGTTGTCGGCAATATGCGGTGCAAATCTCGGCAAACTATCAAACTTGGCTACATACTCCTCCATATTCAAATTCCCTTGCCTCAGAGTGGCAAACTCGCCTCCCTTATCCTTTCGGTACAAAACTGGGAAAAACCGCTTATAAAACTCAGATTTGAAAAGATTTCAGTTAATAGCAGTACCTCGGTTTTCAATGGCTCTCTTCGTCGTGATCCACCAGTTCTTAGCAACACCCTGCAGCTGATGAATAACCAACCTGGTTCTGCGGTCATCAGAATAGTCAAGAGAATCAAAAAGCTGATCTATATCGTCCAACCAACTCTCACAGTCAACTGGATTCTCTGTACCCTGCAAGATTTGTGGGTTAAACGACTGAAACCTCTTCAGTAAGGTTTCCATAAGCGTTGTTGTGGCATCCATCTGATCAGTTTTGGTACTACCTTGCTTGTTCGGAGGAGTAACTGACGGAGGATTTCTGTTAATTACTTGACCAGGACCCATCTGATAATCAAAGGTTAGGATACAAGATATCTCAATCGCTACAATTTGGTTCCCCTCAACCTCTCAAAATTTCGGATGCAAGTTGATAAACAAAATAGTAATATCTCAAGTAGTCCATGCTTTATAAATTAAATCACATAATCATGTGATTCAATTAATTCTCAAATAATAAAGCATGCTCGCGTGGAATTTAAATAATCAAATAAATAACTCAATCACATGCGAGGAGCCAATTCAAGTGGACCCGATCTACCCCGCTCACTTCTAGTTCAAACCAAAAACTTATCACTCTGATACCACTTAATGTGAGGACCTCGTATCTAAACATCTAATCTCGAATAAACATGCAATCCATTTTTTAAAGCCAAGGCAGAAAGAAAAGAAATTTTTTTTAAACATGCCCGGACCCTTTGCACACATCCGTGCACGGGTCCGTGCATTTAACTGAAGGGCACACGAACCCCGCACCACCACCGTGTCCAGGTCCATGCGGAATCAATACACTATAAACATGACTTTCTGCCCGACCACACGGACCCTTACCCGGAGTTGGCACGGGGTCCATGCACTCACAAAAATGCACACTCCAAAACTTGCAAGGGGACACGGACCCTTGCACGGACGTGGCACGGGGTCCGTGCCCTATTGCACCAGCAAAATAAAAGGCATAACAGATACGAAATCCATGGCCAATTCAACTCAACACATAAGATTCAACATGCATTTCAACTCGAAACTCATAAAAAGTCATACAAGCAGTTCTAGAGTTATTCAAATATTACACAATATAAAACATGCTTCGGTTCTGAATTACAATCCCAAAAGCAATCAAGTTCGAATAACAACTCGACTTCTAAAACACCAAAGTCCTCACTTCTATCAACTCAACCACCTAGCCATGCGATCTTTTACTCGGTCATTCCCCACCTGTTTCCAAGTACACGTACAAAACAAAGCAACAGTCGGATAACTTCGGTGATAATGATATTCTCAGCAAAAGCAACATAACATGAAGTAACAAGTAATATATGTAACGCCCCGTTTTTATCTTAAATGAGTTTATTTGAGTTAATCGGAGATTACAGAGTTCACGAGCCGACTCGATTTTGATCAGGGTCCTTTTTGCAAAAATTGGATTTTTCAGGGACTAAAACGCAAATTGTGGATTTTATATATTATCTACACTTATATTTAAGTTGAGAAGTCTCCTCCATCTTCCTCCAAGCCGTCTCCCTCCATTGTAGGCGCCCAAATGAGTTTCCAAGCTTTGTGATTTCATTCCAAGCTCGATCCGGCCGTTGGAATTTATTTCTGAAGGCAGATTATCGATCACAGCAGTGAGAGCTCTGTTATATCGTAAGTTTTTCTACGATCGGATACATTCTAGTTTTTGGATGTTGTTAGAATCGTTCTAGATTCGAGTATGTTGTTCTCTTCAGAGTTCTGATCGTTTATTATCTGTCGGTTTTGAAATAGAGCGACGTTCGGAATTGTTATGATTTTTGGAAGCCATTTTTCGAAAATGTGGATTTTTAGATTGATGGGTTTGATTTGTTATTGTTGTTTTGGGCATTGATATGAGTTGATATCGGTATTGAACTGCTGTCTGCATTTCCGGTTTGTTCAGTTTATAGCCGTTATGCCGTCGGTTTGAGTTTTGGGTTTTCGAATCGTTTTTGTATTGATTGGAGTCTTGGCGTGTGAGTGATCGTGGTTGTTGATCAACTCTTGAATTCTTACAGATTCGTTGGAGTTTGTCGAGCCCTGTGTTAGCAGCATTGTTCGTCGAGAGTTGGACGAAGAACGGTATAAAGAGTTTTCCTTGAACCGTTGCCTTGTTGTTGTTAGATTGTGTAGTTGTTTATACAATCTCTTTTGTAGCTTATCCAGAGTTGGAGCTACTGCATTGAAAGGTAAAAGCAGTCATCGTAGCGGGATAGCATACTCGGGACTATTGGTTCTCGAGTTTCCCTTTTTAAATCACATATTGCATTGATACTTGTTCTAGCACGTGGAACTTGTAATTTTTGATTGATTGAGTTTTTGTTATGTGGCTTATGTTTATGTTTCTGTTATGCATTCATCTTGAGCCTACTTTGATTTCAGCGGGCAGAACCGCCCTTTTTTGTTAGACGTTTGGGAACTATGATTGAGTGGCCTAGGTTGTAGTATTTCGCCTAGTGCTAGCATACTCATTATGGTTGCTCAAAGTCTAGAGGAGTGGGATACGTGGCACCACCTCGATTGGGAGAGTCGGTGAGTCGTTACGTGATCTCATCCTCGGGATCCCAAAAGCAGAGCAATACTCCCGTGTTTATCAGAATCGATATCCTGGTTTTAAAGACATGCATATCATTAACTTCGACTTGAATATGTGGTTTGATAGCATGTTGTATATTCATTACTTGATATGTTGCTTTTACTGGGATTATCATTCTCACCGGTTATCCGGCTGTTGCTTTGTTTTATATGTGTACTTGGCAACAAGTGGGGCAGGAACAAGTCAGAAGAGGCATGGTTAGCTTCGAGGGCAAGTAGTAGAAGTGAGACTCGGTTTAGAAGTCGAATTAGCATGTTTATCTAGTTTAAGATTGAAGCATGTTAGAACTCAAACTTGATATGTTTTGTTATTCGAATTAGTTTGTATTCGGATTGTAATCTGAAATCGAAGTATGTTGTTGTTGTATCGATTTAGACTTCTGGTTGTTTTTAGGCCTTCTGAAAGCATGACTTGTTATGGCATGTTTCCCTACACCCTGTTATTGCATTTGTATTTGAAGGCATGTCGGACCAAGCGCGGAATCCTTTCTTTTTTTCTGCAGCCTGAGCATTTTCTGCCCAGGCCTACCGCGCGCGGGCGAGGCGTTCCTCGCGCGCGCGCGAGGCCTCCGTTGGGCCTCGGAATTGTTTGCCCGCGCGCGCGCGAGCTTGGTTCCTCGCGCGGGCGCGCGGCGTTTTAAAAAAAAAAAAAAAAAAAAAAACTTTGACTTGTTTTACTCTTGGATTCTTGTTCGCTTAATTGTTGTTTAATCCGAGATTAGTGGTTTAGAATCGAGGTCTCACATTAAGTGGTATCAGAGCGTTAAGATTCTTGGTCGAACTAGAGTGAGCGGGGTAGATCGAGTCTGTGTGTAATGACTCCTCGCATGTGTTTGAATTATTTAATTGTGTACTTAATTCCATGCGAGCATGCTTTATTGTTTGAGCATTATTTGAATTACATGGTTGTGTGATTTAAATTAATAAATCATGATCTACTTGAGATATAACTGTTTCTGTTCTCGACTGGTATTCGGTATTCCAAGCGGTTGTAAGGGCACTGATGGTAGCGATTGAGATATCTCGTGTGCTAACCTTTGATAATCAGATGGGTCCTCGTCGAGTGATAAACAGAAACACACCACCAGTTATCCCTGCGACTGAGCAAGCTAGCACTGAGGTTGATCAGTTGGATGCTTCAGCGACTCCTATGGAAACCTTGCTGAAGAGGTTTCAGTCGTTCAATCCGCCATTGTTGATGGGTTTAGAAAATCCAGTTGACTGTTAGAGTTGGTTGGATGATATGGATCAGTTGTTTGATTCCATTGACTACTCAGATGACCGCCGAATCAGGTTAGTAATTCATCAGCTGCGTGGTGGTGCTAAGAGCTGGTGGATCATGACAAAGAAAGCAATTGAGAGTAGAGGTACAGAGGTTACTTGGACTCTTTTTAAATCTGAATTTTATAAGCGGTTTTTCCCTATCTCGTATCGTAAGGATAAGGGAGCAGAGTTTGCAAATCTGAGGCAAGGGAATCTGAACATTGAAGAGTACGTGGCTAAATTCGATAGTCTGTTGCGTTTTGCACCGCTAATTGCCGGAGATGAAGAAGCTAAGGCAGATCAGTTCATCAACGGGTTGAACCCCGATGTCTTCACGTTGGTTAACACCAACAGGCCTAGCAACTTTGCGGATGCCATGAATTACGCAAAGGGAGCAGAAGCAGGCTTGTGGAGGCAAAGAGGTAATCAGGGGGCACCTCAGCAGCAGAGGCAGTATCAGAACCAACCATCTCAGTACCAAAATCAGCCACCTCAACATCAAAAGCAGCAGCAGAGGTATGAAGGTGGAAACAGTGGGGGAAACAGAAAGGATCAGTACAAGGCAAGAGGTAAACAGTTCAAGAGACAGGGGAACAGTTCGTCCAGTTCCAGTGGTTTGAAGCAATTTGGTTCAGGACCGAGTTCTGGGTCATCATCCTTGTACTGCAGCAAGTGTGGAGGAAGACACTCACCGGATCAGTGTGTGGGAGTCTTCGGAAATTGTAACGCATGTCAGCAACCGGGACACTTCTCTAAAGTGTGCCCTCAACGTAATAGAGATAGAGCTCAGAGTGGGAGTTCGTCTAGACCTGCAGCTCAGCCGGAGAGGCAGTCGTCTGCAGTGCACTCTTTCCAACCCCAGCAACAGCAGAACAGACAGGGAGGTAGCTCTAGTGCAAATCAGCCTCCGAGACAGCAAGCACGAGTCTTTGCATTGACAGAGGATCAGGCTCAGGCAGCACCTGACGATGTCATAGCAGGTAACTGTTCGATTTTTGGTCATTCTGCTCATGTCTTGATAGATACAGGTGCTTCTCATTCCTTTATCTCTGAGAAATATGTGTTATTGCATGCTTTGCCAACTGAATTGTTGCCTACAGTAGTAGCTGTTACTTCACCTTTGGGTGGAGGAATTGTTTCTGTCCGACTAGTCAGGAACTGTGAACTTTGTTTTGAGGGGAATTTGTTAGAATTCGACTGTATTGTACTTGGGCTATCAGATTTTGATTGTATTGTCGGGATAGATGCTTTAACCAAGTACAGGGCGACAGTTGATTGTTTTCTGAAGGTTTTCAGGTTCAGACCTGAAATGGCAGACGAGTGGAAATTCTTTGGTAAGGGTTCTCGATCTAGAATTCCTTTGATTTCAGTGTTATCTATGACTCGTTTGTTACAGAGAGGTGCAGAAGGATTTTTGGTTTATGCGGTTGATGTACTGAAATCTAGCCCAGCTTTGGTTGACTTACCAGTGGTTAGAGATTTTGCTGATGTGTTTCCGGAAGATGTTCCTGGATTGCCACCCATTCGAGAGGTTGAATTCAGCATTGACTTAGTGCCAGGTACTCAACCTATTTCAAAAGCTCCTTATCGTATGGCACTTGTTGAATTGAGAGAGTTGAAGGAGCAGCTTGAGGATTTGATTGCCAAGGGATACATCAGACCTAGTGTATCGCCTTGGGGTGATCCTGTTCTATTCGTTCGGAAGAAGGATGGTTCTATGCGGCTCTGTATCGACTACCGTCAATTGAATCAGGCTACAGTTAAGAACAGGTATCCTTTACCCCGAATAGATGACTTGTTCGATCAACTGCAGGGTTCTTCTGTCTACTCTAAGATTGATCTGAGGTCAGGCTACCATCAGCTGAGAGTGCGAGAGGAAGATGTTCCTAAGACCGCATTCAGAACGAGGTATGGTCACTTTGAGTTTATAGTCATGCCGTTCGGTTTGGCTAACGCTCCAGCTGTTTTTATGGGTTTGATGAACCGTATCTTTCAGCGTTATTTAGATGAGTTCGTCATTATTTTCATCGATGATATTCTTATCTACTCGAAGAACCGTATTGACCATGCAGAGCACTTGAGAATCGTCTTGCAGATTTTACGAGTTGAGCAGTTGTTTGCCAAGCTATCGAAATGCGAATTCTGGTTATATCGAGTTGTCTTTCTCGGTCATATTATTTCTGAAGATGGGATTTCTGTCGATCCCAGCAAAATCGAAGCGGTTATGAATTGGCCTAGACCGACATCAGTACCTGAGATCCGAAGCTTCATGGGTTTAGCTGGTTATTACCGTCGTTTCATCGAGGGTTTCTCGTCTATTGCCAAGCCTATTACCCAGCTGACCCAGAAGAATGCGCCTTTTGTCTGGACTTCAGATTGTGAGGCTAGCTTTGTTGATCTGAAGAGGAGACTGACCAGTGCTCCAATTCTTTCTATTCCGAAGGGTACTGGAGGTTTCACAGTGTATTGTGATGCTTCTAACCGAGGTTTGGGTTGTGTTCTTATGCAGCATAAGCATGTGATAGCGTATGCATCGAGGCAGCTGAAACCGCACGAGACTCGTTATCCGGTTCATGATCTTGAACTTGCAGCAATTGTATTTGCTTTGAAGATCTGGCGTCACTATCTTTATGGTGAGTCTTTCGAGATCTTTTCTGATCATAAGAGTCTTAAGTACTTGTTTTCACAGGCAGAGCTGAATATGAGACAGAGAAGATGGTTAGATCTGTTGAAGGATTTCGACTGTGAGATCAAGTATTATCCAGGGAAGTCGAATGCAGTTGCAGATGCCTTGAGCCGAAAGCTTTGTTCTTTATCTCTTTCAACTATCGGTGTTTCTCAGTTGGTCGATGATTGTTGCACTTCTGGTTTAGAGTTTGAAACATATAGGGAGACTATCAGAGTGTTTGCTATTCAAGTCGAGCCGGAGTTGTTTGTTGCAATCAGAGAAGCACAGAAGTCTGAGCCGAGCATTCAGGTTTCGGTAGAGAAAGTCAGAACTGGGCATCAGTCAGAATTCCAGGTTAGAGATGACGTTTTGTTTGTGAATAACCGTATTGTTGTGCCTGATATTTCGGAGTTGAGACAGCGTATTCTCCGAGAGGCTCATTGCAGTCGGTTTAGCGTTCATCCTGGAGGTCATAAGATGTACAACGATCTGAAGAGTCAGTTCTGGTGGAAGAGAATGAAGGACGATGTTGCGAGATTTGTATCTCGGTGTTTGAATTGTCAGCAAGTGAAAGCAGAGCGGAAGCGACCAGGTGGTATTTTGCACAGCCTATATGTTCCTGAATGGAAATGGGATCACATTTCTATGGATTTTGTCACGAAGCTACCACGATCCGTTCGAGGATGCGATGCTATTTGGGTAGTGATCGACCGATTGACGAAGTCTGCGTGTTTTATTCCGTACAGGATGACGTATCGTCATGATCAGATGGCTGAGTTGTATGTTAGCAATGTTGTGAGATTGCATGGTGTGCCGAAGTCGATCGTTTCAGACAGAGATCCTAGATTCACTTCTCACTTCTGGCACAGTCTTTAGGGGGCACTTGGTACTCGATTGCATCTGAGTACAGCTTATCATCCTCAGACAGATGGACAGTCAGAGCGGACTATCCAGACGTTGGAGGATATGCTGCGAGCGGTAGTGCTAGACTTTGGCACTAGTTGGCAGGATTCTTTGCCTCTTGTCGAGTTTTCTTACAACAACAGCTTCCAAGCGAGTATCGGTATGGCGCCTTTTGAGGCTTTGTATGGTAGAAAGTGCCGATCTCCGTTGTTTTGGGATGAATTGTCCGAGTCACCAGATTTGGGACCGGAGATGCTTAGAGATATGGCAGAGCAGGTTAAGATCATTCAGACCAGAATGAAGTCAGCTAAAGATAGACAGGCGAAGTATGCGAATGTCAGACGTCAACCTCTGAGTTTTGAGCAGGGAGACCGTGTATTCCTTAAGATTTCTCCGTTCATAGGCACCGTCAGATTCGGTAAGAGAGGAAAGTTATCTCCGAGATTCATCGGTCCGTACGAAATTCTCGAGAAAATAGGCGATCTTGTCTACAGACTTGCACTTCCTCCGTCTTTATCTGGTATTCACGACGTTTTTCACGTCTCTATGCTGCGAAAGTATCAACCAGATATTTCTCATATCCTTCAGCCTGACGAAGCCGAGTTAGACGAGACCCTGAGCTATTTTGAGCGACCGATTCAGATCCTTGATCGGAAAGAAAAGCAACTCAGAACCAAGTTGATTCCATTGGTGAAAGTGCAGTGGAGCCGTCACGGCGTCGAGGAAGCGACTTGGGAGACAGAATCTGACATGAGACAACGTTTTCCAAAGTTGTTCGGATGACGTGAGTTCTTCTTACTGTCTTTAGTTCTTTATTCTATCTTATGAGTTGTGGTTCTCGTTGATTTCGAGGACGAAATCTCTTCTTAGTGGGGGAGAATTGTAACGCCCCGTTTTTATCTTAAATGAGTTTATTTGAGTTAATCGGAGATTACAGAGTTCACGAGCCGACTCGATTTTGATCAGGGTCCTTTTTGCAAAAATTGGATTTTTCAGGGACTAAAACGCAAATTGTGGATTTTATATATTATCTACACTTATATTTAAGTTGAGAAGTCTCCTCCATCTTCCTCCAAGCCGTCTCCCTCCATTGTAGGCGCCCAAATGAGTTTCCAAGCTTTGTGATTTCATTCCAAGCTCGATCCGGCCGTTGGAATTTATTTCTGAAGGCAGATTATCGATCACAGCAGTGAGAGCTCTGTTATATCGTAAGTTTTTCTACGAACGGATACATTCTAGTTTTTGGATGTTGTTAGAATCGTTCTAGATTCGAGTATGTTGTTCTCTTCAGAGTTCTGATCGTTTATTATCTGTCGGTTTTGAAATAGAGCGACGTTCGGAATTGTTATGATTTTTGGAAGCCATTTTTCGAAAATGTGGATTTTTAGATTGATGGGTTTGATTTGTTATTGTTGTTTTGGGCATTGATATGAGTTGATATCGGTATTGAACTGCTGTCTGCATTTCCGGTTTGTTCAGTTTATAGCCGTTATGCCGTCGGTTTGAGTTTTGGGTTTTCGAATCGTTTTTGTATTGATTGGAGTCTTGGCGTGTGAGTGATCGTGGTTGTTGATCAACTCTTGAATTCTTACAGATTCGTTGGAGTTTGTCGAGCCCTGTGTTAGCAGCATTGTTCGTCGAGAGTTGGACGAAGAACGGTATAAAGAGTTTTCCTTGAACCGTTGCCTTGTTGTTGTTAGATTGTGTAGTTGTTTATACAATCTCTTTTGTAGCTTATCCAGAGTTGGAGCTACTGCATTGAAAGGTAAAAGCAGTCATCGTAGCGGGATAGCATACTCGGGACTGTTGGTTCTCGAGTTTCCCTTTTTAAATCACATATTGCATTGATACTTGTTCTAGCACGTGGAACTTGTAATTGTTGATTGATTGAGTTTTTGTTATGTGGCTTATGTTTATGTTTCTGTTATGCATTCATCTTGAGCCTACTTTGATTTCAGCGGGCAGAACCGCCCTTTTTTGTTAGACGTTTGGGAACTATGATTGAGTGGCCTAGGTTGTAGTATTTCGCCTAGTGCTAGCATACTCATTATGGTTGCTCAAAGTCTAGAGGAGTGGGATACGTGGCACCACCTCGATTGGGAGAGTCGGTGAGTCGTTACGTGATCTCATCCTCGGGATCCCAAAAGCAGAGCAATACTCCCGTGTTTATCAGAATCGATATCCTGGTTTTAAAGACATGCATATCATTAACTTCGACTTGAATATGTGGTTTGATAGCATGTTGTATATTCATTACTTGATATGTTGCTTTTACTGGGATTATCATTCTCACCGGTTATCCGGCTGTTGCTTTGTTTTATATGTGTACTTGGCAACAGGTGGGGCAGGAACAAGTCAGAAGAGGCATGGTTAGCTTCGAGGGCAAGTAGTAGAAGTGAGACTCGGTTTAGAAGTCGAATTAGCATGTTTATCTAATTTAAGATTGAAGCATGTTAGAACTCGAACTTGATATGTTTTGTTATTCGAATTAGTTTGTATTCGGATTGTAATCTGAAATCGAAGTATGTTGTTGTTGTATCGATTTAGACTTCTGGTTGTTTTTAGGCCTTCTGAAAGCATGACTTGTTATGGCATGTTTCCCTACACCCTGTTATTGCATTTGTATTTGAAGGCATGTCGGACCAAGCGCGGAATCCTTTCTTTTTTTCTGCAGCCTGAGCATTTTCTGCCCAAGCCTACCGCGCGCGGGCGAGGCATTCCTCGCGCGCGCACGAGGCCTCCGTTGGGCCTCGGAATTGTTTGCCCGCGCGCGCGCGAGCTTGGTTCCTCGCGCGGGCGCGCGGCGTTTTAAAAAAAAAAAAAAAAAAACTTTGACTTGTTTTACTCTTGGATTCTTGTTCGCTTAATTGTTGTTTAATCCGAGATTAGTGGTTTAGAATCGAGGTCTCACAATATATCAATAACATGATATAAAGACAACATATTCAGTGTTAATACAAATGAAATGCATGTCTTTAAAATCGAGATATCAACTCTGATAATCAAGGAATTGGTGCTATTCTTTTGGGATCCCGAGGATGAGATCACGTAACAACTCACCGACTCTCCCGATCGAGGTGGTATCATGTATCTCCATCCACTAGACTTTGGTGAGATTACAAGGAGTATGCTGAAACTAGGTAAACTTCTACAACCAGGCCACTCGATTATAGCCCTCAAATCGTCTAACAAAAAGGGTCGTACAGCCCGCTAAAATCAAAGATTTAAGCTCGAGATGAATGCATATAGAAAACACAAGGCATTAAATCATAATTCAATTAATAACAAGAATTCAATCACAAAATACAAGTTCCCCATTCTAGAACAAGTATTGATGCAAGTATGTGATTTAGGGGAAACTCAAGAACCATCTGTTTTGAGTGTTCTAACCCTCTTAAACGATGACTGCTTGTACCTTTCTATTCAAATAGCTCCAACTCTGGATACGCTACAAAAAAGAGGTTATATCAAAATCCATACAACCACTAAAACAAACTCTCAAGGTAAAACTCTTTACCGCTCTTCGTATAACTCTTCGACGATCGACTTCTGCTAACTCTAGGATCAAAAAACTTCAAATGAATCTGTACGGAGGCAAAAGAAGATCAACAATGACAATCAAACCCAACTGCCAATGGTTCAACAATTCAAATGAATCAAAATCCCAAAACTCAAACCGGCGTCATAACGGCTATAATCTGATCAAACCGGAAACACAGACAGCAGTACAACATTGCAATCAACTCAAACCAATACCAAAAAAACAATATTGATTCAAATCGAACACATCTCAAAATCCCCATTTTCGAAATAAGCTTCCAAAAATCATAACAAATCCGAACGACGCTCTTTTTCAAAACCGGCTGAGAATAAACGATAAGAACTATCTTAAGAACATCATAACCGAAAATCAATAGATTCTAACAACATACAAAAATAGAAGTATAACTGATCGAAGAATTACTTATTATAGAACGAAGCTCTCGCTGCCGGGATCACGCATCTGCCTTCGAAATTAAATTCTAACGGACGAATCGACTAGAAAATGAAATCACAAAGCTTGAAGTCATGTTTCACTCTTCAACAATGGTGGATGTCATGTTGGAGGTGATGGAGGGGAATGAAGAAGAGTCAAATGAGCTAACATATTATATAAAATCTCATATTTGCATTTTAGTCCCTGAAATTTCCAAAAATTTCAAAATAGACCCTGATCAAAAACAAATCGGCTCTTGAATTCTATAATCTTCGATTAACTCAAATAAACTCAATTAAGATTATTTTGGGGCGTTACACACTTCTTGTTCGAAAATGGACTCCTCTTCAAATTAGGTCAACGACTAGTCAATCTAGATTCACTCTAAATATGCACTAGAAAATTTAGAACATTTTTATTGAGAATTTCTTTGTCATTTATCCCAAGATTAAAGACAAAAATTGGAGAATATGGGGTTGAAGTGTTCGGCCATCACCATGAATGAGAGAAGGAATATTTCTTGTCTTGATACTTAAAAAGTGTGTTATGACAAGCATGCATGGAAAAAGTTAAAGCATGCATAGAAAAGTGTGCATCTTGTCCTTTAAGTCTTCATAGTCATTCTCTCTAATGTATTGTATGTATTATATGTCAAACATATACATACATGGCCTATGAACTTAATATTTAATTAATTATCAAACTTAAACCCCATTTAAGTTTAATCAATTAATTAAATCCAACTTGGACTCATTCAAGCCCACTAGTAGAATAATTATTCAACACTATTTTATTTGATTAAGTTCATAATAATAGTTTTGTAAATCACATTTTAAAAAATAATTATTTATTCAAGTCAATTTCTAATCTTGGAACACTTTCACAAATTAAAAGCTATTTTCCTATTAATTCTCCGTTAGAAGTCATACTTCTAATTTATCTCATTTATAAACTCCTTTATAAGTCGTTCAATACATTGAACTAATTTTATTCTCAACGGGATCTAAAAATCTAGTACTTATGTGACCCTCAATGGTTCAATGATACAACTACCAGTGGGTCCACATCTTCAAGTAATTCGGGATCAACAAGTCCCTTATATGAGCATACCCCATATAGCTCCATTCTTATTTATCAACTCCTTGATAATAATAACGTTAGAAAACTCAAGTCTAATAGTACCCAACCAGTCGTGTTAAAATTCTAGCAGCATCACTTACATGACTCCCTAGGTATCAAATGATAGTGTCTGCAAGCACCAATCAATTATGGTTATCATATAGTATGGTCCCTTCGACTCATTTACCCGGACTGATTCGACAACCATTGGTTTATCGAGAGTTGTCAATGAATAGATAGCTATGTGTCATGCAGTAGTTGCATCAAATGTGTAATTCAAGAAACCCTTTCTTAATTACCACCTAATCTGATCAGAGATTTCAAGCTACATATGCATGAGATCACATAGGATATCCATACCCGAAGGTAAGCGGTGAATCCCCGACTACAATGCATCGACTCCTATATGTTTCTATACAACACCCAACATTGCCACTTGATGACCCCAATTGAGTCGGTAAACAAGTAAAAGTAAAGCTCTAGCATATATTTTCCATGTTGGCCCGGGTCATAAGGACTAATGGTGTACAACCATAAACTAGGACATTTCCACTCGAAAAGTGAGAACCACTTGGAAAGTCCTTTAGGGAGGGTTGTTCAGTGAACCTTATAAGGACCACCTATTTGCATGTTTGGACATCACCATGTCCCCTACCAATGAAACATGGTACTCACATAGCAAATACTAGTCTCAAGCTCGAGCGACCTTTATCCTTCTTTGTGGAGACTGAATCGACTAGGAACAGTTTAGAATATACAGTATTCCAAATATGAGTTTCATGATAGTAATCACATGACCATATCATATTCTTTCTACTATTTGTATATTCAAGGGCTTTATCTATGCAACTAGCATGGGTATAAAGATAAAGGTGTGCCAAATAAATAATGTCAAATATTATTAAAATAAAGATTGTCATACAAGAGTTCTCTCAAGAACCATCGGCTAACACCTGGCTCGACGGGCACCTAATCTAACAATATCCCACTTGCACTAGAGCCAACTACCCATATGCTTCAAACCCATTGTTTCACGATGCTTTTCGAACAATGGTTCTGGTAAAGGCTTAGTTAGTGGACCAGCAACATTATCTGCGGAGGCGACTCTGTCTAACGACACCTCTCCTCTTTCCACAATCTCCTGGATGATGTGGTATTTTCTCAATACATGTTTGGATTTCTGATGAGACCTGGAGCAACTCCATTAAGAATAACGTCCAACTCTTGGACAAAATTCCACATCCAAACACCCTCTTTTGCTTCATCTAATGCAACAATGTATTCGACCTCAGTGGTGAAATCCACATTGCTATCTTGCTTGGAACTCTTCAAACAGACAGCAACACCATTGAGAATGAATACAAACCCAGATGTTGACTATGAATCATCGATATCACTTTGGACGCTAGAGTCGGTATAGCCTTCCAATTTTAGTTCTCCACCCCATAGGCCAAGAACACATTCTTAGACATTCTCAAGTACTTGAGGATGTCTTTCACAGCTTTCCAGTGTGAAAGACCAGAGTTTGATTGATATCTACTTGCAACACTCAGTGCAAATGTCATGTCAAGATGTGTAGATATCATTGCATACATGATACTACCAATAGCAGATGCGTGTCATCGTCACTATCTCTGCATCAGTCTTGGGAGACGTGGACTTGGATAGTGACACGCCATGACACATTGGTAGATGTCCTCTCTTGGACTCTTCCATCGAGAACCTCTTCACGATGGTATCAATGTATGTAGACTGGGTGAGACCAAACAATCTTTTCGATCTATCCCGATAGATCTGTATTCCCAATATAAAAGATGTTTCACCCAAGTCTTGCATCGAGAACTTACTCGCTAACCATACTTTATTTGATTGCAACATTCCTACATCATTCCCAATGAGTATAATGTCATCAACATAAAGTACCAGGAATTTCACAGCACTCCCACTGACTTTCTTATACACGCAGAATTCCTCAGGATTTTTAGTAAAACCAAACTCTTTGATTGTACCGTCAAATCTGAGGTTCCAGCTCCTAGATGCCTGCTTGAGACCATAAATAGATCTCTGAAGTTTGCTTACCATGTGCTCACTTCTGATAGATATAAACCCTTCAGGCTGAGACATGTAAATCTCTTTCTTAATATCCCCATTAATAAAGGTTGTCTTCACATCCATCTGCCATATTTCATAGTCATATCATGCTGCTATGGCTAGCAGTATCCTTATAGACTTGAACATTGCGACTGAAAAAAAAAAATTTCCTCAAAGTCAACTCCTTGTCTTTGAGTATAACTTTTTGCTACCAATCGCGCCTTGAAGGTCGCCACCTTCCCATCCGCCCCAAGTTTTCTCTTGTAAATCAATTTACACCCTATAGGAACAATTTACTCAGGTGGATCTACAAGATTCCACACTTGGTTTGAATTCATGGAATTCATCTCAGATTCCATAGCTTCAAGCCACTTGGATGAATCGACATCAGATAACGCTTCCTTGAAGGTCCTTGGATCACATCCATGGTCAGACTCATCATGGATTTCTTCAAGAAGTAGACCATACCTCAAAGGTGGTCTCGAGACCTCATCGGATCTATTAGGAGCTTGTATCTCCTCTCTTGGCTATTCGGTTATGGGATCTACAACCGTGGGTGTTTCTCGAACCTCTTCGAGTTTTATGATCTCCCATTTTCTATCCAATAAAAATTCTTTCTCCAAGAAGGTTGCATTCCTATAAACAAACACCTTTGTTTATTTGGGATGATAGAAATAATATCCAACCGAATTCCTTGGATATCCCACGAAGTAGCATAAAATGGATCGATCATCCAATTTATCTCTCACTGTCTGCTTCACATAAGCAGGGCACCCCCATATTCTAAGATAAGAATACTTAGGAGGCTTTCCCATCCATATCTCATATGGTGTCTTATTAACTGCTTTTGAATGAACATTGTTCAACAACAGTGCCGCTGTATCAAGCGCATATCCCCAAAAGGATGGCGGAAACTCCATGAACCCCATCATAGACCGAACCATGTCCATCAAAGTTTGGTTACGATGTTCTGAAACACCATTCAACTGAGGTGTAGCAGGCGGAGTCCACTGCGAGAGAATCTCATTCTCCCTAAGATACTCTTGGAATTCAGCACTCAAGTACTCACCACCTCAATTCGATCGAAGTGTCTTGATGCTTCGTCCCAATTGTTTCTATACTTCATTTCTGAATTCTTTGAACCTTTCAAAAGCTTCAGATTTGTATTTCATCAAATACACATAATCATACCTTGATAAATCATCGGTAAAGGTGATTAAGTAAGAATGTCCATGCTTAGTGTTGATGCTAAATGGACCGCACACATCTGTATGGATCAAATCCAACAATCCTTTGGCTCGCTCCACATGGCCCTTAAAGAGAATTTTGATCATCTTTTCTTTTAGACAGGGTTCACAAGTAGTAAGAGAATTAATATCAGACATATTAAACATGTCTTCTCCCACTAGCTTGTTCATCCTTCTTAGAGAAATATGACCTAATCGAGCATGCCACAAGTGCGCCGTATTCAGAGTATCTTGTTTTCGCTTGTGTGTTGTTGATATTTCTTGGACATTATTCAATGAAATATCTTTAAATTTTAAATTATAGAGATCATTTTCCAATTCTTCTGTACCAATTAAACATTTGTTCTTGTAAATATTGCAAACACCTTTGTCAAATGAACAAGAATATCCATATTTATCAAGCATAAAAATGGAAACAATGTTTTTCACCAAATCTGGTACAAACTAAACATCTCTCAATAATAATTTAAAATAATTGTTCAACAATAAGTAAAAATCTCCCAAGGCTTTGGCAGCAACTCTTGCCCCATTTCCCATCCTCAAGAAGGTCTCGCCTTCTCTAAGCCTCTTACTTCTTGACATCACCTGCAAATCATTATAGAGATGTGAGCCATAGCCAGTATCCAGTACCCAAAAAGAAGAGTTAATTAAAATATTTACTTCAATGTAGAACATACCCTTTCCAGAATCATTTTGGTCAAGATATTCCTTACAGTTACGCCTCCAATGTCCAGACTTCTTACAGTAATGACAGACATCACTAGTCTTGTCAGTCTTAACTGGTGTGTCTGCCACACAGGACTCGGAGCTTGCCTCTTCAAGGGGGCGTTCTTCTTGGGAGGAGGAACAGAATGCTTCTTTCCCTTATCACGTGGTATTTTCTTTGCACCAGATGAAGAACCCACATAAAGAACCAGCTTCTATTTCTTGATTGTGGACTCATACGTAACAAGCATGTTAACCAACTCCTCAAGTGTCGGTTCCATCTTGTTCATGTTGAAGTCCACCACAAAAGAATCAAACAAGCTTGGTAGTGACAAGAGCAACACGTCTGTGGTCAACTCGGCTGGCAACACTAGATTCATGCCAACGAGCTTCTCCACAAGCCCAATCATCCTCACATCATTCTCATGGACCAAAGCCTCATCTCGCATGCGCAAAGTGATCAGCTCCTTGACTGTCGCATGTCTAAGGGGGCGTGTTTGCTCACCAAAGAGCTCTTTGAGATGCAAATGAATGTCAGCAGCATGCTTTGCACCCTCAAAACACCTCTGCAGCTCATCATTCATAGAAGTCTGCATATAACACTTGGCTTTCAAGTCATGGTCACACCAATCCTTGTAAGTCTGTAGCTCCTCAGGGCTACATCCAATCGAAGCCTCATCAGGGGGCGACTCATCAAGTGTATATGAAATCCTTTCCGAATTCAAGACAATTTTCAAATTTCTTAGCCAATTGAGGTAATTCGAACCGGTCAGTACATGTTGGTCGAGTATTGCAAATAACGGATTGCGAATTGATGACATGCCAAAAATTTTGTACTGAAAAATAATAACAGATAAATGTTAATGACTATTTTAAAATATTTAGTAAGATATAAAGTATCGACTTTTACTTTATAAATTTTTTCTCCCACTGTTTTGATATTTTTACTACCCTCTAGTGAAAAACGGGAAACTACTTTCTTCAGTAGGTACGTAAGGTCCAATTAGTCAATCATGATCCCAAATAATATCAGTCAATCACAATTCCTAAAAGGTAGTTTCTAATTGCATCTCCGTGCAATTCTTACGTAAAATTTTGTCTTACGCTTGATTAGGACCCAATAATATGACGTCGTTCATCTTTACGTGTAAGCCTTACCCATCGATATTGAACCTTAATGGACGGTCGCCATGAGTTCCCCAATAATATGAGCCGAAATCATGAGAGTTTCACGTAGTTCACATCACAATGTCAATGGATGTCATAGCTTTCCAGAATCCAAGCCCCCCAATAATATGAGCCGAGCATTGACGGCGGGTAGCGTTCATCATGCACTCATTGCCGATGGAAGACATGGAAATTATAAACAATTTTATAATTCCCCTTTTCGGTCTTGATATAAATTTTTAATCTTATTCAAAATGAGGGTTTTTAATTTTGAAATTGTCTCATCATTAATTTTAAAAGCTCGTCATGTTTGTTTGTATGTTTTCCGGATTCATGCAACTTTGTTATTACAAAATAATAACGCACATACTCATTATTTATAATATATCATGCATATATTATAAAAATTAAATTAACAAGGATGATCAATGGCCTCAATACTATTTGGCCCGTATGAGCCAAACACGTGCCTAGGTCCAATCCTAGAAAATGCACGGGATGCAAATGCAACAATTACATAAGCTTCCAATATTTACATGTCTTGGATCTTCATAATTCATCATGGTCCACCATCTTCCAATCTTGATCTTCCTGTTGGAGAACTCGGCGTTCAGATCAATTATGATTGATACCCGGTGCAGCGGAAGTTTAAAAATTTTGTATGGAACGATTCCATAATGGGTATCAACCTTACGATTAAATTGTGTGTGTAAAAATTAAATAACAATTATAAAATTTTTACCTTTAATCTCGAATCGAGATTTTGGACACCAACAGATTTCTCTGCTCTTGTTGTATATCCCTGGAACTGATGGACGAACTGTTCTTCAATCAGGTCCACGAACGGATATTTAATCCCTCTGATAGATTGCACTAGAAAATCTATCAGAAGTTTTCTACGAAGAGATTAACGAATTTGATCCGTTAAACCAGACTGTAATTCAAAATCACAGGCTGGATTTTTCTCGAGTAGAGGGAGAGGGGGGGACGGCCACCTTTAAAAAAATAGACTAGGGTTTTCGAAAAATCCTTGTGACCTGTTGTGTGTAATTTCTGTACTGCAATAACTTATTTATAATGCAGGCCGCTAACAGCTTAGGGCCCATTAGTCATAAGTTCAAGCCCGACAAGCAAAGCCCGCATGTTCAGAAATTAATATAAAATTCATCGTGACTCTGATTGATAAACCGATTTCACCAATGTGCACAGAAACCATTTCTGCACCTTTTAAAGTCAAGATAAATTTTTCTGAATCCGAATTCAGTGGTTTCCAAAAATGCCCATCCCTATGTCATTTTAGGAAATCTTACTCCTCTACTCTTAAATAAGAAGTCCAACTTCTTTGTTCATTAAATTTAACTCTTTAAATTTAACTATCTCAACGGGGATTAAAAATCCATTACTTTGTGTGACCCTCAATGGTTCAGGGATACAGCTAGCCGTGGGCTCACAACTCCTTGTGACTCGGAACAACAATTTTCGACTTGCCCATCGAATCATGGTATGAGCGCCTAGCAACATCGCCCCATGATTCCCTAGGTATCACTGATAGTGCCTACAAAAACCAGTAGATTTTGGTTAGCGTACAGTACGGTCCCTTCATCCAAATATCCCGATCGAATCAACAACCATTGGTATATCGAGAGTCGCTCGAGATTCGATAACTATGCAATACATCTTGAAGATCAAATAGTGACATCGCATGTGCTACTAAGAAACCATTTCTTAAATCACATCATGTACTCTGGCCAGATATTCGTCACACTAATATCTCCTCAGATCGCATAGGATATCCACACTCGCAAGTATGTGGTGAATCCTTGACAACAAAGCATCGACTCCTATATGTGTTGTAACTGTACCCAATCCCGACACCTGATGACCCCAATAGAGTCGGTAAACGAGTCAAAGCACAGTACTAGCATATAGAGTCTCAATGATGTCTCAAGTAGCAAGGACTAATGGTGTACAACCAAAACCGCGGACTTTATCCACTCGATAAGTGATAACCACTTGAAAAGTCCGGATAGGGTAGTTCGATCATTCATCATATGAATATCCATTTGCATGCTTCGAACATCTCTATGTTCCTTACCAATGAAACGTGGTACTCTGCATCGCAAATGCTAGTCTCAAACTCGAGCGATCCTTATCCTTATTATCGGACGGCTCAATCGACTAGGAACAGTCTAGAATATACAGTGACTATAAGATGTGTTTCATGATAGACATCTCCATGTTCTACCACATCTTACATACACTATAGTATATTCAAGGTCTTTATCAAAACAACAATAGTATATCACAATATCACAATATGAAGAAAGACAAAGTCATTGCCATTAATAAAAGTGTAAATTATATTAAACAAAAGATTGTTTATACAAAGAGTCAATAAAGCCCTTAGCCACAAGTTGGCTCACCGGGCACCCACTCTTTCAATCTCCCACTTGCCCTAAAGCCAACTAGTCATACTACGTAGACCCATTGCTTCGCGATGTTTGTCAAATAATGGTCCTGGCAAGGGCTTAGTAAGTGGATCAGCGATATTGTCTGCAGAGGCCACTCTTTCGACAGTGATGTCTCCTCTTTCCACAATCTCCCGGATGATGTGGTATTTTCTCAGTACGTGTTTGGATCTTTGATGAGACCTTGGTTCCTTTGCCTGAGCAACGGCACCCGTGTTGTCACAGTACACCGGGACTGGACAAACAACTTCAGGAATGACGCCCAACTCTTGGACGAAATTCCTCATCCAAACGGCCTCTTTAGCAGCAGCTGATGCTGCAATGTATTCAGCTTCAGTGGTGGAATCCGCTGTGGTGTCCTGCTTGGAACTCTTCCAAGAGACAGCACCGCCATTGAGCATGAACACAAATCCAGAGGTTGACTTCGAGTCATCCACGTCACTTTGGAAGCTAGAGTCGGTATAGCCTTCCAATTTTAGTTCTCTTCCTCCATATACCATGAACATATTCTTAGTCCTTCGTAAGTACTTAAGAATGTCCTTCACGGCTTTCCAATGCATTTGACCGGGATTAGCTTGATATCTGCTCGTGACACTCAGAGCAAATGCTACATCCGGTCTGGTAGATATCATCCCATACATGATACTACCTATGGCTGACGCATATGGTACATGTGTCATTTTCTCTATCTCTTCATCAGTCTTGGGACACATAGACTTGGATAGAGAAACTCCATGACACATGAGTAGATGTCCTCTCTTGGACCCATCCATTGAAAACCGTTTCAATATGGTGTCGATGTAGGTTGATTGAGTGAGTCCTATCATTCTCTTAGATCTATCTCTATAGATCTGTATCCCAAGAATATAGGATGCCTCACCCAAATCCTTCATCGAGAATCTACCTGATAACCATATCTTTGTTGACTGCAACATCCCTACATCATTCCCAATGAGTAGGATGTCATCAACATAAAGTACTAAGAATGTCACAGCATCCTTAACTACTTTCTTGTACACGCATGGTTCCTCCGGATTCTTGATGAAACCAAAATCTTTTATTGTTTCATCAAATTTTTGGTTCCAACTTCTTGATGCTTGTTTTAGACCATAAATTGATCTCTGAAGCTTGCATACCTTATGCTCGCTTCCCATGGATGTGAACCCCTCAGGCTGCTTCATATAGATCTCTTCCTTAATGTCTCAATTAAGAAAAGCAGTCTTCACATCCATTTGCCATATCTCATAGTCATACCATGCAGCTATGGCAATAAGGATTCTTATGGACTTGAACATTGCAACTGGTGAAAATGTTTCATCATAGTCAACTCCTTGTCTTTGAGTATAACCTTTCGCCACCAATCGCGCCTTGTAGGTCAATACCTTACCATCAGGCCCAAGCTTTCTCTTGTAGATCCATTTACACCCTATTGGAACAATTCCATCTGGAGGATCTACTAAAGACCAAACTTGGTTTGTATGCATCGAATCTATTTCCGACTGCATAGCTTCAAGCCATAAATTTGAATCCGCATCAGAAATTGCTTCCTTGAAGTTTCTTGGATCACATCCAACATCGGGTTCATCTTGATCCCCTTCAAGAAGAAGACCATATCGAATAGGAGGTCTAGAAGTCCTCTCGGATCTTCTAGGTACAGGCGTGTCCAGCAATGGTTCCTGAGGTGTAGGATCGTTATTTTGTATTTTGGGTTCTTCTCGAATTTCTTCGAGTTCCATCATCTCGCCTTTCTTATCCAATAAGAACTCCTTCTCCAAGAAGGTGGCATTCCTTGAAACAAACACCTTTGTTTCAGCAGGATAATAGAAATAATATCCGATTGAATTCTTCGGATACCCTACAAAATAACATAAGCTGGATCGACTATCCAACTTATCTCCCACTGTCCGCTTCACGTAAGCAGGACATCCCCAAATCCTCAAGTACGAATACTTAGGAGCTTTTCCATTCCATAACTCGTATGGTGTTTTGTCCACTGCTTTAGTGTGGACGTTGTTCAACAACAATACCGCCGTTTCAAGCGCATAGCCCCAAAACGAAGGTGGAAGCTCAGTGAAGCTCATCATGGATCGAACCATGTCCAACAAAGTTCGATTACGACGCTCCGATACACCATTAAGCTGTGGTGTCATAGGAGGAGTCCACTGAGAGAGAATCCCATTCTCTTTTAGATAGTCCAAAAACTCGGTACTCAAGTATTCTCCACCTCGATCCGATCGAAGTGCTTTAATACTTTTACCTAGCTTGTTTTCTACTTCAGCCTTGAATTCTTTGAACTTTTCAAATGCTTCAGACTTATATTTCATTAAATATAAATACCCATACCTTGAATAATCATCAGTAAAGGTAATGAAGTAGGTGTGGCCATATTGAGTCCCAACTCTAAATGGACCACAAACATCTGTATGGATCAAATCCAACAGATTTTGACTACGCTCAGGTTTCCCCTTAAAAGGAGATTTAGTCATTTTTCCTTTTAGGCAGGATTCACAAGTAGGTAGAGAGTTAATATCAGACATATCAAACATGCCCTCTCCCACTAGCTTGTTCATCCTCCTTGAGGAAATATGACCTAGCCTAGCGTGCCAAAGGTTTGCCGGGTTTTGGCTATTGATTTTCCTTTTGTTTGTTGTTGCCGGTTTATCAGCATAATTTATTGGAACGTCTTTTAGTTTTAAGTTGTATAGATCGTTTTCAAGTTGTCCATTTCCAATCAAACATTCATTCTTGTAAATATTGCAAATTCCATTCACAAAATTGCAAGAATAACCATCTCTATCAAGCATAGAAACAGAAATAATGTTTTTAATCAAATCCGGAACAAATAAAACATCTCTTAAAAGTAACTTAAAACCGTTCTGCAAAATTAAATAAACATCTCCCACGGCTTTTGCTTCAACTCTGGAACCATTTCCGAGCCTCAGCTGGGTCTCACCCATCCTAAGCCTGCGACTTCTTGTCATCACCTGCAAATCATTGCAAATGTGAGATCCACATCCGGTATCCAATACCCAAGAAGTAGTATTAAGTGAAACATTTATTTCAATATAGAACATACCCTTTGCAGTTCGCAACTGCTCTAGATATTCCTTGCAGTTACGCTTCCAATGACCGGGCTTCTTGCAGTAATGGCAAACATCCTTGGATTTTTCAGTGTTTGAAGCCTTTGTCTTGTACTTCTTCTCGGGTTCGATTTTCTTGGGTGGGGCAGAACGTTTCTTACCCTTCGTACTTGGCCCCTTCTTAGCAGAAGAAGAGGAGCCCACCAAGAAAGCCGGTTTATCCTTCTTTAATGTGGATTCATATGTCACAAGCATATTGACCATCTCTTCAAGGGAGGCCTCTATCTTGTTCATATTGAAATTTACCACAAATCCGTCAAACGAAGAAGGAAGAGACAGAAGTAGTAAGTCCACGTTGAGTTCATGCTCCAACACCAAATCAAGGATTACCAACTTCTGTATGAGCCAAATCACTCGTACCCCATGATCACGGACCGAAGTCCCTTCACGCATGCAACACGTCATTAGCTCCTTTACAGTAGCGAACCTTTCAGCCCTCGATTGAGCCCCAAAAAGTTCCTTGAGTTGAACGTGAATGTCAGCAGCATTCACGGTGTCCTCAAATCGCCTCTGGAGTTCATCAGACATCGAGGCTTGCATATAGCATTTGGTCTTGATATCATGGTCCCACCATGTATCAAGCTTGGCTAACTCCTCCGGACTTACGTCAGCTGGTGCTTCCTTCGGAGGAGATTTCTCTAACACGTAGAGCATCTTCTCCGAAGTCAAGACAATCTTCAACTTACGGAACCATTCCGTATAGTTTGCGCCAGTCAACTTATTTTGTTCGAGGATCGAGAAAAGTGGATTACGCGAATTCATTGTATGAAATACTGAAAAGAAACAGACAAATATCAGTGATTGTTTAAGCAATTTACTAAGACATAAAATAGGCGAAATTTATTCTATGAATCTCACTCCCACTATTTTAACGATTTCACTACCCTCTAGTGAAAACGGGAAACTGTTTTCCTTAGTGAGAACATGGAGTCCAATTGACAAACTTATGGTCCCGAATAATATCAGCCAACCATAATTTTCAAATGGTAGAGCCCAATTGCTTCCAAAGCAACCTCCATGTTTTTTACCTCATGTCCAATAAGGGCCCAATAATATGACGCCGTTTATTGTGACATGTCAAGATGACCCATCAATATTAAGTTGTGATGGACGGTCGCCATGTGGATCCCCAATAATATGAGCCGATCCCATGGGAGTTCCACCCAACTTACAACATGTGTCGATCCAATGTACAGCTTTCCGACGAACGGGCCCCCCCAATAATATGAGCCGGACCGTATCCGCGGGTAGCATCTCATACATTGATCGTTGATGGAAGGTAGGAACATTTAAACAAATTTAAATTTCCTTTATTTATCTTGATATCAATTTTAAATCATATTTAAAATGAGGGATTTTTAATTATAAAAATTTGTCTCATCATTTTTAAAATTTTGTATGCTTGTCGGATTCACACAATTATGTCTAAAACATGCATACAACTATAATATCACATATTATATAGGATGATCGATTCCATTTCTAATCGACCCGTGGTTGCCAATCACGAGTCTTAGTCCAATCCTAGGTAATATGCAGTATGCAATGCAATCCTATTACATTTGCTTCCAATTTACATTTCTTCTGTCTTTATTGTCTGCTGGGCCCACCTCCATCTTCAAATCTTGATCTCCCACTAAATCTAATGTATTTACAATAAATAACAATGACAAGTAGGGGATACATTTTTAAGGGGTGGGAACGGGCCATAAACCAAGCTCACTTTTATTACATATGACATTCATATTGGGCCATAAACCAGGCCCATTAATAAAATCAACAACAATAAAAACAAATGTAAATTCCTAACATACACCTACAAAATTGGTCATGGCAATCGATCATCCTTATCCAATAACATTTAATTCAAAATTAATTTATTGGATAACATGCAATGACAATTTAAATTTAAAAAGATAAAATCATATCTCATACATAAAATCTTATTTTACATATAAAATCATATTTTATCTTTTTATCAAATAAAATCATATTTTATCTATAAAATCCAATTTTATACATAAAATCATATTTTACTCAATATATCCATAAGATCATATCTTATCATCAATTGTACCAAAAATTAATTAATTTCAAAATTCAATTAAAGGATAAAATATTAAAATTTTCCAAAAATTCAAATTTATCCAAAAATCAATTTTAAAATTTTCGGACTCGAACAATTCGATCCGACGCCTCGTGGACCAATCAAAACAATTTTCGATCGGACCAAAAATAGAATTTTAACATATTAAAATTTAATTTAAAAAATTAAAATAATTTTTTTTCCACGGGCCGCCCGGGACGTTCCCGGGCCGGGCAGCGACGATCGCTGCCCGGGTTTTTTGCCCGAAAAAAAAATTTTATTTTTAAATATTTATTTTGTTTCAAAAACCGAGGCCTAAAAAAAAATTTTTGTACAATCGATTAATTTAATCGTTTGATCTGAGCAACCTGGCTCTGATACCACTGTTGGAGAACTCGGCGTTCAGATCAATTATGATTGATACCCGGTGCAGC
This sequence comes from Henckelia pumila, assembly GCF_033568475.1. Lineage (NCBI taxonomy): Eukaryota > Viridiplantae > Streptophyta > Magnoliopsida > Lamiales > Gesneriaceae > Henckelia > Henckelia pumila. The sequence continues at coordinate 160,215,349 of NC_133122.1, forward strand.
GGAAGTTTAAAAATTTTGTATGGAACGATTCCATAATGGGTATCAACCTTACGATTAAATTGTGTGTGTAAAAATTAAATAACAATTATAAAATTTTTACCTTTAATCTCGAATCGAGATTTTGGACACCAACAGATTTCTCTGCTCTTGTTGTATATCCCTGGAACTGATGGACGAACTGTTCTTCAATCAGGTCCACGAACGGATATTTAATCCCTCTGATAGATTGCACTAGAAAATCTATCAGAAGTTTTCTACGAAGAGATTAACGAATTTGATCCGTTAAACCAGACTGTAATTCAAAATCACAGGCTGGATTTTTCTCGAGTAGAGGGAGAGGGGGGGACGGCCACCTTTAAAAAAATAGACTAGGGTTTTCGAAAAATCCTTGTGACCTGTTGTGTGTAATTTCTGTACTGCAATAACTTATTTATAATGCAGGCCGCTAACAGCTTAGGGCCCATTAGTCATAAGTTCAAGCCCGACAAGCAAAGCCCGCATGTTCAGAAATTAATATAAAATTCATCGTGACTCTGATTGATAAACCGATTTCACCAATGTGCACAGAAACCATTTCTGCACCTTTTAAAGTCAAGATAAATTTTTCTGAATCCGAATTCAGTGGTTTTCAAAAATGCCCATCCCTATGTCATTTTAGGAAATCTTACTCCTCTACTCTTAAATAAGAAGTCCAACTTCTTTGTTCATTAAATTTAACTCTTTAAATTTAACTATCTCAACGGGGATTAAAAATCCATTACTCTGTGTGACCCTCAATGGTTCAGGGATACAGCTAGCCGTGGGCTCACAACTCCTTGTGACTCGGAACAACAATTTTCGACTTGCCCATCGAATCATGGTATGAGCGCCTAGCAACATCGCCCCATGATTTCCTAGGTATCACTGATAGTGCCTACAAGAACCAGTAGATTTTGGTTAGCGTACAGTACGGTCCCTTCATCCAAATATCCCGATCGAATCAACAACCATTGGTATATCGAGAGTCGCTCGAGATTCGATAACTATGCAATACATCTTGAAGATCAAATAGTGACAACGCATGTGCTACTAAGAAACCATTTCTTAAATCACATCATGTACTCTGGCCAGAGATTCGTCACACTAATATCTCCTCAGATCGCATAGGATATCCACACTCGCAAGTATGTGGTGAATCCTTGACAACAAAGCATCGACTCCTATATGTGTTGTAACTGTACCCAATCCCGACACCTGATGACCCCAATAGAGTCGGTAAACGAGTCAAAGCACAGTACTAGCATATAGAGTCTCAATGATGTCTCAAGTAGTAAGGACTAATGGTGTACAACCAAAACCGCGGACTTTATCCACTCGATAAGTGATAACCACTTGGAAAGTCCAGATAGGGTAGTTCGATCATTCATCATATGAATATCCATTTGCATGCTTCGAACATCTCTATGTTCCTTACCAATGAAACGTGGTACTCTGCATCGCAAATGCTAGTCTCAAACTCGAGCGATCCTTATCCTTATTATCGGACGACTCAATCGACTAGGAACAGTCTAGAATATACAGTGACTATAAGATGTGTTTCATGATAGACATCTCCATGTTCTACCACATCTTACATACACTATAGTATATTCAAGGTCTTTATCAAAACAACAATAGTATATCACAATATCACAATATGAAGAAAGACAAAGTCATTTCCATTAATAAAAGTGTAAATTATATTAAACAAAAGATTGTTTATACAAAGAGTCATCAAAGCCCTTAGCCACAAGTTGGCTCACCGGGCACCCACTCTTTCACTTCCACTATCAAATATTTTACAATAAAATATCCATGGCAAATAGGGATACATCTCATGGGGTGGGAATGGGCTATAAACCAAGCCCACTTTAAATTTGATAATTATTACAACTCATTCAACACAAAATATCCTAGCATACACCTAGCAAATTGGGCTTGGGCTTTTAATAATCCTTCATACATAATATCACATATCATACACCAATAATTAATTATCACAATAATCAATTGATTAAATATTATATATCTTGGTCCAATCACTAACCTCCACAATTATAAATTAAATTAACAAAATAAACAAACATCTTTGTTTACTTTCCAAATAATTTATTTATAACCGAATTTTTTATAAATCATCATTTACTATAAATAATCAAAGTCTCACTTTAATTATTTATTTCATGAGAAAATACATACTTTAAAATTTTGATTTTTCACAAAAAATCAAATATTACAATTTTAACATCTTAGGACCCTTGACACTTGGATATCCCAAACACTTTTGGAAACCCTAGTCGTCAAAGTCGTTGCCGGAGCTCCGTCGCCGGATTCCGGCCATCCAAAAAAAAATTTAATATAAAGGGGAAGCCTAAAAATTTTTCAAACAGCCTCTAAGTTAATGAAAATGATTTTCTCATGCGGTTAGAAATTGACCTCAACATAATATTCAACAAATTCTACACAATAAAGAGCAACCTAGGCTCTAGATACCACTTGTTGGATCGGTTCTCTTGTGCCCGAAAACGCAGCAGAAGTTTAAAATTTTTAAAGAAAAACCGAGCACATGTGTAGCGTTCAAAAACATTAAACATCCATAGGGTGTTTAAAAAAAATTTACCTATCAATCTCAAAAGATTGATTTATGGCTCTAACAAAATTGTGAATAACTTAGCTCTTGAAAAAGGTAGACACTATCTACAAGCTTCCAAGAGCACACCTTACTCAAAAATGAAACAAGCCTCCAAGAACACTCCTTGTTCGAAAATGGACTCCTCTTCAAATTAGGTCCACGACTAGTCAATCTAGATCCACTCTAAATATGCACTAGAATATTTAGAACATTTTTCATTGAGAATTTCTTTGTCATTTCTCCCAAGATGAAAGACAAAAATTGGAGAATATGGGGTTGAAGTGTTCGGCCATCACCATGAATGAGAGAAGGAATATTGCTTGTCTTGGTACTTAAAAAATGTGTTATGACAAAAGACAAAGCATGCATGGAAAAATTTAAAGCATGCATAGAAAAGTGTGCATCTTGTCCTTTAACTCTTCATATTCATTCTCTCTCATGTATTGTATGTATTATATGTCAAACATATGCATACATGGCCTTTGAACTTAATATTTAATTAATTATCAAACTTAAACCTATTTAAGTTTAATCAATTAATTAAATCCAACTTGGACTCATTCAAGCCCACTAGTAGAATAATTATTCAACACTATTTTATTTGATTAAGTTCATAATAATAGTTTTGTAAATCACATTTACAAAAATAATTATTTATTCAAGTCAACTAATAATCTTGGAACACATTCACAAATTAAAAATTACTTTCCCATTTATTCTCCATTAGAAGTCATACTTCTAATTTATCTCACTTATAAACACCTTTATAAGTCTTTCAATACATTGAACTAATTTTATTCTCAACGGGATCTAGAAAGCTAGTACTTGTGTGACCCTCAATGGTTCGATGATACAACTACCAGTGAGTTCACATCTTGATGTGATTCAGGATCAACAAGTCCCTTTTATGAGCATACCCCATATAGCTTCATTCTTATTTATCAACTCCTTGATAATAATAACGTCAGAAAACTCAAGTCTGATAGTACCCAACCAGTCATGTTAAACTTCTAGCAGCATCACTTACATGACTCCCTATGTATCAAATGATAGTGTCTGCAAGCACCAATCAATTATGGTTAGCGTATAGTACGGTCCTTTCAACTCGTATATCCGGACTGATTCGACAAACATTGGTTTATCGAGAGTTGTCAATGAATCGATAACTATGTGTCATGCCGTAGTTGCATCGAAGGTGTAATCCAAGAAACCCTTTCTTAATTACCACCTACTCTGATCAGAGATTTCAAGCTACATATGCATGAAATCACATAGGATATCCATACCCGAAGGTAAGCGTTGAATCCCCGACAACAATGCATCAACTCCTATATGTTTCGACACAACACCCAGCATTGCCACATGATGACCCCAATTGAGTCGGTAAACGATTCAAAGTGATGCTTTAGCATATAGAGTCTCCATGTTGTCCCGGGTCATAAGGACTAATGGTGTACAACCATAAACTAGGACATTTCCACTCGATAAGTCAGAACCACTTGAAAAGTCCTTTAGGGAGGGTTTTTCAGTGCACTCTACAAGGAGAACCTATTTGAATGCTTGGACATCACCATGTCCCCTACCAATGAAACGTGGTACTCACATCGCAAATACTAGTCTCAAGATCGAGCGACCTTTTTCCTTCTTTGTGGCGGCTGAATCGACTAGGAATAGTTTAGAATATACAATATTCCAAATATGAGTTTCATGATAGTCCTCACATGACCATATCATATTTTTCTACTATTTGTATATCCAAGGGCTTTATCTATGCAACTAGCATGGGTATACAGATAAAGGTGTGCCAAATAAATAATGTCAAATATTATTAAAATAAATATTGTCATTCAAGAGTTCTCTCAAGGACCATCGGCCAACACATGGCTCGACGGGCACCTACTATAACAACATGTTGACCACTAAGACATTGTCCAATTCATTTTTTTTGTTTTCAGTTGTAACTTTGTGTTTGGATTAATTTTATTTGATTGCTAGGTGTTTATTTTGCAAACTTATGATTGTGATTTTTTGCTTTTATCATGGATTTTGTATTATGTTTATTTTAAGAGTGACATGAATTGGGTTTCTTTATTTTGCTGCTTTGCATGCTTCACTGTTTTTTATTTTTTCTCATTTTGAGCAGGTTGGCGGTTCCAACCCGTTTTAGACCCGTCGGGTTTTTAAGACGGGGCGGGCCTGAAAAGGAGGCGGGGTGGGTGGGTCACAGGTAGGATTTTCTTCTAGGCGGGGCGGGTCTCGGGTTTGGAAAAACTCGCCCCGCTGTCAGCCCTAATAATTACCAATTGATAGAAAATAAACAAAACAAATGGGTAGAATATTGAAAAATCAACATATGACAAACCTATTTGACAAAGTTATCGACCAGATGTCTCAGACAATAAGAATGATGGTTACCAAGGAACACAAATTTAATAGCCTTGATCAATCCTGGATGTCGATCAGAGAAAAAATTGTAGTTATGAAATATCATGATATACTGGGATGCTAAACGTGTTTTAACTGGTAGCAAAACCATTCCTAATTACAACCATTTTCTGCATCCACAACTGTATATGCCAGTGTGAAAATATCATCATTCGCATCCTTGGTCACAGCGACTAATAAACATCCCTTGTACTTGTTCTTAATGTGAGTTCCATCCAAAAATATTAATGGCCGACAACCACTAATAAAACCAACAAGACATGCGTTAAAACAGATGAATAATCGTAAGGATCAATTCCACATTCAACCAAACTTCCGGGATTTTCTTCTTTAACATCATGGAAATACCATCGCAATTTATCATATGACTCCTTATCAGTTCTATGAATATCATGCATTGCCATCTCTTTTCTCGTCCAAACTTTATAATACTAAGGTTCTACTCCGAAATCTCTTTGAATGTCCTTCTTCATCGTACATGAAAGATATGATGACTCTCCCCTTAATTTCTCCTTCACAATGTTAGCCACCCAGGATGAATTAGCTTTTGGGAGACCTCTAGTGGCAAATTGTCATCCCCACAACTATGTCTTAGGTTGCACTTTCTTATGCCGAATGAATTTTTTGCTTTATGTTTGGCGGCATAAATTTCCACTCATAATTCTTTTCGCTGCAAACAACTGAGATCTTATCACGATCATTTTTCTTATAAATAAAAGATCTTCTAGTGGAAACAACATAGTTTTTTAGACAAATACTGAATTCTGCAACATCTTTAAATGTTTGGCCAACACCATGCATGCAATGAATCCAAGAATAAATCGAATTGCTTGAAATTACAACTTCAAGTTCGTGGCCTCCATCCGAACAAACTTCATCATCGAAATCAAACCTTACCATTATAAATCAATAGAATACATGAACAACCAAATCAATATTCATTTAATGGCAATTTAACTTTAACTATAAACTATAACACATTCCAAATATCATTAATTAACTAATATACACAATGAATAATAAAATTAATATTTAATAAACTTTCCAACTTCTCAAAAGTACGAAAAAATTTCTCAACTTTGTAGTGCAGTAGTAGTTAATATAAGTGGTGCACAATAATTTAAAAAAGTACAAAGAAGTTTATCAACTTTGCAAATTTTGAAATTGCAAAAAAAAATTACCTTTGAACATTTATGTTACTCTGACTCTGATCATCTTTTCGAACGTCTCTCAATTTGATTATATTTAATTTCAAACAACTATGAAGGTTTATCATGTTGCGGACGTAATCATCTTCGTTCAAGTTTACTACAATATTCTCATGGGGTGCTATGTACTGCAACACTGCCAATTCAGGATTAATAGCATCACACTTTTGTCCTAAACTTTGGAATATCTCTAACAGAGTGGCGCAATTGGGAATTGAAATCAAATAAAGACCATTGATGTAGCGGCAACTTTCAAGAAATTAAAAAATAGCGCTTCCAGATCCTAGTTCCATCAATAAAATGAAGTTGAATATCTAAAAATAAAAAATAATTTCATTGATTTGCGCACGATCAATAACAATGAACATTCAAAAGAGTCAACAATATAGACTCATATTCATGAAAACATAGATCAACTATTTGTCTGACAATATAGATTGAACACAAATATCTCAAGAATTCTAAATAAGTAGTAAGGTTGAACAACAATAACTCATATTCATTAATTAAAAAAATACGTAATGAGAAAAAAATCAAAATGTCGTTATTCCATAAATTAAATTTTAAAAATTATTTTCAAATTTATTTTAATAAAACGTATATGAAATCACAACGAAATTCGTGAAGAAAATAAACCAAACCAAAAATTGAAACAATAATAAAATAACACAAAAAGTTAGCTAAATGATACGATCTGCAGTATATGCAACAATATACAGGACATATGAATATGATCTTTCTTTCTACTGAATAATAAATCGGGAAAGTAAGCGGAACCCAAAAACAACAGCGAAGGTGGAGTATAACTCTGATGGACATTTTTTTTATATACAATTTAGTTGAAATATCCCTCATAAAACAAAGAACGAGAGACTCCCAAGAAAATTTTACCAAATTCATAAACACGGGCGCCATAATGAAATATTATAGATCAACTGTGTTGAACTGACATCCACAATTTTGCTAACAATATATTGTATCATCTGACTATATCATTCTCTCTCTGAAACAAAATCAGCTTATTCAACAATAGAAGCACATTTGAGGCATATAGATATACACAAAAATCAATAAATACAATTACAAATAATTCGACCATATTTCATGTAGTGACCCAACCCAGATCCACTATTAATCAGAGGTTAAAGCTTAACTAAGTATGAAATTAACAATAATCAGAGATAAATTGCGAAAACTAAATATATACTGAACCGGCAGAATACAACCGGTGAAAATCCTCATAAATAATACAAACCAATCGAATAAAATGTAACCTACAGCTACTCCTGCTGGAACTTTTTGCTCAACACTCCAAATCTTTGAAGGAACTACCTACAACTGCCCTGTCGAATGAGGTGTCCAATACAATAGAAATATGGACATGAGCGAACTACGCTCAATCACTACAACAAATATAGTCATACACAACACTACAAAGACAACGGTTTTCAGCAAAAACCGTTGTTGTTTACTCTTTAACAACAATTTTATTTAAAACCGTTGTAATATGTCCAAAAAGCACGCTCATACACAACGGTTTTATGAAAACCGTTGTCTTTAATAGGTCAAAGACAACGGTTTTAATTAACCGTTGTCTATGAGCGGGTTTTTTCAACCTACGACAACGGTTTTTATTAACCGTTGTCTATAAAAATTTATTGTGTGGTATACGACAACGATTTTTCCACACTTTACTAATCCGTTGTGGTTTGGTTTTAATATTAATATTAAATTAAGGTTTGGTTTTAATATTAATATTAATTAAAAATTAAATACACTGATTTTCTCTCACTCTCATGACTCTCACTCTCACGCTTAGTCTTCGCCGCCCCGCTTTAAAACCCAACCCTAGCTTCTCCTCACAGCTCACCGCCCTCTTCTCCGCCCCGCTCCTTCCAGTTCCTCCACCCACCTCCTCCCCTTACCCGAGCTAAAATACCACCCACCCATCACCACCAACTACCTCCCTGGCATTCACTGCCTTCCCTTGAATTATCCCCCTCCTGTCTGTGCTTGCGGTTCGTCGTTAAATGTTTGAAGTAAAATTACGCTTCGGTTGTCCTAACCATCGCGTTGACTCCAATGTAGCGAGGAATTTCGACCTGAATCTTCAAAGTGGTCCCCTTGTTCGATCGTAATTGCGTGAGAAGTTTGATTTTTAATTTTTTTTTCATTTCTACTTTTATGTTCGACCGTAGTTGCATTTGATGGAATTTCGACCTGAATCTTCAAAGGGTGCAGTGTTTGTGCGAACATGACTTTTTCCTTTTCACATTTTTGGCTTTTGGGGGAATCGGTTTTTGAAGTTTTGAAAGATCTTTCTTTATTTAATTTTTTTTATATATTCAATCTCATTTTGTTTTTTTTTGGTGTTCCTGTCTTGTTCTTGATTACTTTATTCCTGTGTATTGGGCGGCACACATCTCAAATTATTCAAATTCCTGTGCGTTTTTTTTGGGGTGTAATAATGTAATGTGTTCATTTTCCGTTTTCCACATGGTAATGAGCTTGGTGTTGTTCAGGAGTTGACATATCTGCATTTCGTCTGGGCATTTTTCAATGTGAGGTAAACAAAGATATTTTATAGGAGTGTTTTTGTTAGTTTCTTGAAGAAAATGTCAGTCAGGATCTGTGCATTTTTTCGGTTCTTGGTTGGGTTTTCTCGCCTTTTTTGCAAGATCCTGGGTTTTGTTTGTGGTGAGTTGATCTTCACAATGCGGTAGAGGTATTTGATTGTTTTGATGTTTAGATGTTATGTGCTGTTTGGGTTTTGTGTTTTTGAGATTCTTGAACTGTTTATTGAAAGGTATTTCATACCTATATGCTATCAGGTGAGTGTTTCAGTGACTGCAGACGTTTCAGATTTGTAAACTTATTTTCTAATTTTCTTGGTATGAAGATGGAAGCCTCAAATGAGTAATGTAGCATTTTTTTCGGAGGACATTTCGTTTTTTTGCGGTTCATGTGTTGTTTTTTCCCCCTTAGTCCTTAAATTGTGCTTGATGAGGTTCTGTTTGTCATTTCTGCTTTCTTGGGCTGATATTGCGTGACAATGTTTCCTATACCTTCTCTGTTGATTTTTGACAATAAATATGCTAATCGATTATATTTGTCTTTAGTAGGTGGATTTGGATTACGATATTCCGAGAGATATAATTAAGTAGCAGCTTGAAACTTGGAAGTGTATAAAATGGAAAACTATGATATATTGGAGCAGATCGGCAAAGGATCTTTCGGTTCTGTACTACTTGTCAGGCATAAACAAGAGAAAAAGAAGTAAGGGAACTTTCTAAGCCCTGAGATTACTTTGAATTAAGCAGACGATGATGCATTTTAGATCAACTGTTAGGTTTATGATTGCAATATATGTAATGTTATTCATTGGTGATTTTCGTGTTTTGTAAGCAGATTGGTGCAATTATTATGTGAATTTGAATGTATCAGATTTTACTGTCGGAACACGCCGGACAGGAGAAATTTGGTGGCCTTAGAGATGGATACTAGTAAGTGAATTTTGATCTTATGAACTGTTCCTATAGTTGCTATAATTCTTGTGATTTTGCTTCTAGGTCATGGTGCATCATGAGTAACTTGGTTGATGAGAAAAACCAATGTAAAATTTTTTAACTCAACTTGGTTGGATGTGGGTATAATTTAGGATTCTTAGAGTATGGCATCACATGGTGCATCTTGAGTAACTTGGTTGATGAGAAAAATCAGTGTCCATTTTGTTAACTCAACTCGGTTGGATGTGGGTATACTTTAGGCTTCGTAGAGTATGGTATCGCTATTTGTCTTGTTTTTGGCTGACCATTTGAATATATAAGAATGATGTTTATATTGTGTTGTTGGACTGTTGCAGCATCCATGGACAGTGTTCCATCATCATGTTTGATGTAACAGCTCAACTTACATACAAAAATGTCCCCACATTGCACCGTGATCTTTGTCGGTATGTTGTATTCTTTATTTAAATTGTGTTATGTTTGGATTAAAAATTCTGGTGGCATAATAACATATGCGATTTTCTGCTACCCATATTCAGGGTTTGTGAGAATATTTCTATGATAATGCTCAAGGCTCTACTTGAAACGACGGCGATTTGCTTGGGTTTTCCCCTTTGGTTGTAATCTTATACTGTTATTTTGTTTTGGAAAATCGATTTGCTGCATCTGGAGATTTGCTTAGGGCTGTTATTGCGATAAACGTTGCTGCTCTAAATTGATTTCCTGCTTGGGCTCTGGTTTGACCGTGAGTTTCACTTGATTATAGGAGTGTTGTTGCTGGGTTTTTGATCTTGTTTGAGGCTGCTAACTTCCTACTCTTCTCCTGATTGGGTTGCTTACTTCTTCCCACCGTGTGTTTGATATTTTGCTGAAACCAGCGTTCTTGCCACTTCCACTACTACTTTGAGGTAATTTGCTTGAAACTCTACTGGTTTTTAGTTCTTATTTGTGATGTGTGTGCCTCTTCTCCTCCTTGCCTGCTGTTCTTGTGGTGTATTGAAGGGGAGTGGTGAATGTAATGGGATTTATGTGGTTATTTAGGCTGATACAATGAGTACCAATAGCTTGGATCAAGCTTCGGCCATTGGGGCTTCTTCGAGCAATGCGTAAGTCTTCTTTGACTAACCAGAGAGCCTTCCTTTGCAAGGCATTGAAGTAATCATTGTCGAAAGTATTTCTTGTTGAATCCAAAATTTGCTCTGCGTTGTCACCTGCACTGCATGTTTTTGAAAGTGCCCTTGCAAACTGTGCGTTCAAACTGGGATCTGAATCATGAGTAGAGTCGAAGTTACTCAATCGACTCTTGAATGATGAACACTTTGCCATTCCCAGTGTGTGCCCCTGCCAGATGGTATGATAAAAAATGATTTAATTAATGTTTCAGTGTGCCGTCTGGATGACGATCATTGTCCCAACTAGCATGATAGCATATCTGTATCTTTATTCTCATGGAGAAGTTACTTTGGCTGCATCCCAACCAGTGTAATAGATGATTCATTTCCTAGATATTATTTTAACGTGTTCTCCATTTCAGAATTTCTTGCTAATGATTTTATAAGCCCGAACAAATGATGTGGATTGAGGAGTTCGGTTGTTTCTTTAACATATTCTCTCGTTATGCCCTCTTGTGGAATGTAGCTTGAAAAGGAAAAATGTACTATAGCTACAAGTGAGGTGACAATTGTTCATATATCAGGCATCCACGAGAAGGGATCCAATAAATAGGATGGCCATGTTTGCGATGTACTATGGGAGAATTTCTGGTGGAGATTTTTAGTGTTTAAATCATTTTAATTAAGATATACTATGGGAGAATTTCTTAGATGGAGATGCCACGTTTGGTTATCATTTACTTCGGACACTTTTATGATTCTTGTATGTTTGAAGACTAGTTTTTCAAAAGGTATATGGAGTCTATTGCACGACTCTCATTAATGAAGTCAACAGAGCCTTTATTTTGAAATTATATTTTCCCATGCACAGTTATCTTGGCTTTGCTTATTAACTTTGTTGTTTTGGATCATCATGCATCTGGCAAAAATCTGACCAGCAATTACATTTATGTTTGCTCTGCAGGTACTCTTGTATGCTGCTGTTGCATTCACTCTCATGTTTCCATTCCATATTTTCCATCTGGCTTCTCGCTACTTTTTATTAAGGACCCTCTGGCGTATACTGTTGCCACTACAGGTTAGATTGATCTAATGTTCAGTTACATTTATTTTTCTACCCAGGGAATCATAGATTCCATTATATAAAGTAGTTTTACATGCCTCGGGAAGTGGAGGACCTTAGGTGATTTTCTTTCCATTGTACGTGAATTTTGACAGTTATGCATCCAGTGTGGGAATGGTTGTTATGCTGTTTCTTCTATCGTCCTAGAGAACTAGAGAGAAAAATTGAACTTTGGAAGCAATCAATTGGGGGCCAGCGACCCCTGTTTCTTGCCTTTCTGTCATGGAATCTGACAACGATCAATTTTTTCTCATTATATTCTTTCTAATGGTGGGGAGTTGCATAAGATATTCTTTTAGTAATTGGTTGCCATGTCTTGTTTTTCTTTCAAGTTTGGTTGTCCAAAAACTCAAATCTAACACAAAATCACTTTGTCATTATCGGTCATGGGTCAGATTAAAAGTTTCTTCTAGGCTCTTTTTCTCCTTGCATCTGAAACAGAGATCTATGAATGTTAGGGTTTTATTGTTTAAGCAGCGGGTTTCTTGTTTTTTCCCTTATGCAGTTTTACTTTCTGAAACAGGCAATCACATTTGCTGATTTCTTTTTAGCTGATATACTGACCTCTATGTCAAAGGTAGACATCTTCTTGTTGCTCATTGTTTCTTGACAAAGTTATCTGTAGTACAGGAAATCTGTACCTTTGTATGTGATTTATCTGTGTTTCATTTATACAAGTGGTAACTACTGTTCTCTTAACACAGATTTTTGGTTAAATTTTTTGTCATGGTATCTCTTGTAAGCTGTTTTAACTTTGGTAGTGTTATGCCTGCCTATCCATGCAGGTTTTCTCAGATTTGGAGCGTTCTGTATCTCGAATGGTCCATCGTCAGGTTAGCTTTTCTTTGATCATCCAAACTTTTCATCTTTTAATGTTGAATATAGCTTACAGGATTCTTCTAGTTTCCTGTTTCTTGTGGCCGCTTAGATGTGGTTTATAAGGCTCAGATTTCTAATGTGGTCAACAGAATTTCATTGCTGATTTAAATTTGATTTCTTAGAATTTCAACCCGCTACATCTGTCTTTGCCTCTCTGAGTTCTTGAATTTATTTTTCGCATGTTTGATGATGGAATTTTGTTGAAATTCGATTTGAAATTTTTGAGTACATATTTTACCTTTTTCTTTCTTTTTCCTTGAAAGCTTACCCCATTTCTTAGACATGGCCATCAATTACAGGTTGCTACTATTGCATGGTTTGAGGCTGATTCAGTCTGTGGAAGTCACTCTGTTGCAATACCTATAATTATAGGTTCATAGAAATAGATTTTCCCTAGCTAGCAGTCCTCTACTTGTTTCCCTTTTTTGTAGCACTTGTTTTGGTTTTTCTTGTAGTGTAATTACTGTGGGATAGAATGTTGATATAATAATGCTTGCATATGCTTTTATGTGATATTTTTGTTCTTGTGCTTTCATGGCAGATTGGAGCAATACAGGCTGTGTCCCGGAAAGCTTATTTTATAGCTATAGAAAGTGAGATCCAACCGAATCGGTTTGTTTTGAAGGAACAAGTGAATTTTTGTAAGGTGACAAGAAGTTGCCGTACATCAAGGCTTGGGAGGAAAAATAAAAAACAAAGTGGAGAACAAGTAAGGCTCTGATTTCTCCGGATATCACTTCTAAATTTCTTGTGAACAATTGTAAGAACTCGTGTTTCAGCTATGAAATGTGGGGAAGAATGGATTCCGATGGGGTGAATTATTGACTTTGAGAGATTTATGTAAATTTTTTTGTATGAATTTACTTGGAAGTGTTTGAGATTGTGATCACAATTTAGTGTGATGGAACATGGCTCAAAAGAAGGTAGCAGATGTAGCTTCAGGATTCCATTGTAAAGTTTGTTGCTTTGATATGATGTTTTGTAATACTGAAAAATTGTATATTAAATTTTATTTTAAAAATTTTAAATTTTGATTGATTTATAATATTGAAAATTTGTATATTAATTTTTTTTTAATTTAAGAAACGACAATGGATTTAACCAGTTGCAAAACTGTTTTCGTAAGCCTCAAAAGACAACGGATTTAAACTGTTGCAGAACTGTTGTCGTACACCTACATAAGACAACGGGTTATAACTGTCATAAAAGGCAGCTTAAGACAACGGTTATAAACCGTGGTCAAATAGTGTGTACGACAACATATATTCACTATTGCAAATTCGTTGTCGTATGTTGGAATCCACAACGGATATAAACCGTTGTCGTATGTTACAAACCGTTGTCAAAGAATGTGTACGACAACAGATATTTACTGTTGCATATCAGTTGTCGTATGTTGGAATTCACAACGGATAAAAATCGTTGTCGTATGTTATACCTACCACAACACCTAAAAGTACAACGGTTTTTCGACCCCTACGACAACGGATTATATCCGTTGTCGTTTCCATTTTTTCTTGTAGTGAATACGAAAGTATAGATACACAAAAAAATATGATGCATGCATATGACTGGGTATACGAGGTATACACGATATCCTGCTCAGTCTGGGGCACCAATAAGTATGAAGTACCATCTGGGATTTGACCTTTGGGTACATCCACACACTCGTCCACCTCACCGTAGCATCAGTCCCCGTCGAAGTGGCGTCTCTCGGTGATGGACAAAACTAAACATATTAGGGTTGAGCGACCCTAACACACACAGGCTATCTCAAAAGAGATACGGCTCAACATGAATATGCACGTGAAACATAAATAAATCATGTAATATGCAAAATGCAAATGCAACATATAAGCATGTATATCCACTGGTCATCTCAGTCAGTACTTACGTAACTCCATATACTCCTAGAAGTCCCCGCATCTACAGTTCAACACTACAATGAAAAATACCCATTCATCATTTATTATGCTCTAAAAGCCTTAACTTAGCTATTACATAATCCATAATATTTTTAAGGATCCAAAGTTATAACTTGGGCACATCTCTGCTACTAACTAGGGACGCCTTTATATCACCCGACCCTCGATAACTAAGGCCAAAACCCCTAAAACACTCAAGAAACGAGAGAGATGAATCAGGAATGAGCAAGAATGAGGCTCCTCAACCCCATATTTATAGATGTAGTTTGGAAGCTCCGATCCCTCGTTCGGACGCTCCAAACCACCTAATCGGACGCTCCAATCTCAATATTGGACGATCTGATCTTGCATGCTCGCCACGTGTAATGGCTTCTCGACAAGTGTCCCTGCCAGCCAGTTCGGAAGCTCCGATCTCCCACCCTTGACATCACACATGACATCACCATGCTGACCTCATCCTAGTACAGCTGTCCTGGTGGAGTTCGGACGTTCCGAACGCTGATCGGATGTTCCAATCGCAATGGTGGCTCCGAAGTCTAGCATACCTTCCGATCTACACATAGATCGGACGCTCCGATCCTAGTTCGGACCTTCCGATCTCACCAAAGACTCAGGACCCTCCGAACTATTTTCAAGCGTTCTGGATCCATTTTTGAACTCCTTGGATTCATCTGGAAATTCCTTTATCAAGTTTTTCCCATTCTAAACATGGTTACTTGATTAATTACCATTTAATCACTAATTATGGATTCGGGTCACTACATTATCCCTTCCTTAAAAGATTTCGTCCCCGAAATCTAGGGAAATGTTGAGAATGTTACGCAAAACCCAACTTATCACATTTACTGGTAGCTTCTAATTCCAATCAAAACATCTGGTCGAATATATATTAGACAATCCATACCCCAGAAGACTTGTATGGTCAGTATCTCGTCGAATCATATCAAAATTCGAAAATTGGCTTAGAACTTTGTCCCGGTTCTAACTTCGCACACCTTGTCAATAATAAAGCTAACGCTAACTCTACCTTCTGACAACTGTCTTATCATCTGCAATTCCACTAGAATTGCTTAGTACTACTGACCAAAGTCATCAATTTTCTGTCTATTGGAAATGGCACAGTACAACTTACGGACTATATTTATCAAAATCCCATGTCTGACTAAAAAATAAAAGAAATTTTCTTCGATAATCGCAGGATCAATCTTACTCTAACATGAACTAACACGTCTCACGGCTGATACTGAATCTTGATGTCTTTCAAGTCACGAGTTAGAAACTTTGATGGATGTACGGTCACCTAGATCCTGAGTCATCTGACCGACTTTGCAAGATAATCTAAACCCTTAAGCAGATCACACATGAGTTTATCCCGAACTCACTGTTCGATCAACTTTTGCGGTCTCAATCGCTGTCCATGATGCAATAGCTTCTAACTGGCTATTAGCACGATCCCTCTGATATCAAACCCGAATATCATGAGGTTCCTGTAGTCTTCTGACTATCCACTGAATACCAATTCTAACTAAAATAGAAATGTTGACTATGAATCTTAGCGATGACACGTAACTTGTCATCTACTACCTTCAGACACGCAAAATCTCTTCCTCTACCATTCGTCTGTATCTATGAGAAGACATGATACATGTATTCTGTATCGCTAACTTGTCGAACACTGATATCTTATAGTGGCATCATCGTACGTACCTTCAGTACTTATCATGCCCGATGCTGGATATCATAACCAATAGAAGATCAACTATGGAAATGGATGGCAAACTCTTTGCCAACCCAAAACATATGATGAAAACGTCATTGTCCACAATCGTCTATCTTATGAAATTCTCAGGTCATCACCTCAGATAAATAAACTACTGTTACGCTGAATGCTTAGATGGGTTAACACCATCCTCGGCATTAGTAGTTTGTATCGAACGATTTCATCTGTCTTGTTACTCGAGATAAAATTTAGAACGACATTGGTTATCCTGCCTTGGATAATGACAATTCCTCGTCAACTTTACTCACTAACTGTGATGAACAAAAATGGTTCACCTCGATTCCTCATGAAGTCCTCAACACTTGCGGTAATCCAGCTAACTTCTGGATCGATCATGATTTATTCTAACATCTTAATGGCACAGTGCATCAGAAATACACTGGGAGATCAGCGACAACAATCCCGCCAGACCCTGAAAACCATAGGTCTTGGCTGCTGTCTCATCCCATGAATAAAAAAAACTAATGCTAACCTGCTAATGCCCATCAAAATCCAAAATCACTTGCTAGCTAACGGCTCAACCAACAAATTCCAGAGAATATAGTTGGAAATGCTCAAGTAAATTAACTAACAATCCCCAAAACCTGTCATCCACTAACAATCTAAAATAACGACTCAATCCCATCTCCGCAATCTGGGTCAACCATTGTTAATAGCAAGCATGTATAGATTAAAACTGTCCCTTCCCAACAAGGAAGTACTATCCTGAAAAGTTACTAATTTTGACGTCTGCATTTATCACTGATAACTTCAGAAATGAAGCCATGACCACAAGAGTCAATTGTAGCCATTTCCCGTGATCAACAGAAACCCAAAAGTTTCATCTCCTGTATTCCTGGAAATTCCCAAACAACTAGAGAATCCTGAATACAACTAAATCACTTAACTGCTTCGAGGCATTACCAAGGATCAAACTCCTAAGCATACCATCTTATAGTACCGTCACAAGTACCTCATGATTCACTATATCCCAGATGAACACTGATTGGACTAAACTTATCGATCACGTTGATCCGCTGCGGCTGACGCTTAGCCTGACAGGATATACCAAATTTAAGCAATCACTCGCCAATTCTTGGTCACTGAAAACTTACATGGCTTGATCAACAAATCTGATCATGCTGCCATAAGTCTCCTAATCCCAAACAATTAGAATCACAAAATTTGCACCGAATTAATCATTCTTATCTCTGACGGAGTCAGCGATAGCTAAGAGTAGTCACTGGCACCAATCCCGCACCAGTCCCGACCTACTACCAACTGCCTTTGTCCAGCCAAGATGGACACCAAGTTGAACTAAGCCCAAAGAAAATTTCCTATTCTATATCCTGGATCATCCTGTCTCAAGGAAGCTTGCGCTGCATCTCTGACGGAGTCTGACGACACCTTGAATAACCACTGGTAGGAAAAAGTCCACCTACTAGATCTATCCATCTAGTGATATCCCAAATCAAAGGCCAAAACCTATCTGCTCAGAACGATCACTCGTCAAGGAAAAATTCCTTTCAAGACTGATTCTGAAAGCAGAAATTCAAAATCTGTATCTCTAACGAAATCCAGATGATAACTAATCTCCCAATACCAAACCTGGTATCAATCCAAACCAAGGTCGTACCCCGCTGCGACTGTTGCCAAATATCCAGACTGAGGTAGCCTCTCCCGACCGTCCTCCTGAAGCACAAAAGGCTTCTAGACAATCTTCGAAGCACAAAAGGCTCCCAAAGTAACACTGTCATAGAGTCGCGCCTCCTCACGTCTAGTCACGATCACATTCCACAACTCTTGGTATCACTTGACCTGGCACCCTGATGAAAACCCATCATCATACTACAATAACCTAATAAGGCCAAAATAGCCCAACTGTTCTAAGGGAAACAGCCTAGAACAATAACCATGTTCCTGATGAATCACCTCATCCCTGGCACTAAACATAGTCAAATGACTAACCAGATCATCCTAGGAAAACACCTAGAACCAACCAAATGGAAGCATGCAATTACCCAGCAAGCCACTGTATTTGAACACTGATCAACTAAGCATTGGGTTAACCTCAAGAAAATTATCAAAATTAAGATATCGAGATCACTAATACAAGTCATGTATGATCACAATCCCAAGTAATAGAAAAATCACTAGAATCCAATTACATCGAAGGATGTACAATCTTAAACTGAAAATGGTACAACAAACGTCTGGAATCATTAATATAGATGATTCCATACTTACAATTAAAATACTTTTTACAACAAAACTTAATACAGTATTTTAAACCCAAATACAACTTGAATGTCGCACACATCTTGATTTTGAATGTGAAATTTCCCGTCTGCCTCTTACAAGCATCAATACAAGCATGCTGGCAGCGTCTCTTCCGCACGATCCCTAAAATATTTGCCTGGATTCCCACACTATTAAATTGTCTATTCTCTAGGAAAGTGAGGCAAAATCTTTATGACAATCTCTCCAACTGCATGTGGAGAGTCTATCCTGGTCAAAGCCGGATGGATAGTCACACACCATGCGCTCCAACCAATCCTAAGAAGTGTCGAGAGTTCAGTATGTATTCCAGTCAGCTACAGCTGGAATCCTCATCACTACCGGACTTCCTCATGATGTGAATCTTTAATGCCAATCTTGGTGATGACGTTCTTGAAGACCACTAATCGCCTTGCAAACTCAGCATCCCATGCTGATATGGACACGATTTTTCTCTCCTGAATCGAATTCCTATTAATTGTGCCAAAGATGATAGTCTTCATCATCCCTACAAATATCATCAAATAACCTTTGCACTATGTCCCTAAAATCTTATTGCATGTTCTTCTATCATAAATGTAGTGACTCAACCCGGATCCGCTACTAATAAGAGGTTAAAGCTTTAATAAGCATGAAATTAACAATAATCAGAGATAAATTGCGGAAACTAAATATATACTGGACCGATATAATACAACCGGTGAAAATCCTCATAAAAATACAACCCAATCGAATAAAATGTAACCTACAGCTACTTCTGCTGGAACTTCTTGGTCAACACTCCAAATCTCTAGAGGAACTACCTGCAACTGCCCTGTCGAATGGGGTGTCCAATACAACAGAAATATGGACATGAGCGAACTACGCTCAATACAAAAGTACAAATACACAAACAAATATGATACATGCATATGACTGGGTATACGAGGTATACACGATATCCTGCTCAGTCTGGGGTGCCAATGAGTATGCAGTATCATCTGGGATTCGACCTATGGGTACATCCACACACTCGTCCACCTACCATAGCGTCAGTCCCTGCCAAAGCGACGTCTCCCAGTGATGGACAAAAATAAACATAGTAGGGCTGAGCGACCCTAAAACACACAGGCTATCTTGAAAGAGATATGACTCAACATGAATATGCACGTGAAACATAAATAAATAATGTAATATGCAACATATAATCATGTATATCTGTTGGTCATCTCAGTCAGTACTTACGTACCTCCATATACTCCTAGAAGTCCCCGCATCTACAGTTCAACACTATAATGCAAAATACACATGCATCATTTATTATGCTCTAAAAACCTGAACTAAGCTATTGCATACTCCTTAATATTTTTAGGGATCCAAAGTTATACCTACGTCCGTCGTCAGGCCGCTGATGACGACTATCCCGCAACTTTGGCACAGCTTCGCTACTACCCAGGGACGCCTTTATATCGCCTGAACCTCGATAACTAAGGCCAAAATCCTCTAAAACACTCAAGAAACGAGAGAGAGGAATCAGGAATGAGCAAGAATGAGGCTCCTCAACCCCATAGTTATAGACGTAATTCGGAAGCTCTGATCCCTCGTTCGGATGCTCCGAACCACCTGATCGGACGATCCGATCTTGCATGCTCGCCACGTGTAATGGCTTCTCGACAAGTGTCCCTGCCAGCCAGTTCGGAAGCTCCGATCTCCCACCCCTGACGTCACCCACGACATCACCATGCTGACCTCATCTTAGGACAGCTGGCCTGCTGGATTTCGGACGTTCCGATTGCAACAGTGGCTCCGAAGTTTAGCATACCTTCCGATCTACACATAGATTGGACGCACTGATCCTAGTTCAGACCTTACGATCTCACCGAAGACTCAGGACCCCCGGGCTATTTTCAAGCGTTCTGTACCATTTTTGAACTCCTTGGATCCATCTGGAAATTCTTTAATCAAGTTTTGCCCACTCTAAACATGGTTACTTGATTAATTACCATTTAATCACTAATTCTGGATTCGAATCACTACACTTCATAATTGATTAGAAATCACAAGGTTGATTATAAAAATAACCCAATCAAATTTGAGATTTTATACTTACATGGACAACTTTCGAGATACACAGAGAATAGATTAGCCAAACTTTAAATCGACTGGGGTTTTTGGTTGGGGAGAAATGGAGCAGAGTCGAGGGTTTCAATTGGGGGAAGATCCGAGAGAGATGAGAGGAGCCAAGAGAGACAAGGGTTTCATTTGGAGAAGAGGCGAGAGAGATGAGAAGCGAGCCGAGAGATTGTTGGAGAAGAGTGAACAAAAGAAAAAGAATTAACTTAATTAGATTTTAAAAATAATATTAATAATTGAAAAATAGAGAAAAATTAAAAATTAATTATATAGGGGGTTTAAAATAAAATTTAGTTGTTGTCAAGTACTAATTTTTTAAAATTTTTACCTAGGGACTCAATTCTAATGAGGTTGAAAAATGTAATTTTTTTTTTATCAAATTTACCGTTTAAAAAAAAAGAATTTATTTAGTTTTAAAAAAAAGAATTTATTTTTATATTAATTTTTTAAAAAAGCCTATAATGATAGTCGGTCGGTCATATTCGGCTGCGTTTGGTACAAAATATTAGGTAGGTTTATGGGTGAATTTTTGTGTAATCCAATGTTTGGTTGGCTTGTTACTAAAACTACCTAATCTACTCTACAAGGGATAAAGTAGTGTTAGGCTTGGTTAATTAAACACTTCCCCCACCTAGTATAATCTATCCCTGGCTTTGTCCTCCCCATTTATTCCACGAATACCCCTTTCCATCTGTTGATACCATTTTCCCTCCATTCCTCCAACTTCTTCTCTGCGTTGACATGGCTGAGCCTTCGCCCACTCATATCCCTGCCGAGCCTTGGTCGCTACACCTCGTAGCAAAGACCCAAACCCTCCTTTCCCATCTCTAAGCCTGAGAGAGAGATGAACCACCACTGGAAACTTCCCCGCCTCTCGTTCCGACCGAGATTGAAAGTTGGCCATTCCACGACAAAACAATTGATTTCGAGGCAAACCATCTGTGAGACCTCGTTTCTAAACAACTAATATCAGACAACAAGCGATAAGTAATCAAGAACCCTATATATACCACTTAATGTGAGACCTCGTTTCTAAACAACTAATATCAGACAACAAGCGATAAGTAATCAAGAACCCTATATATATATATATATTTTTTTTAAAAGGAGGCTCGCGCGCCCGCGCCTACGCCCCGCAAAACCCAGCGCGCCCGCGCCAAAGGAAGCGCGCCCATGCTCATACCTCGCAAAGAGGCCGCGCGCCCGCGCCGTCCCCTCGCCCAGAAATGTTAAGGCACTGTAATAAACTCAATCCAAACCTAAACACTTGCATTAAGAGTATTTGACATTCCAATAACAATACAATAAAGGTTTAGGGAAGAGCAACATTCAATTCAATAGCACCTACATCGTTTCTTACTTACAAAACATAAACGAGAAGTTCGAATGACTAAACATGATCGCAAAACATAACTAGGTTGACATGCTGATTCGACTTCTAAACGAGTCTCACTTCTATCTCTTGCTCTGGACGCTAACCAGGTCTATGCTAACTTGATCCTGCCCTTCCTGTTGCCAAGTACACATACAAAACAAAGCAACAGCCGGATAACCGGTGAGAATGATAATCCCAGTAAAAGTAACATATCAAGTAATGAATATACAACATGCTATCAAACCACATATTCAAGTCGAAGTTATTTTAAAACCAGGATATCGATTCTGATAAACACGGGAGTATTGCTCTGCTTTTGGGATCCCGAGGATGAGATCACGTAACGACTCACCGACTCTCCCAATCGAGGTGGTGCCACGTATCCCACTCCTCTAGACTTTGAGCAACCATAATGAGTATGCTAGCACTAGGCGAAATACTACAACCTAGGCCACTCAATCATAGTTCCCAAACGTCTAACAAAAAGAGTGGTTCTGCCCGCTGAAATCAAAGTAGGCTCAAGATGAATGCATAACAGAAACATAAACATAAGCCACATAACAAAACTCAATCAATCAACAATTACAAGTTCCACGTGCTAGAACAAGTATCAATGCAATATGTGATTTAAAAAGGGGAAACTCGAGAACCAACAGTCCCGAGCTGGGATCGACAGAAATCCCATCTCCAGAAATGATATGACCGAGAAAGACAACTCGATCTAACCAGAATTCACACTTAGACAGCTTGGCAAACAACTGCTCAACTCGCAAAATCTGCAATACGGTCCTCAAGTGCTCTGCATGGTCAGTACGGTTCTTCGAGTAGATAAGAATATCATCGATAAAGATAATGACGAACTCATCTAAATAACGTTGAAAGATACGGTTCATCAAACCCATAAAAACCGCTGGAGCGTTAGTCAAACCGAACGGCATGACTATAAACTCAAAATGACCATACCTCGTTCTGAATGCGGTCTTAGGAACGTCTTCCTCTCGCACTCTCAACTGATGATAACCTGACCTCAGATCAATCTTAGAGTAGACAGAAGAACCCTGCAGTTGATCAAACTAGTCATCTATTCGGGGTAAAGGATACCTGTTCTTAACTGTAGCCTGATTCAATTGACGGTAGTCGATACAGAGCCGCATAGAACCATCCTTCTTCCGAACGAATAGAACAGGAGCACCCCAAGGCGATACACTAGATCTGATGTATCCCTTGGCAACCAAATCCTCAAGCTGCTCCTTCAACTCTCTCAATTCAACAAGTGCCATACGATAAGGAGCTTTTGAAATAGGTTGAGTACCTGGCACTAAGTCAATGCTGAATTCAACCTCTCGAATGGGTGGCAATCCAGGAACATCTTCCGAAAACACATCAGCAAAATCTCTAACCACTGGTAAGTCAACCAAAGCTGGGCTAGATTTCAGTACATCAACCGCATAAACCAAAAATCCTTCTGCACCTCTCTGTAACAAACGAGTCATAGATAACACTGAAATCAAAGGAATTCTAGATCGAGAACCCTTACCAAAGAATTTCCACTCGTCTGCCATTTCAGGTCTGAACCTGACAACTTTTAGAAAACAATCAACTGTTGCCCTGTACTTGGTCAAAGCATCTATACCGACAATACAATCAAAATCTGACAACCCAAGCACAATACAGTCGAATTCTAACAAATTCCCCTCGAAACAAAGTTCACAGTTCCTGACTAGTCGGACAGAAACAATTCCTCCACCCAAAGGTGAAGTAACAGCTACTACTGTAGGCAACAATTCAGTTGGCAAAGCATGCAATAACACATATTTCTCAGAGATAAAGGAATGGGAAGCACCTGTATCTATCAAGACATGAGCAGAATGACCAAAAATCGAACAGTTACCTGCTATGACATCGTCAGGTGCTGCCTGAGCCTGATCTTCTGTCAATGCAAAGACTCGTGCTTGCTGTCTCGGAGGCTGATTTGCACTAGAGCTACCTCCCTGTCTGTTCTGCTATTGCTGGGGTTGGAAAGAGTGCACTGCAGATGACTGCCTCTCCGGCTGAGCTGCAGGTCTAGACGAACTCCCACTCTGAGCTCTATCTCTATTACGTTGAGGGCACACTTTAGAGAAGTGTCCCGGTTGCTGACATGTGTTACAATTGCCGAAGACTCCCACACACTGATCCGGTGAGTGTCTTCCTCCACACTTGCTGCAGTACAAGGATGATGACCCAGAACTCGGTCCTGAACCGAATTGCTTCGAACCACTGAAACTGGACGAACTGTTCCCCTGTCTCTTGAACTGTTTACCTCTTGCCTTGTACTGATCCTTTCTGTTTCCCCCACTGTTTCCACCTTCATACCTCTGCTGTTGGTTCTGATGTTGAGGTGGCTGATTCTGGTACTGAGATGGTTGGTTCTGATACTGCCTCTTCTGCTGAGGTGCCCCCTGATTACCTCTTTGCCTCCACAAGCCTGCTTCTGCTCCCTTTGCGTAATTCATGGCATCCGCAAAGTTGCTAGGCCTATTGGTGTTAACCAACGTGAAGACATCGGGGTTCAACCCGTTGATGAACTGATCTGCCTTAGCTTTTTCATCTCCGGCAATTAGCGGTGCAAAACGCAACAGACTATCGAACTTAGCCACGTACTCTTCAATGTTCAGATTCCCTTGCCTCAGATTTGCAAACTCTGCTCCCTTATCCTTACGATACGAGATAGGGAAAAACCGCTTATAAAACTCAGATTTAAAAAGAGTCCAAGTAACCTCTGTACCTCTACTCTCAAATGCTTTCTTTGTCATGATCCACCAGCTCTTAGCACCACCACGCAGCTGATGAATTACTAAAATGATTCGGCGGTCATCTGTGTAGTCAATGGAATCAAACAACTGATCCATATCATCCAACCAACTCTCACAGTCAACTGGATTTTCTGAACCCATCAACAATGGCGGATTGAACGACTGAAACCTCTTCAGCAAGGTTTTCATAGGAGTCGCTGAAGCATCCAACTGATCAACCTCAGTGCTAGCTTGCTCAGTCGCAGGGATAACTGGTGGTGTGTTTCTGTTTATCACTCGACGAGGACCCATCTGATAATCAAAGGTTAGCACACGAGATATCTCAATCGCTACAATTAGTGCCCTTACAACCGCTTGGAATACCGGATACCAGTCGGTAACAGAAACAGTTATATCTCAAATAGATCATGCTTTATAAATTAAATCACATAACCATGTAATTCAATAATTCTCAATAATAAAGCATGCTCGCATGGAATTAAGTACATAGTTAAAATAATTCAAACACATGCGAGGAGCCAATACACGCAGACTCGATCTACCCGCTCACTCTAGTTCGACCAAGAATCTTAACGCTCTGATACCACTTAATGTGAGACCTCGTTTCTAAACAACTAATATCAGACAACAAGCGATAAGTAATCAAGAACCCTATATATACCACTTAATGTGAGACCTCGTTTCTAAACAACTAATATCAGACAACAAGCGATAAGTAATCAAGAACCCTATATATATATATTTTTTTTTAAAAGGAGGCTCGCGCGCCCGCGCTGACATCAGCGCGTCGCCTACGCCCCGCAAAACCCAGCGCGCCCGCGCTCATACCTCGCAAAGAGGCCGCGCGCCCGCGCCAAAGGAAGCGCGCTCGCGCCGTCCCCTCGCCCAAAAAGGTTAAGGCACTGTAATAAACTCAATCCAAACCTAAACACTTGCATTAAGAGTATTTGACATTCCAATAACAATACAAGAAAGGTTTAGGGAAGAGCAACATTCAATTCAATAGCACCTACATCGTTTCTTACTTACAAAACATAAACGAGAAGTTCGAATGACTAAATATGATCGCAAAACATAACTAGGTTGACATGCTGATTCGACTTCTAAACGAGTCTCACTTCTATCTCTTGCTCTGGACGCTAACCAGGTCTATGCTGACTTGATCATGCCCTTCCTGTTGCCAAGTACACATACAAAACAAAGCAACAGCCGGATAACCGGTGAGAATGATAATCCCAGTAAAAGCAACATATCAAGTAATGAATATACAACATGCTATCAAACCACATATTCAAGTCGAAGTTAATGATATGCATGTCTTTAAAACCAGGATATCGATTCTGATAAACACGGGAGTATTGCTCTGCTTTTGGGATCCCGAGGATGAGATCACGTAACGACTCACCGACTCTCCCAATCGAGGTGGTGCCACGTATCTCACTCCTCTAGACTTTGAGCAACCATAATGAGTATGCTAGCACTAGGCGAAATACTACAACCTAGGCCACTCAATCATAGTTCCTAAACGTCTAACAAAAAGGGCGGTTCTGCCCGCTGAAATCAAAGTAGGCTCAAGATGAATGCATAACAGAAACATAAACATAAGCCACATAACAAAACTCAATCAATCAACAATTACAAGTTCCACGTGCTAGAACAAGTATCAATGCAATATGTGATTTAAAAAGGGGAAACTCGAGAACCAACAGTCCCGAGTATGCTATCCCGCTACGATGACTGCTTTTACCTTTCAATGCAGTAGTTCCAACTCTGGATAAGCTACAACAAAAGGTTTAATCAACAACTAAACAATCCAACAACAAAGGCAACGGTTCAAGGTAATCTCGTTACCGTTCTTCGTCCAATTCTCGACGACCAAATGCTGCTAACACAGGGCTTGACAACTCCAAACGAATCTGTTCAGATACAATCAAAGATCAATTACCATGATCGACTTACAAGCCAAGTTCAACAACTTCAAAAACGGTTCAAATCTCCAAAACTCAAACCGACGGCATAACGGCTATAACTGAACAAAGCGACAACGCAGACAGCAGTTCAATAGCGATATAACCTCATAAAAATTCTAAGACAACCAAAACAAAGCAAACCCATCAATCTCAAAATCCACATTTTCGAAAATGGCTTCCAAAAATCATAACAAATCCGAACGTCGCTCTAATTCAAAACCGACAGATAATAAACGATCAGAACTCTGTAGAGAACAACATACTCGAATCTCAAACGATTCTAACAACATCCAAAAACTAGAATGTATCCGATCGTAGAAAAACTTACGATATAACGGAGCTCTCGCTGCAGTGATCGCTAAACTGCCTTCAGAAATAAATTCCAACGGCCGGATCGTGCTCGGACTGGAATCCCAAAGCTTGGAAAAGCTTGGAGGCATGAGAATGGAGGGAGACGGCTTGGAGGGGATGAAGAAGTCTTTGTCAACCAATTTCTAAGAGTAGATAATATATAAAATCCACAATTTGCGTTTTAGTCCCTGAAAAATCCAATTTTTGCAAAAAGGACCCTGATCAAAATCGAGTCGGCTCGTGAACTCTGTAATCTCCGATTAACTCAAATAAACTCATTTAAGATAAAAATGGGGCGTTACACCATCGGTGTTCAACACTATGGTTTCAGGGATTTTTGTTGTTTCTTGGGATTCAGCGATTTTCAAAGTTTTGAAATCATGGAGGATGCGGGAGTTGCTGAATCGGAGGAGTTGGAGGTGGGAGGGGACAATAAAAACAATTGTATCAGATTCATCGTCACCCATTTTTTTATTCAACAAATTTCAAATTAAAATCCTTCATCCCCCGCTCACACTTTCCGCACTGCCAAATCCCGCAAATTCTCTCGTCGATCCAATTCCGAGATGGGTTTGCAAGGAGAGGAAGAGACGGCAAAAGGGTCGGAAGAGATCCCATTCAAACCATCGATTTTCCGCTAAAATTCGCCTCTTGTTCAGGTTGCGTTGATCGGGTTCGTGTGCTTCTGCTGCCCGGGAATGTTTAACGCGCTGTCGGGCAGGTGAACCCGAAGGCTGCAAACAACGCTAACACGCCGCTCTACTCTACCTTCGCGGTGTTCGGTGTTCTGGGGGGGAGGAATCTACAACATTTTGGGCCCAAAGCTCACGCTTGTGTGCGTCTGCTCCATGTACGTTTTGTATGCCGGATCATTTCTGTATTACAATCATTACGAGCACCAGGAGAGAGCATTGTGGAATTAGATCTAAAAACCGGTTGTTAATTTAATTAGAAATAAGGGTATTTTAGGTATATAAATTATAAACTCTTACTTATTCTTATTTTTTAAAATCAAACCAAACACAATATTATTTTCAACATAAATTACCAATCCCTATCAATCATTTTTTTTTATCATTCATTGACTAATCATTCGATAATCTCATTTCTTGTACCAAACATGGCCTTCAAGTGTTGACTACAATTATGTGAGAGAATAAAGGACATGGGTTTTAATGTGTAATAGCAAATGCAAAGGGGTCATGTTAATATTTAAATGAAATTGAAGGGTGAAAGACTGAAATGTATGTCAGTGTTGAAGAAGAAAGAAGTCACAGTCTTCGTGGATGAAACGTACAAGAAATTCCCAACTCAAACGCAACGCCGACGGGAATATTATCATTGGGTTGGAATAATCCTCTCATCAGTCTCAAACTGCGATTCCCACTTTGGAAGGTCTCAAATATCTCTATCCTTGTTCCGGGTGAAACTATGCATCATCGGGAAATGGGTTTCAGGCGGAGCCTCTCTGTTGTTTCCGTCTTCCTTTATTTGCTGCTTTCTTCGTCCGTTTCTCGATCTTTCCCTTTTCCGAGGAAAGAAACCCACAAAATTGAAGGGCCCATCAAAACCTTTGTGGTGCTAGTCATGGAGAACCGCTCTTTCGACCATGTCTTGGGATGGCTCAAGAAGACGCGACCCGATATAGATGGTTTAACCGGCGCAGAGTTCAACCGGGTCAACGCTTCCGATCCTTCCTCGCCACCTGTATACGTCACCGACGGTGCCGTTTTCATCAACTCCGATCCGGGGCACTCTATCCAAGCCATACGAGAACAGATATTTGGGCGCAACGATTCTTCGGAGAATCCGGCACCTATGAACGGGTTTGTGCAGCAGGCAGAGAGTATGGGAGTTGTGGGGTTGTCAAAAACCGTCATGAGCGGGTTCAAACCGGAACTCGTACCGGTTTACACGGAGTTAGCTAACGAGTTTGCGGTTCTTGACCGGTGGTTCGCCTCGGTTCCGGCATCGACTCAGCCGAATAGGTTGTACGTACATTCGGCCACTTCCCATGGTGCCTCCAGTAATGTTAGAAAGGACCTCGTCCATGGCTTCCCTCAGAAGACCATCTTCGATTCTTTGGACGAAAATGAGCTCAGTTATGGAATTTATTACCAGAACATTCCGGCTACCATGTTCTACTCTAGCCTCAGGAAGCTCAAAAATGTAGTTAAGTTTCATGATTATAGTTTAAAGTTCAAACTTCATGCTAAAAAGGGGAAGCTCCCCAACTATGTGGTCATCGAGCAGAGATATTTTGACGTGGAGGTTTGCCCGGCAAACGATGATCATCCTTCTCACGACGTGGCCTTGGGGCAGAAGTTCGTCAAGGAAGTATACGAGACACTAAGGTCGAGTCCCCAATGGAATGAGACGGCGCTTTTGATCACATATGATGAACATGGTGGATTTTATGATCACGTTCCGACACCTGTTTCTGGAGTGCCCAACCCTGATGGTATCATTGGCCCGGACCCATTTTATTTCGCCTTTGATAGGCTTGGCGTGCGTGTGCCCACATTGTTGATTTCCCCCTGGATTGAAAAAGGCACTGGTATGTTGTTTCGATGTTTTACTTGTGTAGATGGATATCTTGTGCTTGTGACTTGATCCGAATGGTTGCATGATGCTTGTGCCGTGTATAGAATTTTCTGAGATGTAATTAGGAAGGTATGGTTTTTGTGTTGCAAGGGCAAGTGCAAGAATTATTGAGTTAAGGTGAGGAAGAGATGTAAGTGATGGTGGCTAAAGTCTAAGCAACCTTGGAATCTAGGTCGTTGCCATAGTTATTTAAGGTGCATGGTACAAGGCAAGGAGGGCCTTACAAAGTAAGCTGCACCAAACATTTATAATGTATTCATATAAATTGGATTTTACTACAATTTTACGTAGAAAACATAAATATATTTTACAAACTACTTGGCGGGACTAAAACTTCAATCATCTAGATTATTGCAAAGAAAATGGAGAAAGAGTGGGGACTGTTAAAGAAGAGATCCCGGGGATCGTTCGATATTGAAGCGAAAAAGAATGAAGAGTGGTTTACATAGTGCAGGACTTCAGGTTATGAAAATTTATTAAAGCTTTTGGGCTTGGCATGATTGGGTTAGATTTTGTTAAGCTAGGCTATGAGTTCTTCTTTAGACCTGAGATCAGAGGGTTGTTTTTTATTTAACTGGATTTCATTTAGGCGTAATATGGCATAAGGAGTGACTTGCGCCATGCCAAAATCCACGTGCTTAGGTGTGCCTTTTTCAAGGGCTGTGCCTGGCGTTGCCTAATCAGTGCGCCTAAGTGTGCCTTTTGAAACGGCGCAGACAGATACAGCCCTTTGACAACTGTGGTGGTGTTAGATAGCCTAGGGAATAAAAGTGTAATCATGTCCAGAAATTTGGATGGCAAAAATAATTCCTGCGCTGTGCTTGCTCCACTTGAAAGCCCAACATATATCATTTGGCTTGAACTATTTCAAAGTAAGTTTGTTTTTTTCTTTTCAAGTTGTTTAACCATATAATATTCAGAAATAACTATTTAAAATTATTTGTAACACCATCAGTTTTTTCGTCATAATTTTTTCGTGAAGATCATAATACTACTTTAGAATTCTCATTTTTCTATGTATCACAACAAACCAAAACACCATTTCAAAATTTCAAAATTATGTTTTTAAATCTCTAGTCTCTGCTAAAAAACCTCTGAGTTGAACAGAGTTGAAAACCTACCTAATGGTACCTATGTGGCTTCTAATGGGAGATTGGCAAAATTGTTTTGTTTGTCTGGTTTCATGCAGATTGTTAGAGTTCGATGTGATTAACTTGTAGCTTAAACATGATAGTACTTTTGATATATTCTTATCTACCATGACTTTCGAGTTGCATTCAAATGCCAATATTATTTAAATCTTATCATGTTGAAGTCTATAATATCTTTTTGACTGATGTTTTCTTGGGAGGTGGGATGTCTTCTACAATGTAAATGTATGTGTAAACTGTAAATGTATGTGTAAACGTGATATAAAATTATACCATTCTTCTGTAATCAAGTGATATATTATTAGAATATTCTTTTTCATCCCTTTTAGTGTGACCGAGAGATCCAACCATAACAATGTAGATACAGCTTAACTTGGGTATTGCCTTGACCCTCAAAATTTTCAACACTGGTACAGTACATTAGGTCATTTGTTTAGAGATTTATCAAGAATTCAGGATCAAGACAATGCATTTTTCTGCTACTTTATTTGCTGTCTTATAGAGGAAGAAATTTTTATGCTAAAGTAAAAAACATTGGAGAACTGAGCCAATACCTCCTCTGCACCAGTTGAAAGTATTTTACTGTGGAATCTGCAATTTTATCTCTTAGGATATGCTTATCCTTCCTAAGCTTCCTCTTGTCATATTGCACTATCATCATTTAATCAATGGTTCTGTCCTAGATGAGAAATCTGCACGTCATTTATTAATAATGAGGGAATTGAAAACAGATTTTTTACTTGTTTGTCTTCCCGAAATAGACAGCTTATATTGTTTGAACAATGGTTGTGGATGGATGAGTTGAGGTCTTGACGAGAACATACCTGCCCAGAGTCACGGTTAACTGAAAAATTACTTCTAATCTGCATCATGCAAGGAAGTAATCTTATTTTAATAAAGAATGATTTTCTAGAAGTGTCTTCTTTCTGTTCTTTCGCTTGACTGTATTGCTCAATAATTATTTGCTGATTCATAATTCTTTCCGGCAGTGATTCATGAACCAAGTGGCCCAACCCCAGATTCACAGTATGAACACTCTTCCATACCTGCTACTGTGAAAAAGCTGTTTAATCTTAAGTCAAACTTCTTGACTAAAAGGGATGCATGGGCTGGAACCTTTGAGAACTACTTCCACATGCGTGATTCTCCTCGTGACGATTGTCCAGGTATTTCCTGTCTTTCAATGAATCCTTGTGTTTGTATTTGTTGTTTGTGTGCATGTTTTGGTATTATCTGCAGTCAGGTGAACACACATCTGTGTTTATCACTATCACGTAACTATCACGGGGTAAAAATGATTGCAGCGCTTGTTTATGGACTAAATGTGAATGGCTTGTTATATTTAATGAATGCTTGCTTGTTTGGCAACCTGCAATCATTTGGTGGCATTTCTTTGGACTTTCTATTATTTATAATTCGAAAGTCTTGAAAATAGCCTTTAATATATTTTTCAAAAATGTGTTTGGAATGAAAATTTTGAAAGTCTGTGTATTTTATTATTTAGAAATCGGTTTGCTTAACTGCATTAATTTTATTTTTCGACTTTCATATTTTATACACCGTTACACACTATATTACTGTATATTATATTATCAATATCCATTTGCAAACGCCATTTTGTTTTAAAAACTCTTTGTCAATTGTTCATGTTAGATACGAAGAACAACTGCAATTAGTATACAATTTTTATGGAAAAAATATTGTGTTGCAACATTGCCACACAAAGCAGAAAATGAATGTTCATTTTTGGAGAATCTTCCATTCAAACCTTTTCATTGCATGATCTTTTTGATGGAATTTGATGGCATCATGTGACTAAAAAGGTGAAGAAAGAATCTGGAGGGAGTCCTCTGAATTCGAAGTTTGATGAATCCTTGTGGCCAATTTTTTTTTATTCTTTTGGAAATATGCAACTAATATAACTAGAAGCGAGCAATAACAGTTAAAAAAGTAGGATGCCTCTTGTTTTTAACTGTTTTGCACCCACGATGAAAATACAACTTATAAGGTGTTTGGATTGCTTCCAAAAAGTGTTTTTGAAATTTGTGAAAGGTAGTGTTTGGATTGCTTATAGGAAGCACTTTTGAACTTTTTCAAGGAAAAACTCAAAAGTGTGAATTTTGTAATTAAAAGATCAAAAGTGCCTCCTAGAAGCAAATCCTAAACACTACCAAAGGAAAACTCAAAAGCACTTTTTGAAAGCAATCCAAAACAATACCTAAATGTGATAGTAGAAGTGATTTTTTGGCCAGAAACAATGCCACGTGAATGGATTATTATGTGTTGGCTTCTACTGGAGATTGTGTAGATAAAAATACTGAAACAGTTCTTGTTGTTGGCTTCTTGATGGTCGAACCATGGATTTTATCTTCAGGGTTAAGACTTAGGAATACTACGTAGTAGTTCTTCTTTGTTGTAATGAAGTGAATCCTGTCATGGCATATTGTCCATTTTAAACTAATGATCACTATAGTTACACGACTACCTTCCGTGACAATCAACTTGTAGTTTGAGTTGTGACTTTGGCTCTATTATACTGGTGTTTAGTGTTTTAAGTAGCCACCGAGTTGCTTTGTTTTCAAGCATGGAACTTGCATGGTCACGAAACATACGATTTCTTATTTTTTTGTCTTCCTTCAGAAAAACTTCCTGAAGTTGAGATGAGTTTGAGGCCATTTGGACCAAAGGAAGATGTAGAACTATCTGAATTCCAAATCGAAATGATTCAACTTGCATCACAGCTCAATGGTGACCATATACTGAATACCTATCCTGATATTGGAAGAAGCATGACTGTGGGTGAAGCTAATCAGTACGCTGAGGATGCAGTGAAAAGGTTCTTGGAAGCTGGAAGAGCTGCTTTGAAAGCTGGAGCGAATGAATCCGCCCTTGTTATCATGAGGCCTGCCCTCACTACTCGCACGGAAGTTGAAGTTGGTGGCCGTTATCACGATTCTAGTTGATACGATTGCTTTTCTTGGTCCCCATTTTTGTACATAAACTACGAACAAATACGATGTTGTATTATGTTTGAACTGCAGAAGGTGGAAGCTGATGAACAGTGAAGAATATGATATGTTGTATTGCATGAACCTGAATTGTATAATCTATACGTCAAAGAAATGTGGAGAGGTGACTTTCTTGTGAGAATTGGATTCACAAATTTATTGGTATACTTAGAAGTCTTGGCATTTTGTCTTCTTTCATTTGCCTATCTTCTAAATTTTGTCAACTAGTACATTCTATTCACTTTTGTTCCTCTGTCAGTGACCAAAATGCTTCTGCGACGCATATGGAGTTTAAATACAAACGAACCACGGCAGCTGTCACAGGGGTTATGCAATGCAGCGGACAATTGCTATTTTTTTCAATCCTTGTGTAGGTAGACTTGCATGCAGTCAAGCTCATCACCCTCAAAACATTTTTTTATCGCACGTGTGTTTGAATATATTCTGAATTTAACTAACACAAAGTCAAACAAGTAGAGGAACAATGTACGAGTGGGTGTGTTGCAGGCGTGTCAGACACGTGGCATGCTAAAATGTGAAAAAAAAAATCTAATTTCTAAATCAAACGAATATAAGCTCCGGTTAAGCATCGAAAACTAAGGAAAATAATAGTTGGCCTTCAAATTAATTAAATAATCTATTTTTTTTATGTCAAACACAATGGCACACGATATTTACAGGCAATCTGACAAACCTTACACGTGTATATATGAAGCCTCGTGTAACTCATGATCATATAAACGAAATACAATGCAGAAAACTAAGTGAGAAACAAGAGTACCTGCCTTGCCAACCGTCGCGTCTGGATGAAGACAAGTGTAACTATCACATTCAAGCACTGTTTGAATGCCACTTGGTTTTACATGCTTCCAAGTGTCCTAAACTACCTAATAACCATCCAAACAATCAGAAGACGCCACATACATGTTTGAAAAAAAAGTCGAACTCGAGTTGACTAGGTGCACCCTAACCAAGCTCAATCTTGCCAACACTTTTCTGCATCAAACCATCCCCGAAATGAAATGTGCTAACTTGTTTATATATTTGACCAACTCTAAATGCCTAAGTTATGCACCAACACAACTAGGTGTTAGGCATCGACACTTAGCTTCAAGGCACTCTACGTTCATGGCATGAATCCGAGCCAACCGATGCTGCATCCACTCGGAAACACACCATGACGCTTCACGCAAACATGATGGCTCAAATATTACTTAGGCAATCACGGATGTAACAGACCTCCCCCACTCGATGAACTCCACGTCCTCATTGGGGCAGTGACCAATCCTTTTGATTCTAAGCACTTCTCAACGGCACCTTCAAATTGTCATGATTTTACATTCCTTTCCCAAGTCGCATCTTCATCGGCTTTGCCTTCCCACTTAACCAAGTATTTTTGTTAAGATATATATATATTGAGTTTTGCTATGATGAGCAACAGAAGTGCTCACGGTGTTTGTTCACCATAGCAAAATTGTATATATACTATACAAATGTATGTGTTATACACACAGGTATTTTTATATGTTATATGTATATATTGATTTATATTTATATAATTAATTCGTACATATATGTATGTATGTATTATTATTATTTTTATTTTTTTTTAGGGGAGTGTTTTTTACACTCCAAAAATTGTTGATCATGCTCCATCTTCTATATGCAATTTATAATTAGACAAATTTGTCCTTAAACTAACTTTTCTTATATTTTAAATTTTTTATTTACTTTAAAAAAAACTCAAAATTCAATATTTTTTTGTATATAAACAACTAAAATTTAATATTTTAAAAAAACTATCATAATTTTTTATCATATCTAAATAAAATAAAGAATATCAAAAAAAATATTTTAATCTAAAAATGTGATATTATAAATATTTTATATCACATTTTAATATGAACACAAAATATTGGTAAATCGTAAACTCACAAAAATGTAAATATTGGGATATAAAACATTTTAATTTACCAAAAATTTATAAAATTTAAAGCTTAAAAAAATACAAGTTATATTACAATTTGAGATTAAAAATAATGTTGTATGTATATTATGTTTTATAATATTTAATAAAAATATCAAGTGATTATCAACGTTATATTTATAAGATAATTTATTGTTTTAATTTTGTCGATTTTATGTAAATAAATAATAAATATTAAATTAAATTTTATATATATATTTTTTTAATTTTTTTTATGAAGAATGTTGTTTGAAAAATATTTCAACTATAAATTTGACCGATGATATATTATTTTCATTTTCATTTTATAGAAATATATCATTTATAAGATATTATGATTAATTATATATATATATACATATATATATATATTTAAAAGTATAATGAAAAATAAGAAGAGATGAAATAACATATTTAAAACGTTAGAATTAGCTAAGTAATATATCTTGTTTCAAATAATCGTAAATAAATAAAATAATACGTTAATTAAGATTAAAAAAACAATAATTAGTTAAGTGAATCATACTATTACTATTTGTCTTGAGTTTTTATTTATTTAAGGATATCTACAAATTTAACGATAATTATAATATTTTAGGTAACTAAATTAATATTATTGATGAACTTACTAAAAATAAGGACAATCAAATAAAGGGTACAATTGTCAACTAATAGTACAAAAATGATCCTGTCAAAAAAAAATAGTACAAAAATGAAAATTGGAGTCTATTTAACAAAAAATGGAGTGTGAATAACACTACCCTTATTTTTATTTATATGTAAATATTAGCTATGGTTTTATTGAAACGGACGCTAATATTAGCGGCGGTTTTAGTAAAATGGTCGGTAATTTTAGCGGTGGTTTTGATAAAATCATTCTTACATTTGTGACATTTTTAGTAAAACGGTCGCTAATATTTGCAATGGTTTTGGTAAAATGGTCACAAATATTAGCGACAATTTAATAAAAAAATATTTTTAATCTGTCTGTGCTTGTATTTATGTAGTACTCGTTATCCCTCATATTCTTGCTGAGTCTTTTAGACTCACTACACTTATTGTTTTCAGGAGATGAGTATTTCATTGAGATCGAGGGGCAAGACTATCGAGTGGACTGCGATGCGGGCACGGCACATCCCTCCGAACTATGTTAGTCTTTCGCATAAGTTTTATTTTAACACTTTAAAGTCTTTTATTTTGTTGATTGGATAAATGATATTGTAAGGATTTATAGAATTATTTGTGGGCATGTAAATATGTAATTGCATAATCTTTTGATGTTCGAAATGTCGAATCTTTTTTGCGGTTCTCGTTCCTTTCTCGGTCTAGTTTATTTAGTGTTGTTGTTTGCATTTTAAATTTATTGTCTGTGACAGGTGGTTTGTGATATAAATAGATAGGTCATTCCAAATTTTTTTGAAAAATCCGTATTTTATTTAGTTTAATTATAAGAAGTAGTTAGGGTCGTTTCAGTTGGTATCAGAGCATGGTTCTGGTTTGGGTTGTGCCTACTGCCGGTTGCAAGAAACTCGAGAAGTCTCGCCTCAAAGTCTGTAAATTTTTAAAGAATTTTACATGTTAGTCATACTTGAATTGATACGTCAAATGTTTTGATGTCATCTTCTTTTTAGAATATTTTCAAAACTAGATGTTTAATTTATTTAAGTGTGTAGTTTAATGTTTATTTTTGTTCAAAACTTCTTTCATAGTTTAAAGTGTACTATTTGACTGTTTATTTTTTTTATAGCATGCAGTTCCAAGTTAAACGGAGTTGGTGTACAAATATTCCTTCCAGTTTTAGACAGTACGTGGTTGTTGTTTGAGTTATTAGGTAGTGTTAACAATTTTGATGAGATTGTAGGAGTTTGTTGGAAAACATTAAACTTGTGTATTAGGATATATTAATTGTGTGTTATTATTGTAAGTTGTTTTCTTATACTGGGTTTTAATCGGATGTAACTAAGTGTATAGGTTGCTTAGAAATTTCTAGGCGTGTGTTTAGTCAGTTAAGTTTATGAATAGAACTCATGTGAAGACTTGGGATACGAACTTGGTTTTATATTATTATGGATAGTTGAATTTTTTTTGTTTATTTGGGCAAGTATGATTTTTGGAAAATAGTGAGTCGGTTACTATGAGCCTTTCAATCTTGTGAACTATTATTTCGATCATTAATTTCCTTATCCTTTAATTGTGCTTGCATCCATTGCAACAAATACTTTTGAGTATCTGAAATTTTCTTGCACTTTCTTTGAGCATTTATGGATTCGTATGACATTAATCAGCGTTGAATTCTGCTACTTTGACATTGGTTGAACTTCTTAATAAAACCTTGTTCATGTTTTACACTTCTTGAAATTTTTCTTCGGTTCTATAGCCACATGTTGATGTGAGTAAGATTCACTTTTTTTTTTCTTTTTGGTGATCTACTTATGTTGTTGTTGACATCTGAATATGCTTTAGGACCGTTTTTTCCCCTGATTATTGACTTGTGTGGACTTCTCTCGATTGAAGTCACACCGATTGTTTTAATTGTGCTTTTATGGTTTGAGCATGATGTCATTACCCTTGGATGAGTGATCACCAGATTTGTTATCTTGTTGGCTCATATTCATTGTTCTTGGAGCCTCTATTATTATTCATCCACCCTTAGAATTCAATTGTGAGTGAGTTGTTTTCACTAATCCAGATTTCTATTTTCGGCTCGTTTGTTTGTAATGCTTGCATCATTTCATTTCATATTGAGCAGCATTACTTGTATATTTGTTTCCTTTCGTGATCCATCATGATAAGGATTTTGGTGGATCATAGTTTCAATTATCAATTCGAATTCTTGTGTAGAGAATTGGTTCGTAGCCGCTTAGTAAGTGTTTAGACTATTGGAATTTAGTATTAGTACTAGATAAATCCTAAGATATCGTTGTGTTCTGAGGAATGATGACTATCAATTATATCTGGTTCTAGCGAGTGGACTGCTAGGTAGTAAATTAATTGAATGAGTTGTTTCAATTTTAAATAGGATCGTTAAGAGTAAACAGATTATTTTGGTAAGCTGAATGACTGGTCTGTCGTGAGATAGGGAAATAGAGCTGTCCCTAGAATACTTTTGAGTGCTTTACATTTGCATTATAAGACTTTGAGATTGTCGACCGGTAAGACTAATGCACCAATTATGGGAATAGAATGATGAATAGAATATTTAGGAAGTTTTTTGGATAAGCTGTAGATTTATTTACCGGTGAAATGCTAAGGAACTGGAGGAACAGTTAGAAAGCAATTACGATCGGGTTACAAACTCTTCGAGGTGTCCAATTGTATACTAAGTTCTTGAAATATGAATTCGGGTTGTACATATTATACTTTGGGAATTTTTTGGATTTTCAGACTTGTTGTCAAGATGAACTAGAGATTTGAAATATATCTTCAGGCGATATGTAGGAATTGTTTGGTACTTAGAGACCATCTAATCCAATAAGCGGAGAATAGCTCGTATTATATTTTGACTTGAATTGTACTTATGGATTTCTTAGTCGTTGCGTCTCGGATAGAAGAAGTGGATAAATTTATTGGAAAATTTTAATTAAGAGTTGAACTTGCGGTAGAATCAAAGACACTAGAGATGAACGCATAAATTGGTGAATGGAGATTTTGGGATCTGTCTAATCACCTATTTGGATTCTATATGTTATCAGATAATATCTTGGAACCGAACAAAATGTTATGAGTATATTTTCTTATCAAGGATTAGATTAGATTTATTTATAGAAATGGGTCAGATTCATATCATATTTTGACACCTAACAAGGTATAATTGTATAGTCCCTTAGCTGTCCTCTTTAGAAGAATTTAGAGTTTAGTCTCTAATTAATTTGAGGACTTGTGAATTTTTTAAGACCTCGAGTTGTATATTATATGAGTTAAGTTTAATTGGTAAATAGACGATAAGCATAGTTTCGTTGTTAGGAAGTTTTTAAGTTATCGTTGCGGTTGACATAAATTAATTTAGTGGTTATAGGGACTCGATTGCCTGGAATTCCGACGTAGGGAATAAGGTTAGCAAAATGTAAGTTGTGCGATAACTTAAAGACCTAAGAATTTGTAGGTTGTAGAACTTATGAGTTGCGGTAAGAGAACGTTTTTAAGTTGATAAATTTAGATTGAAGGTAAATTGAGGAGAGATAAAATTGAGGATAAGACCACTTGGAAAGATGTAAGAATTGTAATTTTTTTTATTGCAATAAGAGTTAATCAGATCCTTGATGATATAGATATCAGTAAGCATCAGAGTGCGCAGCGAAAGCTGATTTGGGCCAACTCATGTGAGTGCAAAGTTAAAAAATTTAGTGTTGATCTGGTCTAAGGTATTCGAACCTAGTTAGTAAGTCTTGAATTTCGAGGACAAAATTCCATATAAGGGGGGAAGAAATTGTAGTACCTAAAACCCAATCTACTAAATCGCATGCATTAAATTTAAAAATATTAGGATTATTATTTTTAAGTTTATTTGATTTAAATTCCTTATTTAAATTATGTGCTAATAAAATATTTTTATTATTTATTCAATGATTTTATTGTACTAACTATTTAATTAATTTTTTTAACGGTTTAAGTTTATTTGTCAAAATGATTTTATTATGCAATTTAATTGTTTTAATATTTTAAAGGTTTAAGCTTGCATATTTAAATGATTTTAATTAATTGTTTAGTTTATTCTTTTAAATGATTTTAATTGTTTATATTATTTTTTTAAATATTTTCGAGTGTCCAACTTATTTATTTTAAATAGCCTTAGTTTAGCGGATAATTATTTTAAATTATTTTAAATCGCTCTGCTTGATATTTAAATATTTTACTCGTTGTCGTGACATCAAAATATTTAAAGTGTTGATTTTTAATTACTAAGTTGCTAAGTTTGGTCTAGCATTTCTTAAAAGTGTGTAGCATTTTTTTTTTAAAATGCATACACTTACATTTCCTATAGTTACACCTACACTTAACAAACTTGACTTAATTAAACCCTAGCCTCCAAC
The DNA here is from genome assembly GCF_033568475.1 of Henckelia pumila. Taxonomy (NCBI): domain Eukaryota; kingdom Viridiplantae; phylum Streptophyta; class Magnoliopsida; order Lamiales; family Gesneriaceae; genus Henckelia; species Henckelia pumila. The sequence goes on from NC_133122.1 coordinate 160,256,595, forward strand.
ACTTTACGCTCTCAACACACACTCAAACTCACGCACACCCACACACACACACACAACTCACGGTATTGCCCTGTTTCTCCATAGAAGAAGCCATCGGCTTCTCAAGCTCACGCCGCCTCCATCTTCATTTCTTCTCCGGCAAATCACTCCAAAGCAAGCTGGTCGAGATTTCCATTACCTTTGAGCTCGATTTCAGCTCATTTCCAGCTCGAAGCAACTCCATTTCTTTCCATTCGATTTCGGCCATAGCTCATTGAGCTTTTGTGTTCTTCGAATTTTTCTAGCTTAGGCAAGGATAATGGCTTCTTTGCTTCACCTTGTAGATTATTATATGTTGTGTGTTGCATTTCTTGAAGCATTCGAAATTTTTGAGTATATTCCTGCCCTGTTCGAGAATTTAGTTTCCCTGCTCTTCGATTTTATTTTCCAGAAAACTCTTGCATTTTACTTGGCTCGGTTTGCTGCTATGATCTTTAGATTTTTTATTTGCATTTGATTGGTGGTTGTCCATAAGCATGAGTTCGAGCATGTTCAGATTATTTCCATGCTTTGTGTTCGAAATTCCAGAAATCTTCATAGCATATGGTTGAGCATTCTGTCCAGATTTTCTTCATGCTTTGTTGTTCTAAAATCTCAGAATTTTTCCTTAGCATTGTGGTTCAAAAATTTCAGATTATCTTCTTAGCTTGTGGTGTTCGAATTCCAGAAATCTTTCCCATGCCTTGCTTGTTCGAAAATTTCAGATTATTACCTTGGCTTGTGTGGTTGAAATTTCAGAGTTTTCATAGCTTGTTGGTTCGAACATTTTCCAGATTTTTTCTTAGCATGTGTTCGATCATAATTCCAGATTTTTTTTCCTTCATGGCATGGTTCGAATATTGGTGTTGTATTGTGTTGATTGGATGGTGAATTTAGGAGCTACCATGGGTGAATATAGTCACATGGTAGTGCTTAGGATGGCTTGGAATTAGTTTGTGGATTGGAGTTGAGGCATTTTGAATTTGAGGATGGTGGGCTCGGTTTTGGTTGTGTGTAAGGGCTGCCTTCGAGCTGAGTTTAGGTAGGTTTGAGGGGCTGATTTAATGGTGTGAGTGAGTCTAATGCATTGGTCATGGTCCTATCTTATTGTCTTGGGAGGTGGGAGTCAAGTAGCTAAAGTTTTGATTGAATATAAAACTAGGACATGAGCAGAATTTTAGGTGATGTTCGGGCTGTCCGGAAAAGTATAACTAAGGCAGGGTTAAAAGTGGAATTTTGTTATGGTCTCGGGTCTGGAACTTGTCTTAGATGTCGGGATTATTTCGGTTCAAGCGGGAATCAATTCGGTTAAGTCTTGGTCGAGTTCTAGATTTTTGAATGTAAAGGTGCAGAATTCTAAGCTTCTAAGCTTGCTGCCCGGAATCAAATTTTTATAAAATGATTGCTTAGGAATAAAACTACAAGGATGATTTCCCTACTTAGTTCTAAGTGTTATGGAGTCGTGGTTTCATGCGGAATTCTTTTTGAAAAAGAATAAAGCAAGTTACAAATTTTACGGGCGAACCGCTCGAATTGTCTTAAGTGCTAAATTATGGTTTAGTTTCCCATCTTTTGGTTTGTCTCCTAAATCACCATCCCGATCATCCATGTGTGAGTCATATGCATGATTATCGATTAATATTTACATGTACATCATATTTACATATGCATGCTAAATCCCATATTCAAGAATGAAAGGAAAATTACTTTTTACGAACGAAGTGAGATGATTGTGACTATAGAAATTTACGTGTATGTGTGGGGTTGGGAGACGTTCTGGCCTACCTTACCACCTGACGTGTATGTGTGGGACTGAGAGACGTTTTGGTCTATCTTACCAAATATTTATGTGTATGTGTGGGGTTGAGAGAAATCTTGGCCTCCCTTACCAAGTATGGGCAAGATGGGTTGGGAGATATCTGACCTCCTTGCGGCATAGTGCACTGCAACCATGATCATGATCGAAATAACAGAGTCACAATTCAAGGATCTAAGTTGATCAAATATTTATGACTATGTTTCAGTACAGTTTATTCAGTTACGGTGATTATATTCGACCTAGCCATGCATATGTTTCATTTATGTTCACTTATTTCCTTTAGAGATCATTTATTCAAATTAAGGGCACAAAGTATTTTACTACAAGATATTTTTAATTTGTCTGTGTTTGTATTTATGTAGTACTCGTTATCCCCCATATTCTTGTTGAGTCTTTTAGACTCACTACATTATTGTTTTCAGGTGAGGAGTATTTCTCATTGAGATCGAGGGGCAAGACTATCGAGTGGACTGCGATGCAGGCACAGCACATCCCTCCGACCTATGCTAGTCTTCCGCAGAAGTTTTATTTTAACACTTTAAAGTCTTTTATTTTGTTGATTGTATAAATGATATTGTAAAGATTTATATAATTATTTGTGGGCATGTAAATATGTAATTGCATAATCTTTTGATGTTCGAAATGTTGAATCTTTTCTCCGGTTCTCGTTTCTTTCTCGGTCTAGTTTATTTAGTGTTGTTGTTTGCATTTTAAATTTGTTGTCCGTGACAGGTGGTTTGTGATATAAATAGATAGGTCATGCCGAATTTTTTTGAAAAATCCGTATTTTATTTAGTTTAATTATAAGAAGTAGTTAGGGTCGTTTCTGTAGCACCTAAAATCTAATCTACTAAATCGCATGCATTAAATTTAATAAATATTAGGATTATTATTTTTAGGTTTAATTGATTTAAATTCTTTATTTGAATTATGTGCTAATAAAATATTTTTATTATTTATTCAATGATTTTATTGTACTAACTATTTAATTAATGTTTTTAATTGTTTAAGTTTATTTGTCAAAATGATTTTTTATGCAATTTAATTGTTTTAATATTTTAAAGGTTTAAGCTTGCATATTTAAATGATTTTAATTAATTGTTTAGTTTATTCTTTTAAATGATTTTAATTGTTTAGTTTATTCATTTAAATGACTTTAACTGTTTATCTTAATTATTTAAATATTTTCGATTGTCTAACCTGTTTATTTTAAATAACTTAAGTTTAGCGGTTAGTTATTTTAAATTATTTTAAATGTCTAGCTTATTTATTTAATACCTTTTTAATTGTCCAAATCATTTTAAAGGTTTTTATTTCGCTTGTGTATTTATTTAATTTGATTTTAAACGTTAGTCTAGTTTGTTTAAATTACTTTAATCGTTCTGCTTATTATTTAAATATTTTATTCATCGTTGTGACATCAAAATATTTAAGTATTAAAAATTAGCATTTTCAAACCCGATAAATAGAATTTGAGCATTTAATTCTTAGATTTTCAAATTTGAGCGTTTGCGGAATTAGGCCTAACGCATATAAAATGCTTTGTATTAAATTTTGGGTATTAAGTCCTTTTCTCACTTAATCAATCTTTTGACTTGATCCATTAAGGATACTTCCAGCCCAAATCCTACGGCCCATTACACGATTCCCTCAGTCCAAATTCAATCGGCCCAATTTGAATTCCCTCCTCCAAGCCATCGCGATAGCAGACTCCTTCCCCATTTTTCCATCGGCCTCACTTACGATCGGTCCTCTCATTTCCTTGCTTCCCAGATTTTCGACGCAGCTTCTCCTCCTGTACGGCGTGGTCTATCCTGGAGCCCGCTATTCAAGCTTATTCCGGCGCAGCTCGGCCACGGTCACAGCTCATGCGAGCTTCCCCTTCCCTTCGTTTCTTTGCTTTTTATCGATTAAGGGAATATTTATGGTTTCCTTGGCCATCAAGTGGATTATTATTTTGTGTGATTATCTTCCTTCATGTTTACGTTTGTAGTTTGATTTTCTGGGCGATTTGTGCATTTCCCCTCTTAGCCGTGACTTCCCTGTTTTCTGCATTGAGTAGTCGTTCAAAGCTTCAGGTTTCCTTGTTGGTGTTGCACGCGTTTATGATTTATATACGTTGTTTTACATGTTCTGGGCAAATGTGAGAAGCTATTTTTGTCATTTGGTCGCACCTGGTTCTGTTCAAAGTCCCTCTGTTTTGGACTTTTTCTGATTCGTTTTATGGTGTGGTCTTGGATGGTGATTTAGAGGCTGCCATGGTTGAGATGCAGCTCACATGGTAGCACTTAGGTGTGTTGGTTATAGTTATCAAATGGGTTGAAAGGCTGTTGGATTGAGTCTTGAAAGGAATCGGGTTTCGAGCTGGGAATTTGCTCTAAGACAGGGGTGGGTTCTTAGGCAGGTCCGGGCTGACATCTAAGCTTGGGTGTTGGCTGGTAAGGGGTCAGCCTTTGGGGTTTGTGTGGGAATAGGAATTGGTCATGGTCTTAAGTTAAAGGTTGGGAACCCGGGAATTAAATGTCTAGGTGCCAAGAAAGGGAGATGAATTAAGACATGGGTAAGCAAAAATTTTTCAAGCATTGGGCTGTCCGGAAATGATCATTTAAGTCAGGCTTACACTCGTGTTTTGGTTAAGGGCACGGGTTTGGGAATAGCCTAGGATGCTAGGGAAATTTCGTTTCAAGCAGGAATCAATTCGGTTAAGTTTTGGTTGAGTTATAGGTTATTTATTGCTAAGGTGCTGATTTTAGAAGTTAAGTGTTGCTGTCAGGAAATTTTACTACCAGAAATTATTGGATAAGGTTTGTACCTCGAGGATGACTTCTGTAACACCCGGTATTTTTAAATACGTAAATCCGCATGCATAATTAGGATATTTAATTATTTAAATTTTAGATTTATGGGTTAAATAATTATGTGAATTATTTGTGCATGATTTAATTTATTTTTAAGCATTTAACCCATAATTAGTAATTTTTATGATTTTTAGTATTTTAAATATTTGATCGCGTAGACGGGACCGTGGACGGACGAGATGACAACTTTCCACCCAAATTATTTTATGAGTCTTTTTAGAGCCCTAAAATATTATTTTGAGTTTTATTATCTCAAAATTTTAAGTATTTAATTTTATATAATTTTAGGAGTCCATTTTATTCAAAATTAGCCAAAATATTGACTTTTTAGTATTTTTAAAATTCCCTTAAATTGTAATTTCGAGATTTTAAATTTAGTTATCAGATTTTAACTTTTAATTAGGAGTTTAAGTTGTATATTTTATATTTAAAACCTTTTATCTATATTTAATTAACCTATATTTTTAATTAACACAAAAATCAAAACCTAATCTATCCCAAACCCTTAACCGATCCCTCACCCTCTTAGCCGCATCCCTCCCTTCCATTCATCTTCTTCATCGAGCAACCCTAAGGAAGAACACCATAGCCACGTTTTTGAAGGTCCAAGGCAAGTCGTCGTCGTCCCGTCGTCCCGGAGTCGTCTCACGCCCGTTTTCCTCTCCATTTTCGGTGAAAGGCATGATTTTCTTCCAATCTTTTTGTACCTATCAGATATTATATTGTGTGGATTGTGTATGCATCAAATCCTTCGATTTTTTTTCAGAAAATGTTTTGAGTGTTCGGACTTTTCACAAGTTCACTCGTTTTTCATGATTCATGTTCAAATTTTTAGGCCATGGGTGCGTGCTATCGGCTGGCTAGGGTCCCTAGGGTGTTCTAGGTATGACTGGACTCGAGTGGCTCGAATGGCTCGAGCCAAACGAGCCCAGGGAAGCAACTACAGCAGGTCGGCCGAAGGGGGTTGCAAGTTAGGGTTTTGGGGGAAAGGCCTTCGGGTTCAGTGCTTGGGGCTGCATGGGGCCGGGGCTAGGGTCAGGTTCGGACCGCCCAGACGTGGGCTACGTTTGGGCGGTGGCGCTCCGGCCAGGGGCGGCCGGAGCTGGCCGGCAGCAGGCCAAGAAGGCCTGCTGTTCACGGCCGCAGCCGAGAGGAGGCAAGGGGGATCGGGTTAGGGTTTTAGGCGGGGTCCGGGTCGGGTCAGTGGTCCGGGTCAGGTCAGTAGGGTAGTGGGTTGGGTTAAGTGGGTTCGGGTCCAGGTTTGGTGGGCCGGGCTCGAGTCTTTTTATTTTTAAAACATTTTATGAATTAATGGGTTTTTGGGCCAATTAAATTGAAATAAAATTATTTGGACTCCCAAATAATTTTATTTGGATTTTTAAAATTTTAATTAAGTTAGTCCATTAATTTTATGGGCTTTTGAGCCCATAAAAGTTATTGGGTCAGTCTTGGGTTTTTGGACCCATTGGGCCAGTCTAAGTTGTTATGGGGCCTAGAATGTTTTATGGGCTTTAAATTATTTTATTGGGCTTAGAATAATTTTATTGGGCTTAAGTATGTTAATGAGCCAGATTTAAGTAATTGGGCTTGAGTGTTAGGGCCAGCAGTTCAGTACAACCCATGAGAAATTGCATGTGTCCTGAATATATATTTAATTATTTTTGTGCATGGAAGTTATTTTTATATTTATATGATAGTATGAAATTAAATTAAATATATATGAAGGACACACATTTTATTTAAGTACATGCATTCATGAAATAATTTTATGCATAATTAAATGTTTAAGGTTGAGCAATAATAAAATATTTTTATGTTGGAAGTTGAAGTAGTGTGACAATTTAAGGGGAATTCGTCCCCATATGTGACCTATTGAAGGGCAGTTTACTGCCAATTTAAGAGGTGATTCGTCACCGCCACGTACGTTGGTTTCCACGCTGATCAGTATTTAATGTATGATTTAAGGTTACACTACGGATACAACCATGCGATGTTAGAAAATTAATTGCTCAACAATGTTATGTATTATGTTATATAAGTTTATTTAATTTAAGTTATGTTATGTTTATGATATTTTAAGCATGCTCATTCAAGTATATGTATGTATTAGTATTTAATTGTTTTAAATTATTTTAAACCCTTTTTATGTTAGCATGTTGGGCCTCTAGGCTCACTACACTGGTATGGTGCAGGTGAGTACGTTGAGGATGATGTTGTACCCACCGGAGGCGAGGATGTATGAGCAGGCATGCAGTGACCCCGTGACCGTGATAGATGTCTGAGTCACATGCATGTTTTTGATTATGTCAGCACGTTGCACATTTTATATTATTGTTCAGTAGTTGTGAGTTTTTGAATATTTTATTGAATATTGTCAGTACATGCAAATTTTAATTATTTTATTCATGCAGTATTTTTAATTAAATGTTTGACTCAGATGTTTATTTTATTTTAAAGAACGCATTTTTATTTAAGTGTTTAATTGTTTAATTATTCATTTATCTATTTTAAATCCTTTTCTTTTGTGCATATATGTATGGGCATATATGTACATATTTTATTTAGTATGTATAAAAAAAAAAAAAATTTTCGCATATTTATTTATTAATTATAGAGTTAGGGTCGTTTCAGTTGGTATCAGAGCACGGTCCTTGGAGGGGTCATTACTGCTATGCGAGCTCAGAAATCCACGCTACCGGTCTGTAAGTTTTAAGTGTTTATAGCATGATTTAATTTTTAGAATTTAAGTTAGCATTAACTTTAAACAACTTAGTTATGCATGACGATTTACGTAAAGAAATATGTGGTGGTGCAGAATGCCTCCGAGACCAGTTAACAGACGTGGGGGACCTCCACCTCCACCTCCGCAGAACCCTATTGCAGCATTGGAGCAGGCCAATGCAAATATGATGGCGGGGATTACTGCTCTATTAGAGCAGCAGGCTACTCGTCCCAGGTTGTCCCACGAGGAGGACGTTGCTGAGAGGTTCCAGAAGAAGGGACCCAAGGATTTTGTTGGTACCACCGATCCTTTGGTGGCGGAGGGATGGATTTGCTCTCTGGAGTCCATCTTTGCTTATATGGGGATCACAGACACCGACAGGGTGAACTGTGCGACGTACATGCTGAGGGGTGATGCAGCGCTCTGGTAGGAGGGTGCAGCCAGGGGAGTTCACCTTCCTACACTGACCTGGGCAGAGTTTAGGCGTATCTTCTACGCCAAGTACTTCACTGAGGATGTGCGCAGTCGCATGATCCATGAGTTTATGAGTCTCCGTCAGGGGGACAAGACAGTGGTTGAGTATGTGAGGCAGTTCGAGAGGGGCTGCCACTTTGTGCCCTTGATTGCTGATAGTCCGCAGGAGAAGTTGAGACAGTTTGTGGAGGGCCTGAAGGCTGATATCAGGCATGATGTTCGTATGGCAGACGTCCTTACTTATGAGTCTGCAGTCAGTAGAGCCTTGCGTTCCGAGGAGGGTCGGAGAGAGATCCAGAGGGAGCAGCAGGGGAAGAGGCAGTTTCAGGCTGGGTATCAGCGACCATCTTCGCAGCCTCCTGCGAAGAAGCAGTATACAGGGCCGGCTAAGGGCCCGAATCCACAGCAGAGGCCACAGCAGCAGAGGCCGCAGCAGCAGAGGGGCGGGGCCCCTAATGCCATAGCTTATCCTACTTGCCCGAAGTGCCAGAAGATGCATTCGGGACCTTGCCTATTGGGAGCAGGAGTTTGCTACCACTGTAGGGAGCCAGGGCATCAGATAGCTAACTGCCCGAGGAAGAAGAACACCGCTGGTAGGGTGTTTGTGATGCAGGCCGAGGAGGTAGATCTAGACACCTCCTTGATCACCGGTATATCTTATCCCTAGCATTTTAATAATTTTCCTTTGGTTAAAAATTTAGTCTTTAATTTGGAATTATTGTTATTTGGGTTATTTAACTGCATGTTAGAATAGGAAGCATGTTTTACTTGTGATTAGAATTAAGAATTTGTAGTGACTCGTTGGGGAAAATTTAGTAGTGGTATGAAACTGTTGGGAATTTTCTGCGTGCAGGGAGAATTCTAGTTGGAGGCAACTCCACGTTTGCGTTGCTAGATTCAGGGGCTACGCATTCGTTTATATCCCTGGAGTTTATCAGGCGGGTAGGCATCACACCTGAGAGTAGTGACAGTGGGTATGATGTTACTATGCCGTCAGGGCAGATTATTTCTACCTCGAAGGTTATTCGAGGACTGGAGTTGGAGCTGCAGGGATACTCCATTCGAGCAGATGTAGTAGTTTTGCCTTTGAGTGGATTCGATTTGATTTTGGGCATGGACTGGTTAACAGTCAATGGAGCTTTGATTGATTTTCGTCGGAGATCAGTGTCAGTGAGACCTACAGTGGGCGACCCGTTCACTTTTCATGCATCTCAGAGCAGTGATATTCCTCAGGTGATATCTCTTATTCAGGCAAGGAAGTTGTTGAGACGGGGTTGCCAGGGGTTTCTAGCGAGTATTGTCACGACTTCAGAGCCACCTAGCAGATCATTATCAGAGATAGAGGTGGTTCGTGACTTTCCGGATGTCTTTCCGGAGGATGTTGCAGGAATTCTACCAGTGAGAGATGTGGGGTTCGGCATCGACTTAGTGCCAGACACCGTGCCTATCTCTAAAGCACCGTACAGACTTGCTCCTACCGAAATGAAAGAGTTGAAGGAGCAGATTCAGGAGTTGTTAGAGAAAGGCTTTGTTCGTCCTAGCTTTTCTCCGTGGGGAGCTCCGGTGTTATTTGTGAAGAAGAAGGATGGAAGTATGAGACTGTGCATCGATTACCGAGAGCTCAACAGGGTCACAGTGAAGAACAAGTATCCACTGCCGAGGATAGAGGATTTATTTGACCAGTTGTAGGGAGCTTCGGTGTTCTCCAAGATCGACCTGCGATCTGGTTATCATCAGTTGCGTGTTAGAGATGCAGATGTGTCCAAGACTGCTTTCAGGACACGATATGGGCATTACGAGTTCTTAGTGATGCCATTTGGGATGACCAATGCTCCAGCGGTTTTCATGGATCTCATGAACCGAGTCTTTCAGCCGTATCTAGATCAGTTCATCATAGTCTTCATTGATGATATTCTGATCTATTCTAGGAGCATCGAGGAGCATAGACAGCATCTTCAGACAGCTTTGCAGACTTTGAGGGAGCATCGGTTGTATGCCAAGTTCAGCAAGTGCGAGTTTTGGCTTGAGCAGGTGGCATTTCTTGGCCACATTATTTCGGGAGATGGGATTGCAGTTGATCAGTCTAAGGTTGAGGCAGTGCAGAATTGGGGTATTCCGAAGAATTCTTCAGAGATTCGCAGTTTCTTGGGTTTGGCAGGATATTATAGGAAGTTCATCAAGGGTTTTTCCTCTATTGCAGTACCCTTGACTTCCTTGACCAAGAAGAATGCGAAGTTTATCTGGAGTTCAGACTGTCAGAGGAGCTTCGATCAGCTGAAGGAAGCACTCACTACTGCACCAGTGTTAGCGATGACAGTACCACACGAGGAGTTAGTGGTGTACACCGATGCGTCTAAACTGGGTTTAGGCGCAGTGCTTAGGCAGTGTGGTAAGGTTATTGCGTATGCGTCGAGGCAGCTAAAGATTCATGAGCAGAACTACCCGACGCATGACTTGGAGTTGGCCGCAGTGGTCTTCGCTTTGAAAATCTGGAGGCACTATCTGTATGGCGAGAAGTGCAAGATTTTCACAGACCACAAGAGTCTCAAGTACTTCTTCACACAGAAGGAGTTGAACATGAGACAGCGCAGATGGTTGGAGTTGGTGAAGGATTATGACTGTGACATTAGCTACCATCCGGGTAAAGCTAATGTAGTGGCCGATGCTTTGAGTCGGAAGTCGTCAGTGGTATCATGTTTGATCGTACAGTTACCACTACAGAGCGAGATTCAGAGATTTGGCTTGGAGTGTTATCCGAGTGGCCATGCACCGAGCTTGTCAGTGTTGACGGTGCAGCCAGTTCTGCGAGATCGGATTAGAGAGGGACATTCTACTGATGAGGAGTTACAGTGATGGAGACAGAGAGATGAGGCTAGAGGTAATCTCTTGTATACAGTGGAGGATGGTATCGTTCAGTACCGTGGTAGGATGTGGGTACCGAACGTCGATCAGTTGAGAGCTGAGATTTTAGCAGAGGCTCACACATCTCCGTACTCCATACACCCCGGAAGTACGAAGATGTACAAAGATTTGCAGCTATTGTATTGGTGGCCCGGGATGAAGAGTGACATCGGGAGAGTGGTGTCAGAGTGCTTGACTTGTCAGCAAGTCAAGGCAGAGCATCAGCGTCCAGCAGGACTTCTTAGACCTCTTCCTATTCCGGAATGGAAATGGTAGAATATTACGATGGACTTTGTGGTTGGCTTACCGAGGAGTGCCAGAGGTTGTACAGCGATTTGGGTGATTGTGGATAGACTCACCAAGTCAGCTCATTTCTTTCCGGTGAGGACTACTTATACTTTGACACAGTATGCAGAGCTTTACATCAGAGAGATTGTTAGACTGCATGGCATACCAGTGTCTATTGTGTCAGACAGAGATCCGAGATTCACATCTGCGTTTTGGAAGAGTCTGCACACAGCTTTGGGGACGAGGCTTTTGTTCAGTACAGCATTTCATCCCCAGACAGATGGTCGGTCTGAGAGGGTGATCCAGGTTCTCAAGGATCTTCTGAGAGCTTGTGTCATTGATTTTTGGGGTTCTTGGGAGACTAGACTGCCATTAGTGGAGTTTACCTATAATAACAGCTTTCAGTCGTCTATAGTTATGGCTCCTTATGCAGCATTGTATGGGAGGAGATGCAGATCTCCTGTGCATTGGGATGAAGTTGGTGAGCGGATTTTACTGGGTCTTGAGATTGTGCAGCAGACAGCTGACATTGTGACTCAGATTCGAGATCGGATGAGGACTGCTCAGAGTCGGCAGAAGAGTTATGCAGATGCCAGACGACAAGATTTGGAGTTCGCTGTAGGTGATCACGTATTCCTGAAGGTGTCACCTATGAAGGGAGTAGTGCGTTTTGGCCGGAGAGGCAAGCTTAATCCGAGGTATATAGGGCCATTCGAGATCTTGGAGAGAGTTGGCACGTTGGCCTACCGGTTAGCTCTACCTCCAGGGCTAGCAGCAGTACACAACGTTTTCCATGTATCCATGCTTCGGAGATATGTCTCCAACCCGTCGCATGTGTTGGATTTCGAGCCCTTGCAGTTGCCACCAGATCTAGTGTATGAGGAGAGGCCAGTGCGGATCTTGGCTAGGGAGGAACGGAGGCTTAGGACGCGGGTCATACCGATGGTCAGAGTCCAGTGGCTGAATCACTCAGAGGAGGAAGCTACTTGGGAGACCGAGGCAGACATGAGGACTCGCTATCCGGAGTTGTTCGGGTAAGTACTTTAATTTCGAGGACGAAATTCAATTTAAGGGGGGGAGAATTGTAACACCCGGTATTTTTAAATACGTAAATCCGCATGCATAATTAGGATATTTAATTATTTAAATTTTAGATTTATGGGTTAAATAATTATGTGAATTATTTGTGCATGATTTAATTTATGTTTAAGCATTTAACCCATAATTAGTAATTTTTATGATTTTTAGTATTTTAATTATTTGATCGCGTAGACGGGACCGTGGACGGACGAGATGACAACTTTCCACCCAAATTATTTTATGAGTCTTTTTAGAGCCCTAAAATATTATTTTGAGTTTTATTATCTCAAAATTTTAAGTATTTAATTTTATATAATTTTAGGAGTCCATTTTATTCAAAATTAGCCAAAATATTGACTTTTTAGTATTTTTAAAATTCCCTTAAATTGTAATTTCAAGATTTTAAATTTAGTTATCAGATTTTAAATTTTAATTAGGAGTTTAATTTGTATATTTTATATTTAAAACATTTTATCTATATTTAATTAACCTATATTTTTAATTAACACAAAAATCAAAACCTAATCTATCCCAAACCCTTAACCGATCCCTCACCCTCTTAGCCGCCTCCCTCCCTTCCATTCATCTTCTTCATCGAGCAACCCTAAGGAAGAACACCATAGCCACGTTTTTGAAGGTCCAAGGCAAGTCGTCGTCGTCCCGTCGTCCCGGAGTCGTCTCACGCCCGTTTTCCTCTCCATTTTCGGTGAAAGGCATGATTTTCTTCCAATCTTTTTGTACCTATCAGATATTATATTGTGTGGATTGTGTATGCATCAAATCCTTCGATTTTTTTTCAGAAAATGTTTTGAGTGTTCGGACTTTTCACAAGTTCACTCGTTTTTCATGATTCATGTTCAAATTTTTAGGCCATGGGTGCGTGCTATCGGCTGGCTAGGGTCCCTAGGGTGTCCTAGGTATGACTGGACTCGAGTGGCTTGAATGGCTTGAGCCAAACGAGCCCAGGGAAGCAACTACAGCAGGTCGGCCGAAGGGGGTTGCAGGTTAGGGTTTTGGGGGAAAGGCCTTCGGGTTCAGTGCTTGGGGCTGCATGGGGCCGGGGCTAGGGTCAGGTTCGGACTGCCCAGACGTGGGCTACGTCTGGGCGGCAGCGCTCCGGCCAGGGGCGGCAGGAGCTGGCCGGCAGCAGGCCAAGAAGGCCTGCTGCTCACGGCCGCAGCCGAGAGGAGGCAAGGGGGATCGGGTTAGGGTTTTAGGCGGGGTCCGGGTCGGGTCAGTGGTTCGGGTTGAGTCAGTAGGGTAGTGGGTCGGGTTAAGTGGGTTCGGGTCCGGGTTTGGTGGGCCGGGCTCGAGTCTTTTTATTTTTAAAACATTTTATGAATTAATGGGTTTTCGGGCCAATTAAATTGAAATAAAATTATTTGGACTCCCAAATAATTTTATTTGGATTTTTAAAATTTTAATTAAGTTAGTCCATTAATTTTATGGGCTTTTGATCCCATAAACGTTATTGGGCCAGTCTTGGGTTTTTGGACCCATTGGGCCAGTCTAAGTTGTTATGGGGCCTAAAATGTTTTATGGGCTTTAAATTATTTTATTGGGCTTAGAATAATTTTATTGGGCTTAAGTATGTTAATGGGCCAGATTTAAGTAATTGGGCTTGAGTGTTAGGGCCAGCAGTCCAGTACAACCCATGAGAAATTGCATGTGTCCTGAATATATATTTAATTATTTTTGTGCATGGAAGTTATTTTTATATTTATATGATAGTATGAAATTAAATTAAATATATATGAAGGACACACATTTTATTTAAGTACATGCATTCATGAAATAATTTTATGCATAATTAAATGTTTAAGGTTGAGCAATAATAAAATATTTTTATGTTGGAAGTTGAAGTAGTGTGACAATTTAAGGGGGATTCGTCCCCATATGTGACCTATTGAAGGGCAGTTTACTGCCAATTTAAGAGGTGATTCGTCACCGCCACGTACGTTGGTTTCCACGCTGATCAGTATTTAATGTATGATTTAAGGTTACACTACAGATACAACCATGCGATGTTAGAAAATTAATTGCTCAACAATGTTATGTATTATGTTATATAAGTTTATTTAATTTAAGTTATGTTATGTTTATGATATTTTAAGCATGCTCATTCAAGTATATGTATGTATTAGTATTTAATTGTTTTAAATTATTTTAAACCCTTGTTATGTTAGCATGTTGGGCCTCTAGGCTCACTACACTGGTATGGTGCAGGTGAGTACGTTGAGGATGATGTTGTACCCACCGAAGGCGAGGATGTATGAGCAGGCATGCAGTGACCCCGTGACCGTGATAGATGTCTGAGTCACATGCATGTTTTTGATTATGTCAGCACGTTGCACATTTTATATTATTGTTCAGTAGTTGTGAGTTTTTGAATATTTTATTGAATATTGTCAGTGCATGCAAATTTTAATCATTTTATTCATGCAGTATTTTTAATTAAATGTTTGACTCAGATGTTTATTTTATTTTAAAGAATGCATTTTTATTTAAGTGTTTAATTGTTTAATTATTCATTTATCTATTTTAAATCTTTTTCTTTTGTGCATATATGTATGGGCATATATGTACATATTTTATTTAGTATGTATAAAAAAAAAAAAAATTCCGCATATTTATTTATTAATTATAGAGTTAGGGTCGTTTCAACTTCCTAGCTAAATATAGAGTGCATGGGAACAGTGTTTTCAAGCGGATGTCATTTTGATTAAAAATCGAGTAAGATATAAGTCTTGCAAGTGGATTGCTCGGGATACGTCCTAAGTGCCAAATAGTAAAGTCTAGATTCTTAGCTATGGTTTGCCACCTAAATCACCATCCCGATCATTCTTGTGTGAGTCATATGCATGATTATTGAGTAATATTTACTTTCACGTACTATTTACATATGCATGCTAAGTCCATATTCAAGTATGAAAGGAAAAATTACTTTTTACGAACGAAGTGAGATGATTGTGCTACATTTATTCACGTGTATGTGTGGGGCTGGGAGACATTTTGGCCTCCCTTACCAAATCATTATGGGTTTCCTTACCTTAGCACGTGTTCGTGTGGGGTTGAGAGATATCTTGGCCTCCCTTACCAAATTCAGGGCAAGATTGGGTTGGGTATTATCCTGACCTCCTTGCGGCATAGTGCACTGCAGCCATGATCATGATCGAAATCACAGAGTCACAATTCAAGGATATAAGTTCACAGTTTCAGTTCAAATCATTTATGACCATATTTCAGTTCAGATTATTCAGTTACATTGCTCATGATAGACTTAGCCATGCATATGTTTCATTCATATTCACTTCACTCTTTTATAAAATCATTTGCTTAAGTTAAGAGTACAAAAGTATTTTTAGTACAAGCTATTTTTAATATGTGTGTGCATGTATTTATGTAGTACTCGTTATTTCCCCCCATATTCTTGTTGGGCCCCTAGGTTCACTACATCTATTTGGTGCAGGTTAATTTATTGTAGAGATCGAGGGGCAAGACTATCGAGTGGACTGCGATGCAGGCACGGCACATCCCTCTGACCATGCTAGTTTTCCTCAAAAGTTTATTGTATTACTTTAAAGTCTTTTATCTAGTTAATTTAGAAAATGTAAATGGAAAAATATTATTGTCAGAATTATTTGTGGGCTTGTAACTATCAAATTTTTTATGTTTTGATGTTCGATATGTCGAATCTTTTTCTCTGGTTTTCATTTCTTTATCGGTCTAGTTTGTTTAGTGTTGTTGGTTGTTTGTTTTTTTGTTTGTTTGTTGTATGTGACAGGCTGGTTTGAATATGAATAGATAGGTCATGCCGAAAATTTTTAAAATCCGCATTTTCATTATTAGTTAATTTAAAATAGAGGTCAGGGTCGTTTCAGTTTCACTTTCAGCGTTTGTTTTCTTTTTGCAGTGCATAGTTCCTTCAAAAATTTAGCATAACGAGGTACCTGCTTAATAGAATCTAACAAGGGAATGTTTACCTCACATCGACGAAAAGTGTCATATAATTTCTTGATTCCTTCATCTTTTCTAGACTCCTTCAGTACTAAGGGAAAATGGGGTACAGGTTTTGTAGGGACCTCGGGTGCTAATCTTTCTTCTTAATGGGCAATAAATATTCATTACAAACCAAGAAGTAAAACAGAAACCAAAAAAAAAATATTTTAATATGGGCGTGGGTGCGCCCTATGCCAGCTCCCCCGCGCCCAACCTGGAAGAACTTTTGTTCTGCCAGGGCACTGGTGCGCACTGGACCGGCGCCCCCGCGCTCAACCTGGCTGAAATTTTTTTCTGCCAGGGCGCGAGCGCGCTCGAGCCAGCGCAGGTGCGCTCAAACGGCTAGAAAAATTCCCAACATAATTTCTTTTGCTGTCAAGGAAGGTTTCATGATGTATAACCCTTACATCCAACTCAAAATACATACAAACAAAGTTTATATCAACAAACCTCAATCTACACATGTAATGCTACCTTAGTGTTTCAAAAGTTGATACAAACACATGTTTAACTAGCATGTTTTCCAACCACTAAGTTTGATACAAAGTCATGTCAGCAAACTCTATTCATAACCCGACGTCTCTACAGCTTATCTCTCTCTCAAGCTATCCACGTCGACTCTGGCCAACTCCTGCCCCATCTGTTGTCATGCACACATACAAAACAAGACAACAGCCGGATAAACTCCGGTGAAAAATCATTCTCAGTATAATCGACATATAAAGAGTTAAATAAATCATATCAACTCTAATCATAAACGACTCAACAAGAAAGTAAATAATGCATATATCGATCAAGAATTGATTCATATATCGCCGTTGTCATCAAGATTCGTAACCGATCTTGACATGGATATCCATCTATCGTAGTCGTCCCAGACTAGAAAATAAGATCGCCTCAGATCTTGACATAGAATCAATTCAATATCATATCATATCATATCAT
Source organism: Henckelia pumila (assembly GCF_033568475.1). Lineage (NCBI taxonomy): Eukaryota > Viridiplantae > Streptophyta > Magnoliopsida > Lamiales > Gesneriaceae > Henckelia > Henckelia pumila. The sequence goes on from NC_133122.1 coordinate 160,273,699, forward strand.
CATCGTATCAACTCAAACTTAAAGATCCACTACCTGAGATGGATCGACAATATCGAAATTAAATCAAAATAATAAACATGTATGTGGTTTTTGCGGGACAACTCAAGAAGCTTCATTCTTGAGTTTCAAATCCCTGACTCGCGATGTCATCTTATACCTTCGTATTTTCTTGGTTTTGAACGCTTCAAATCTGAAACATAACATCAAAATATTCATATCAAACTTCATGCAACTCTATCGTTTCAGAATCGATTAAAAATCATCAATAGATCGTCAATCAAATAACGTCAAACCTCGACTTCTTCTTCTTCGGTTCGAAATCAGAATCTTGAGTTGTTAGCCTTCAAAGCTCGTCTGAAACTGAAGAATACATTTGCTATAAATCAACAACATCTAAACGAAGATTTCAGCTTAGTCATAGGCTATCAAAACGGTCTCAAAACATGAATTAACGGCGTAACGACTGAAAATCGGTAACCGACGAACTATCGCAATCATTTTCAACTTCATGAACGTGATACATCAGAAATATAATCTCATAAACCAGCATATCAGACACAATCAGCTGCTATAACTCTCGATATACATGCTGGAAATCATAACAAGTTCATTCAATAATCAATCTTCGATTCGGTTTCGAATATACGAAGTAGAAACGTTCAAGAATGTGAACATACAATCAAATTCTGATCTCTATCCAATTTAAATCTTAGAAACATGTCTAAATAATTATAAACTTACACTAAATCGAAGCCCTTGTCGCTAGGATTCCAGAACAATTTTCGAAATCAAAATCGGACGATCGAATCAAAAGTTACGGGGTTTTGAAAATAAAAAATTCAACGAAAATGGAAGAGTATCTCGGCTTCTATTCAATTCTTCTGAATTCATTAATGAAGATACACGTATGAAATCTAATTAATATAATAAAATCGGATATGTATTGCATAAATTGCAATTTAGTCCCTAAAACTTTAAAAATTGCAATTCAGTCCTCGGCCCTTTATTTAATTCAATTTCAATCCTAAATAATTTAAGAATATTAGAATTTAAATCGAAACTCTAAATATTCCCAAATTAAATCTACTCGAATTAAAATTAAATAAGTTCGGATTAAATCAAATAATTCTGGATTAAATTAAATAATCTCGGGCCTTACAGGTTTGTACTCTGAAAGAGGAGGAAACTTACCTTTTTGCATGTCTCCTTGAGTTCGTTCTTTGTCTTCCATATTTACCTCCTCATCATGTTCACCCTTTGATGAGTGCTTAACAACCTTTTCTTTGATCTGCAATTCCTTCTCATTCCTCAGAGTGAATGCATTAGCATTCTCCTTTGGGTTTGGGATTGTTTGAGATGGCAGACTGCCCGAAGGTTGTGCTTCCAACTTATTGATTGCAGTTGCTAGCTGTCCTACTTGGGTGTTCAAGTTTTGGATACTTGCTCGAGTTTCATGTTGAAAATTCAAAGTATTAGTTGCAAGATCCTTAACAATATTTTCTAGAAACTCACCAGGCGTTGGAACTTGAGGACGCTGCGGTTGTGGTTGATATGGTGGCATGTAATCTTGATTATTCGATTGCACGTAAGGTGCAGGCTGATTCATCGGAGGGTTTCCGTATCTAAGGTTAGGATGATCCCTCCAACCTGGATTGTACGTGTTGGAATAAGGATCATACTTCCGCTGTGGTGGCCCGGGAAATCCTCCTGTTGCATTTACTTGCTCGATCGATTCCTCTTGAAGTGTGGGGCACATGTCAGTTGCATGTCCCATTGCAGCACAAATTCCGCATACATTCGCATTTTGTCCATTCCCTACAGCCATTTGATGCACAAGAGATGTTAGTTCAATCAATTGTTGTTCAAGGGAATAAACATTTACCTCATTGTTTCTTCTTGGTGCTGGGTCACTTCTGTTGGTTTCAAATTGCTGAGAATTGACAGTCATGTTCTCGATTAGGTTCCTTGCATCTTGTGGTGTTTTGTCTACAAAAACTCCTCCACTGGCTGTGACCGGCTAAATCGGTGTGATATAAATCTACTGGCAAGCGTACCAGGTCAAGTAATAGTAAAGTGGACAGAGAGTCCAAGTATCGATCCCACAGGGACTGTTGTCAATTCTCAAGATTTAATTATTTTACTTAATCTAGACAAAATAATAGAAGGATTTTGAATTAAATAAAATAAGAATATAAAATAAAAACTGATTAAGAAATAAGAATAAAAATAACTGAAGATAAAAATAATCAAGACAAAGACAACCAAGACACACGTAGGTACCGAACAAATCTTGTAACATGTAGTCAATTCAGGACTCAGATTTAATCTTAATTCACGGGAATTCTCCTAATTTGTTCAAAGGTCTATTTCTAGAACAATCAAACTTATTCAAATATTGATGAACTAATCTTTCGTAATTCTAATCAAATTTGAATGCATTAAATATTTGTGAAAATTCAGTTTACACCTAAACCGCACACTGAAACCGAATTCTATTTCTAGTCGGTTTTACAATATGTTAATTATCAGAGTGATCAAAATCAAAACCTTCTCTGTCGATTTGGAATTGATTAACATGCAAGCAAACAGTTGATCAGACTATTCACAAGATAAATATAAATCTGAAAATCAATAAAATAAAATCAACTCTAAAAAATCCCAAGCAAACATCCAAGTTTTCTACATGAATTTGTTCGGCCCAATCACGCCGTCTTGGTTGAAAATAAACTACTCAATAATTAAAAACAATAATTCAAAAATAAAAATAAAAAGAAGAAAAGAAAGAAGAAATCTTCTCTCCCAAGCCTTGTAGCCGCCTCCTCTTGCGTTGTCTGCGCTCTGGAGTTTCCGAAAACCCTTAAAAATATGTTATATCTTGTATATATATGGTCCGGAACGCCTATCAGTTAATTTCCTCTCAAAACAAGGATTTTTCGGAACACATATGACCCCCGAACACGCGCGCGCGCGCAGGAGAAGCCTCGCGCGCGCGCAGAAGTTAAAAACAGAGATCTGATCACGAAACTCGCGCGCGCGCGAGCTTGATTCTCGCGCGCGCGCAGTACAAGTTTTCTGCACCGAGCGATGATTTTCAAAAATTCATATCTCAAGATCTAGCCGTCGGATTGAGCTGAAATTTGGACAGAAGCTTCAAAACATCGTGAACTTTAATCTGATTGGTGGAGATCGGATTTGGAGCTCTCTAAAATTAAATTTGATTTTTTGAACAAAGCTGGTCCGCAATTCACTCTTCAACAATATATTTTCCTACAAAATTAACCGAAGGAGTGAAATACACACACATGCACTAAAACACATAAAAACACATAAAAATAATATGAATGCACACAAAATAGACATAAAAATAACATGAAATAATGCATACAAAATGCACTTATCAGGCTGCATCGACCATACTTCTATAATGAGGTAACAAACCTTCATAACAATATTGAATTAGAAGATTTTCACTTATCTGATGTTGCGGAAAGCTAGCACAAAGCTTCTTGAACCGCTCCCAATATTCATGAAGTGACTCGCCCATATTTTGCTTGATGTCGTTGATTTCATTCCTGATGTTCGCAGCTCTCTATGCTGGAAGTACTTTTCTAAAAAGATCATCTTCATCTCTGTCCAGGTTGTGATGGATCCAGGAGGTAGGTAGTATAGTCAATCCTTTGCAGCATTCTTTAAAGAAAAAGGAAAAGCTCGCAATTGAATTTGTTCCTCTGTTACTCCATTGGGTTTCATGCTTGTGCAGACCACGTGAAATTCCATCAGATGTTTATGCGGATCCTCGTCTGCAAGGCCATGAAAAGAAGGTAAAAGATGTATTAGCCCAGATTTTAGTTCGAACGTAGAATTATATTCTAAAGTAGGAAAAGTAATGCATAATAGTTGTTGATTCAGGTCAGGGGTGCCAAGTTGTCTCAAGCTTAGATTCGCGTTTGCATCCATCTCTTCTCTAGTATATTCAACTCGAAATGCTTCCTCTTCTAATCTCCTTCAAATTTCCCTCAGCCATCTGTGAAAAGTTCTATCTATCTCAGGATCGTAGGATAATTCTTCTTCTGAAGATTCACTTGCAAACATGAACGGACCAGAGAAGCACTAGGAGAAAGAAAAGAACAAAATAAAATATTATAAAATAAATAGGACACAATTAAATTAAACACCAGTTCCCCGGAAACGGCGCCAAAATTTGGTATCACTTAGTCATATCGCGCCCAAATTACCCAACTCAGTTCAGTCAATTAAATGTGTAGTATCGATAGTAGGGATCGTTCGCACGAGAAAAATGAAATTCTTTGTGTTCTTAAAAATATTGAAAATAAATAAAAGGGGGGGGGGTTTAAAATTTTGGAATTAACTAACTAAAATTAAAAGCAAATAAAATAAATTTTATCAACTAGCATACAAGATTGAAATTACAGCGGAACAATCAAGTAAAACAAGCCTTGGTATCGGTCTACTATGCCCTTGAAGTTATTCACTCGGTCATTGATTCTCTAAAAATAATTAATCCTCATTGAATATTCATCATTGAAAATTAAATTTCTATCTCACCTTAATCTTAGTTAATTAGAAACAAGTGTTCTAAATTAATTCTTACCAATGAATTAACCCAAATACAAGCGATTAAGATTTAAATTCAAGGTAGCATTAAAACTAGAGAAATTGATGAATCTAGACAACACAAACACAAGCGGTTGTATTTAATCTAGTTAATCGTTATTCCTACGATTTAACAAATTCACAAGCGGAAATTATTAATCATAGTTGCTTCACAAATTAAAGGAATCAAACAATTATGGATTTGATATCTAATTAAGATTTAGATTGTATGAGAAAACTATTAGGTGATCAAGCCAATAATCAAACACACAAGCATATGATAAATCCCAAACAACTTTTGATACTCAAATAAAGATTAAGCAATGAAAATCAAAATCTCACGAGATAAATAAACTTCAAGAATTTGTTTTCCTCAACCAAGAATTAAAACTTAGTCACTAAAATTCATGAAAATCTCTAGAGAAAAATTGAAGAAAATAAAATAAATCTAAGAATAAAGATGAAAAACCTAGCCGCCAAGAGTGTTCTTCCGTTTTCAACCGTCAAAAGATGATAAAAAGATCCCTAAATTCGAGTGCTAGAATCTATTTAAAGACTAGAGTCCTCCTCAAGAAAATTTCCTTTTTGAAAAATAATTTCTCGACTTTCCATCGCGCTCGATCGGTGAAAATCTCCCGATTGAGCGAAAATTTCTCTGGTTCGCATCATTTTCCTTTCTCGCTCGACCAGTAAAATATCTCCGCTCGAGCGGTTAAACTTCTGTCCAGCATTTCATACATCTCTCGCTCGATCGGTCAAAACATGCAGCTCGAGCGAGAACATTTTTGATCCATATTTTCCTTAAATTGTCATTTCCTACACAAAAGACCCATGGGAATGTTATGTAGATATGATACATGAAATATGAGTAAAACTTGAATAAAAACCTAAACATTGACACATGAATGCATACAAAACAACAGTAAAACAACATCAAAATATGCAAATAAAACACAATTGTCATACATCGTTGCATGCATCAGAGATTATCCAATTTTTCACTGTTAACATTGAATTTATCGAATGCTTTTTCTAGGTTTTTCATGTTCTTTAATCCTATGTTTTCATGCATTATAGTCTCTAATTCAAATTTTAATTGTTTATTTTCCTTTCTAAGTAATCTAGCTATATCAAAGAATTTACTATAGGCACATAATAATTCATCGTAAGTAGGTACCTCATCGTCGTCGTCGGATACATTGTCATCTCTTTGGCCATAAGGTCGAGATTGGATTCCTCGTCATCGTCGCCACTATCACTCATGTAGCCATGAGTGCCTTCTTCTTGCCTTTGTCAACCTTCTTCCTTAGGGGGGGGGGGGGGGGGGGGGGTTGGGTGGAATTCGTTGGCATAGTTACCCGTTTGTTGACAGTTGTAACTTGTTACCTCTTTTTCCACCATTTTGTCTTTCTTTTATTTGGTTCTCCGCATGAACTTTTTGAATTTTCTGGTAAATAGAGCCATGTCTTCATCATCATTAGCTTTTGAGTTGGCTTGTCAAAACTATCCCCTTGGATTTCATCTTGTCATCATCCTTATTGTTCTCCTTCTGTGTGGATACTTCAAGCTAATGGGTTTTTAGGGTCCCATGAAGTTCCTCAAGATTGTAGGAGGCGGCATCACCTTTGTTGGATTCAATGATCGCCGTTCGTTTTGCATCCCACTTGGTTGGTAGTGCTCTCCTCCAAACTTGTTTGGATAGATAGGTTTCGCCAAGTTGGGCAAGCTCATTGATGATTTTAGTGAGTCTCCGGAACATTGTATCAACATCTTCTTTGGGATTCATCTCGAAGGTTTCATATTTGATTTGAACGAGACCGATCTTTGTTTTTTTCACTTGGTTGGTTCCTTCATGGAAAATCTTCAATTTGTCCTAAATATCCTTCATTGAGGAGAACATCCAGGCCCAATTGTACTCGTTCATATCTAGAGCACAGTGAAAAATATTCACTTTTAAGCATTTTGAGAAATTAATTGCATGTCCTCTTATGAAAAGTCATCCATTGTTTTTGGAACATCCTTTTCATCCACCTTTTCAAGAGAACATAGGGATCTTTCACTTTCACTTTCCAAAGATCATAATCTATGGATTGAATTTATAGTGTCATTCTATTCTTCCAATATCCGTAATTAGTACCATTGAAAAGACGAGGACGATTTTTAGATAGTACTTGAGCATAATCACTTGCTAGATCGGCCATAAAAAATGTTTTGAAAAACAAAATCTAAATGAGGCTCTGATGCCACTTGTTAGAACCTAAGAGGGGGGTGAATTAGGTTCTATGGCCCCTTTAGCGATTTTTAAAATGATTTTGCAAATTTGAAAAATGCAAGCGAAAGACTTATAGACAATCAAAAGTAAAGCAAAGAATAAATGACAGAAAGTAAGTAAAACATTAAAAGAGAGAAAGTTTGTTTATAGAAGTTCGACGAAAAATCGTTTTCGTCTCCCCTTCCTAGCTAAGATCAATTAACCGACGTAGTAAAAATATACTCCTGAACTTCAAATTAAATTTAAAAAATAAAGTATAAAATGACACAAAAAAAGAAATTATGGTTTTTATTAAGTTAAAATATGATTTTTCTAATAGCGACATATCTCGATAACCCTCGAAAAATTGAAACAAATGTTTTTTTTTGGTGGTGATATCATTCTTCTTTTTTCACTTTTAGACTCAAGGTTCATTTTCTTTACTTTTTAATAATTAATAATTTGTCAAAAGAGATAAATTAGCATCCCTATTGAAAATTGGTAGTTTCGATACCGTCATACATTGTTTTCATTTAGCATACGGTCCCCTCCCCAAAAGCTAAAATCATAGAATATAATGAATTAATTTTTTGAACCAGATATCTTATCTGTGTCGATCGAAAAAAATATTTTTTTTTATTTCAAAAGTGTTATATTTTATTATAGAAGATATGAGTCAAGTCGACTTGTCTCACAGATATAGTTTTGTGATACCATCTCACAAGAATTTACTCAAAAAATTTATACTTTTGACATTAAAAAAAATATTTTTCTGTGGACCGGGTTGAATAAGAGATTCGTCTCACAAAATTGACATGTGAGACCATCTCATAGGATTTTTTTGAGAAAATGAGGTTAGTATTGTGAGACGATCTCATACATATTTATCATTGACACATCAACCCGATTGGTTGATCCATATATAGAGTGAAAATAATATTTTTTACATAAAAAGTAGGACAAAACTCTTTTGAAACAGTCTCACGGGTTAATTTTGTGAGATTGATATATTATTTGAATTACCCTTAAAATATTATTTTTTATGTCAAAAGTATTATTTATTTCTGTAAATAGGATTGGGGTTGACCCGTCTCACAGATAAAGATCAACGAGAAGGTCTCACTAGAGTGAAGAGACCTACTCTTTTTCATGGATCAGGTCGAGTTAGAGATTCGTTTCACAAAATTAATCTGATCTCACAAAAATTTTGTGTTTAATCAATGCTTGGCTCAAGTTCTATACATGAGTTAGTATCATACATCATTATCTTATTCATATTAATTTATTATCCTTGTATTATGCAATTTTTATTATCTAATCTACGAACTAAACGATGTCTAAATTGACTATTTACGTTCTATTTAATTAAATAACAACAATAATAATTTTATTCTTATTCATATATATAATATAAATCTATTACTATTACTATTTAATAAACGAGAGTATGTTATAGTAACCGTTTTTGGTACTTTTAAGTGAATTTCCAAAATTACCCTCCGCTTAATAAAATCATTTTTAAAAAAGAAAACGTGTATTTCACTAATTTCAATATTTTAAAAAGTAACTCCCCATCATGTTTTAACTGTTTGAGGTTTTTTTTTTAAAAAAAATAATAATAACTATTACATATATTTTAGAGGGATGTTTTAAAATAGCCTTCTACAAATACTTATAATCAAATTTGGCCTTAATGTTAGTTAATTTTAAAATTAGCCATAATTTCCAAATATATTCTTTAGACTATTTTTATATTAACACACAAACATATTAAATTGAGATAACATGATACTATAATTATCGTAGTGCTATGTATTATTTTATTATATAATTGTTTTATTGCAATTATGTTTTAATTTCTTGCATTTGTTTTTATATTCAAATTTATTATTTATTTAATTCAATTATATTAATAATATAAATTATAAATTTTTAGTATGAATTAATTGTAATAATTGTTGTTGTTATTATTTATTCCATCAATTCAAATTTAAAGCTGAAAAATAGCAAAGTAAATGCGTTAATCTTTATATGTCGTTATTAACACTGTTATTTTCAATAATAATATTATTAGCTTATTTGTTATTATTTTATGTTATTTTTCAGATTATGTATTTTATTTTTATTATTCCTTTTTATTATTTTTTTTATCAAGTCATTTCATCTCATTTAGTATTATACCCATTACCATTATTATAAATATCAACATGATTTTTATGTTTATCATTAATATAATTAGCTTAATTGATTCTCATTTTTATAATATTATTTATTATTATTATTATTATTATTCGTATTAATGTAATATTGTTATTGTTATTATCACATTTATCAATTGATTATTCATTAAGAAAATAAACAATGCATAATGAAATAATTTTATTTCAATTATTTTGGGAAGTGATTCTTTTTCTATAAGTTGTAATATTTTATTGAGAGGATGATGAATATGAACAAAGAGAGGGTATTTTTGGATTGTTAAATTATAAAAGACTATATTTTATAATATTTAATGAAGAAGGCTATTTTTAAAAATACACTATTCGTATGAGCTAGAATAAGTAAATTTTCTATATTGTGTCTTTTAAAATGGTAAATTAATAATATATACATTAACAAACACACGCATTGCGTGTGCGAGAAAATGCATGAATAACCAAATCGCACGAAAAATTGTTATATCGTCTGTTTTTTTTAATATTTATATATAGATTACCCAAATAAATGACTGGTCTCATACATTGTTTTAAAAAACGAGATTAAACGGGGATTAAACGAGTTTAAACGTGAAACGTGATAAAAACACTAAGATTCAGGTAAAAATGGGAAAAAATGGTTAGCTCTAAGTTGACCATATTAAATGTAATTAAACGTTTTTAATCGAGATTAAACGTGATTTTTGTAAAAAAAAATTAATATTTATTTTTTAAAATAAATTATATCAATTTAAAAATCTCAAAATAAAACCATTTTATTCAAAATAAAATAAATAAATCCGGTCATATATTTTTCAAAACATTTTTCTTCAAAATTCTTGTGTTCTGGGTAATTTTTAAAATTTTTGATGCGGTCTAACTATAGACATTGCTAAAAATTATAATTTTGATATTTTTTTTTGCTTTTAAAAATTTGAAAAATTGTGTGTTACTATTAAATTTATTATATATGTGTGTTATTTAGCTTATATATTGGTAATAGATAATTAAAATTTTAATAAAAGTTTGAAACGTTTTTCCACGTTTTGACTTGTATTAAACACATTTAAACTTGTGAAACTTGAAACTTGATCTCGACGTTTCGCCGCGTTTTGCGTTCTTTAGAACCTTGGTCTCATATGATGATTGACAAGTGAGATTGTCTCACGTGAACATCTTTGTAAAAAGATAAGGACAATGCTGAATGGCTAGAATCTGGCTAGCCGAAATGGAGTTTTTGGTAATTTTGAGGCTCATTATTAAGGGTGTAAATGTAATATCATATTTTATGTGACAATTATAACTTTTTTATTTATTATTATATTTAAATTTAAAATTGTATCTCTCACCACATTAATTTATTGCATTTATAAGAAAATAGTTGAAAAAACATCCAATAATCTCCTACACTTTGTCCTACATATTTAAATTTAATAAATAAATATTTTATATTATCTATTACTCAAAATAACCACTAATATCTCTTTCACTTCTTGTTTTTATTATAATCCAATAGTATCTAGTATTTATAAAATATTGATATATAATAAAAATTATTGATTTAAATACATTTATTTTATTTGAAAATATAGCACTATAAAAATATATTTATTTAAAATATATTTTTACATGCAAATATTCATATTTTTCATTAAAAAAAGGTAAATGCATATTGATTAAAATTTAAGATAGTAAATTTTTTTAGCTAAACTAGTTCGACTTCAGCTTGAAAAAATATTATACAAAATTAAATTATTATAAGAAATATTTAATTATGGATATCAATATTTTTATTTTTAAATATAAAAATTATAAAAAAAATCTTCTTTCATCAAATCTCAACATTTGTGCAAGTATTAAAATATAAAAAAAAACAAAACACTATATGTATTTTATTTTCTTCGTTTTAGGGAAAAAAAATAAAATCTTTCTATCTGAAGCAAAAAAATCAAGTGCATTAATTGTTATTACTATTTGTTGTTATTAAAACATATAATTTTATTCATCCATTTTGCTCTTACATGTGACTCAATTAACCATGTTTTATCAATTTATTTTTGAAATCATTCACACGTATATAATGTTAGGTGATATTAAATAGATCACTAATATCAGTTATTCAATTAATAACGAGATATACATTAATTCGAGACAATTTATACAACTTGTATACTTATAATATTACTAGTGCATATAACTTGTGATATACGTTGACATCAATTACTGATGTTCTTTAACACAAATCAATATTTAATATGATGTTATTTTGTTTTGTTTTTTTTCAATATTTTAAATATAATTTACTGAAACCATTTGCTGGTATACGATGACAAATCGATTTATTGATATTATTGTTTAAAAATTAATTAAATGAGTTAAAAAAAATTGTATTACTTGTTGGTTGAAAAAAATTGGATTAGATTGATAAAAAAAAAAGGGGGGGGGGGGGGGGGGGGTTGTGCTTATTAAACTATTTAGGAAGTATATGGAATAATGATTGATAAATAATATTAGGTTTATTTTGATGAATTAAATTAGAGATAAGTAATAAATACAAATTTTACTTTTTTATTAATTATAATTAATAACTATTAATGAAGAAACTAAATTATTTTAATAAAGCGATTATATGGATAAATAATAGTAAGTAAACATTTGATTGGATTTGATTAATGTTGGATTGTTAAACTAATATGACTCAATTTTGTCAAGTAAACAAGGTTTAAAAAAATATTTAAGCTGTTTAGAGTTTACTAGCTATAATACTTTTACTATTCTAGTACTAAAATTTATATTGCATTATATAAATTTGTTAAAAGTTATAGGCTTTTTAAATTCTTGTCAGATAGTTCAAATGTGATTTACTTTAATTTTTTATACTATATCTTTTTAAAGTGGCTATTATGTTTTTCCTTCTACTTCCCCTCAATTTTGTACTATACTAACTTGAGTGTTATTTTTTATTACGTACTTTTCCAATGGTTAATCTTTTTATTGCTTTTCTAATAGTTAATCCTAATATTAATTGAAAATTAATTTTACAGACATAAAAAACTTTCAATTGGACATCTAATCTTAATTTATATATAAGCTTTATAATTTATTTATTTTGTCGTGAGTCGTGATTATTTTAAAAATTATTGTTTTATTACAATAAAAAATTAAATTAAACGCACCAAAAGTAGCGTACATTAGTTATTTAATTTTAATTGTTATATTTTCTATTTTTTGAGATCACTAAACTATTAAATTATGAAACCAAAGTTAAAAATGAAACTGTTAGTTGAACTTATTGATTTGTTAATAATAGTATTATTTTTAATATATTAATCTCAATAATTTTATTATATAATTAAATAACAAAATCATTATTGAAATAAGTTATGCAATAATTTATTCGTTGTATCAAAATTATTAAAAATTAAACATGACATTTTTTATTTGTATATATTACTAGTATCACACCCGTGCGATGCACGTGACTTTATTTTTATGTAATTAATACTAAAAATAAGTGAGTAAAAATATTTGAATAAATAATTAAAATACAACTAAATTAAGGTTGAGTTTGAATATGAAATGACTTGAATTATATGGATTTAAGTGTATTTTCATTGTTAAAATAACATAAAATATGGGAAAATTGCCTATAAATTCCCAACAACAAACTTAAATTTTCGGTCAGTCCCCGTGTGAGGAAAATGATAAGAATATTTTGTCTTTAAACGACTAAATAATATGCAAGATGACCGTTGTAAAAAAAAATTGAAGCTAATACCACTTGGCTCTGATAGTTTCTTATAAAAATACATGCGGTGAGTGTTAGAGAATTCTGACAAGTGACATGTAACATTTCTTGTCCATTGTCTTATTCTTAAAAAGTTCTCTGATCTCTTAATTCTAGCTGAATGCAGATTTGTGATAGTTAAAAAATAATATCAGATTTAATTTTGAGTTTTACTAACTTATGAATTCAATGAGACATTTTTTTTATTTATCATAACATTCATTAGTCATTAGTATATTATGATAATTTTTAATATATATAATTTATAACGGTAAGTTACCAAATAATTGTGTTTTTTATTTTTAATATATAATCAATTTTTGATTATATTATTTATAATAAATTAATAAATAATATATTTGTTAGTTCTATAATTTGTGAGAACAAGCATGTATAAAAAAGATTGAATAATAAATAATTTATAAGAAAACAAAAAAAAAAAAGGAAAGAAGAGAAAATAAGAAAACAAAATGAAATAAATAAACAAGAAGTTGAACACGATTTTTTTTCCTTAAAAAACCAAAAATGATGGGCACATAAAAAATGTAGAGTCCCGAAAAGTTGAAAAAAGAAAACAACAATAAATAATAAAAATGACACGTCATTTGATAGGAGAGGATTAAGCTCTCAATAATTAGGATCTAATTAGTCATTTTCTACATATAAATATCATGGGCTAATTGCATTCACACCCCTGTGAAAAGTTTAAAAGACATAAAATCCCCTAAAAAAATATTAATAGGCTAATGCATCCCTCAGTTTTTTAAAATGTAGCACATGTCACCCCTATGTTAATACAAACTCGGGCACATTTATACCCTCTTATAAGGATTTTTATGCTAATTTTTTTAAAACATAGGGTCTAACATGCTATTAATTTTTCACATGGTGTTTTATGCCTTTTAGACTTTTCACAGAGGGTGTGAATGCAATTAGCTCTAAATATCATTAATAATTTTTAACTAATTTTTTGGGTGGCTAGATTGTAGCCATTTAGATTTATCCAAAAGATAAATGGAATGAACTCACCTACGGCTCCAGTCTCAAAAGAGACTTCCCAAATTCAGCGAAGAACATGATTTCATTTTAATGACCATTTAACATTCAAGAGTCGGTGCAGTTCTCAAAACGTCGGGGTGACGTGTAACATTTTTCAACCAGAAACAAAAGAGTAAGGAGTCGTTATTATTATAAAGTAATTAATGTTTTACCTTATAATTTTTTCACAAAATTTTAGTCTAAATACCGTAACCCAATTGGCAGTTTGTCGAAAATGGCGCCGCAGACGAGAGGAATGTTGTTCCCGAAAGTGGTGATCGAGAGAGACTCGGAGTCCGAGGAGAGTTCATCAGAGGAAGAAGAAGAAGAAGAAGAAGAAGAAGAAGAAGAAGAATGTTCACCAGTGAAGGAGAAGGACGATGAAAACATGGCGGAAGAGGCGTCGACGTCGACTAAGAAACCCATCACCATTAGTCTCAAGAAAGTCTGCAAAGTAAGCCACCCAACAACCCTTTCACCGCTTTGTTATTTCAGTTGTTCTTGGAGTTTAAAGATTGAATTTTTTTTGTGCCATCTAGGTGTGTAAGAGTCCGGGTCATGAAGCCGGGTTCAGGGGTGCAACTTATGTTGATTGCCCGATGAAGCCTTGTTTCCTCTGTAAAATGCCTGGTACCATCCCTCCTACATGCTGGAAAAGCATTATGTTTTCATACCTCTGTTGTTTTTTTTGGTCCGTCCAAAAGTGGTATCGTGTTTTATTGGTTTTGTGGTCATTAGCCGTATGGGCGTGTTTCTTCATTTACTTTGTCTCGGCTAATTCTTTTTATCAATATTGTATTCTGTTTTAATTTTAAGGGCACACTACTCTTTCTTGCCCGCATCGAGTTGCAATGGAGTTTGGGGTCGTTCCAGCATCCTTTAGAGGCAGTAATAGTTCACTGGACTATGTTTTTGAACGCCAGCTTGGATGTCGTGTTCCTGCAGTAAGATTATTTTTTTAAAAAAAAAAATTTCTTGCAAAATTTGTGTGTATCTTTTTTCTCATTTTGCAAAATAACTCCTTTACAATCTTTATTCATTTATTGATGTGTATTCTTGATATTCGTAATTTGAGTTATCGGCATCACTGTTTGAGGTTCTGAATTTCTGATGCATTTTAGTTGAACATGTAAGTTTTGCAGGGCATGATTAGTGGCATTTCTTCTTCGGTTAAGCTGTATCGGTTGAATGTTTCATTGTTTCTTATTCTATAGGCATGCTATATGGATCCATTCCTTCAAGTCCTTTCCTTTTCATGTTTCGAAATAGAATTTATGTCTTTTCGTTGTGCATAACAGTCCATGATTTTTCATGTTGCTGCTAGTCTTTTACCAGTAATGTATTCGATTGCTCTCTTATTTTGAAGAATGAAGACATTATGTGCCATCTCATAATGGGTTCCATTCATATCTTATTTTCCTATTTTGAACCAGATGAAGGCATCATTTTTTATCCCAAATCAAGTGAATTGTGCTGTAATTAGATATCACAGTAGACGTGTTACATGCTTGGAGTTCCATCCCACAAATAATCATATTCTTTTGTCAGGTGACAAGGTAGATCTTTCTCTTTCTATATTCTTCACCTTTCAGCATTCACATATTTCTGGGACATTTTCTGATGGATGAGCTAATCCCATCGGCCATCTTGTTTTGAAGAAAGGACAACTTGGAGTTTGGGATTTCAGAAAAGTACACGAGAGGACAGTATATGGGAACATTCACAGCTGTATACTTAATAGCATGAAGTGAGATCTTGTTTTTTCTTTTGCTTTGCCGCGACAATAAATGTATCACTCATGATATTATTCACATGATCAACCGTAATGAAACTGTAGGTTTAGCCCATCAAATGATGGAACAGTTTATGGTGCTTCCTCTGATGGAACTATTAGCTGCACTGAGTTGGAAACTGGGATTTCATTGTCATTGATGAATCTAAATCCTAATGGGTGGCAGGTACTTCATTATCATAGCGTGGATATCATTGACTAAGGCATACCTTTTAACAATTTCCAGAGATTTCATGCATGACTTGCTTGTTTAGTTGTTTATGATCTGAAAAGTAGTGGTATTTGGTTCTGATCTGAAAATATTGATCTAGTTATGAGAAAGAGAGTAGTTATTTATGACATTGGAAGAATAGGCTCGTACTTATTGATGTTTAAAAACACATTAACTTTAAAATTTTGCTTTGTAAACAGTTCTCCACTCATCCCACAACCACAAACCCTGTCCTCCCGCTCCCTTTATGCCCTTTGTGCACCACCATTGAGCTTACCCTCTGCCTCAAAGATATTAGCTTATTTATATGGTTTGAGCCAGAGGAAAAGAGGAAACATGATTGCTTTCAAATTTTTTACCTTGTGCTGTCATCCTTTTGCTTTCTCAACTTATCTGCTTTTTTCGTCTCAGGATCTAGATAGTAGATACATAGTGATGTTATCCTAAAGGTGCAAGCAAGTCAAGCTACTCGTGGGTAGCTCGTGAGCAGCTCGATCAAAACTCGACTCGAGTTTGATTTTATCATGTTCAAATAGTTTGTCATGTCTGTTACTACTCGAGAGCTACTCGAGTAATTATATATTATTTTTTTAAAAGGATATATAATTTCAGGATAATTTTTGTCGGTATACACCTTAAATATATTCAAGCTCGAAGTCGAGCTCTATTATGCTACAAATATTTTCAAGCTTTTCTATCGCAAGCACAAGTAACTCGATATTTTTCAAGTCGAGCTCAAGCTTGAAATTTAACAGTCGACCAAGTTCGAGTCGAGTCAAGCATACAAAATTCTAATCAAGTCGATCTCGAGTATTAGTATTATGATACTTGAGCTCGACTCAACTCATTTGCACCCCGAATTTGTTTCCTGTCTTTTAATGCAATGAATAACAAAATTATGGAGTTTAACTTGACTAGTTGTTCATGATCTTCCTTTAGGGGCCAAGCAAATGGAGGATGATCTATGGTCTGGATGTAAACTTTGAGAGAGGAATTTTGCTTGCTGCAGATAATTTTGGATTTCTCTACATGTGTGTGCATTCCGCATTTTTTTTATTTTTTTTTACTTTCATATGTGATATTCATTGAAAGTTTGCAGTGAACAAATATTTTTAATTTATCTTCTGATTCCGGGCTCTGACTTGCTTACTGTCCTTAGAGACTGTTTCGTACCGTCATTATACAATTTAAAGAGTTCTATCCATGCCAGTCTATAGTTATTAAAGTTTCTGAACATTTGCAATCCTTATTGTACTTCCTTTTTCATTTATTTGGGGCAATTTTGTGGTATTAATAATTATTTTGTTATTCATATAATTCAAACCTTTCTTCTCTGAGCATTTCATTTGGTCAAATGTGCTATTTGTTTACTTCACGTCCTTCTGAATCTTTTTGGAAGTTAATGATCACAACTTGATGCAGAACATGAATATATTGTTATATATGTGACATTTCCCGACAGTTACATTGAATTGTCTTTTATTTTCATGTTTACATGTGCAGAACAGATATGCGCTCCAACAATGTGATAGGAAAGCCTATTTTGATTCATAAGAAAGGAAGCAAGGTCACTGGTTTACACTGTCATCCTCTTCAACCAGATCTTTTGTTGAGTTGTGGAAATGATCACTTTGTAAGTTTGTTTATAAGTTTGTTATACACATTGTATACATGTCATCATATAAAATTTCCTTCTTCACTAAATGCTGATAATATTAATATTTATTTAAGGAAAATGATTGTTGTTCCAAAAAAATTGAACACTTGAATTTTTTTTTCTCACTTTCTTACTTTTTTGATTCTTGAATTTTATGGCCCTCTTAGCTTAAAATGTATTTACCTCAGGCTCGTGTGTGGGACATGCGAATGATTGAGGCAAAATCTTCTATTTATGATCTTTCACACAATCGTGTTGTTAACTCGGCCTATTTTTCGCCACGAAGTGGCAGCAAAATACTTACCACATCACAGGACAACCGAATTCGTGTATGGGATTCCATCTTTGGCAATTTGGACTCTCCAAGCCGAGAAATTGTGCACAGTCATGATTTTAATCGACATTTGACCCCTTTTCGAGCAGAATGGGATCCAAAGGTGAAAATTGTTTGTGTGTGGAATAATTGAAATTTCCACTGCTGAAATACTTGTATTTAAAAATTTTGATGTCCATGGATAATACAATTTTGTGCAGGACGCGTCAGAGTCCCTTGTAGTCGTTGGGCGATATATAAGTGAAAATTATGATGGAATCGCCTTGCATCCAATTGATTTCATCGACATTAGCACAGGTCAGTTAGTCGCTGAGGTGATGGATCCAAACATTACAACAATCAGTCCTGTGAACAAGCTTCATCCACGTGATGATGTTCTGGCCTCTGGTAGTTCAAGGTTTGTATAAATTAACGTTTTTTCATTTTCTACATGGTAATGATTTTTTGTTCTTTAAATATTAGATGCATATTTTTCACTTTTAAACGGTAGTCTTTTGAAGAACTTTAAGTGATATTATATGATGACATATAAATGATTTTTGCCTCAATATTAGTATAAGCAAGAGCTCTTGTTTTACTGTTAGAAGCGAACTTCTTAGTCCTGAAAAAATTACAGTTGGAGTGAATGAATAATAACTCCACATGCTCTCGAGTGTTTGCTAATAATAAGTACAACTCATTTTTTAAAAGTTCGATGTGTGTTGAAATTTCTAATGGAAATGGATCTTCTCCATGGGGTGGTTGTACATTTCAATTTGTTCATAAAGTTTCTGAAATAATTGTGAAAAAATGTATTTTATGTTCGTTGACCCGTGAAATGCATTTTGGGGCACTTGTTTTGTTATTATCTCACTGCACTATTCAAGTAATTTTCCGTCATGATAGTCCTGTAATTACCAAGAGGATTCAATGTCTAGAGGAGGGTGAATTCGTCTCCCTACAAATTACCTGTTTTTGTTGACTATACGTGGATCTGTCAATTTAGCAGCATTGTCGCTATCTACATATTGGCTGCTGTATTTTACTTTTTTAATTTAATTTAAAGTTACAGCTATATGCATTCCATTTCCCGCTGCTACTATTATCGGTGCTCTTAGTTGATTCCGAGTGTCCTTATCTTACTTTTTCAGGTCTATATTCATTTGGAGGCCCAGAGAAAAGTTCGAGTCAAAGCAGCCAGATGATGAAAGAAAAATTGTTCTTTGTGGAAAGAATGAAAATAAACGCAAAGGGAAGTTTGAAGACGACAGTGACGACGAGTTTGGTGGTGATACTCGTGGCTCCAAGAGTTTGAAGGCCAAGAAACTCCCTTTAACATCTAAAGCACATGTTTCTAAGCGCAAATACTGATTTTTGAATTAAAATTTTGAAAGATGCATCCCTTATTATAACATAACTACAGACTTTCTTCGGTGGCTTTTTGTGCTGTAGATAGTAGCTCTACTCTGATCATGGGAAGATTTGGCATACATCCCCTTCTGTATTTTTGGCATGTCACGTCTGTTCATGGTTGTAAAACTTTGTGCGAGTTTTTATTCTCCGGTGCAGATGGGAGTTTCCGACGTTTCACGTCTCTTAGGTGGTTGTAGCAGCCAGGAGGCGATCCTAGCTTATTTATGGATAACCTCTGCCCACCGTGTCGATCAGAGGAATTTGTAGAACTTCTCGGTGAATTTTATTTAGAGTTGATTAGTTATAAGTAGTAAATGACAATATATGTGTAAATGTGATATCTAGATCCATGTGAAGGTAAGTGCATCAATTTTGGTAAAGATGTTCGTTTTGCTTCATTCGATATGCTGGTTTCTTTAAAAATGGGCCAACGCAGACGCTTCTTCATTTGGAAAATAGCTTTGTAATCTTATAATTAATTAATTAATTTTTTTATTATTTTTATTGGAATTATTTAATTAAATGGCTTTTATTTTTTCATGAATTTTAAATCTAATCTTTTTTTTTTTGACGATCTAACCTTCTTAATTGTTATTCTTTGTTTAGTGTATTTTTTTATATTTTTCAAATTTTGCTAAATAATTTTCGTACAAATTTTTTTTTTGTATTTGTTATATATTTTTCAAATTTTGCAAAATAATTTTCGTACAAAAAAAATTTGCAAAATTTTTTAAAGAAAAACCATTAATTAATATTAATAATAAAAAAAATACACCAAAAATAACTACTTTGGTGAATTTTGCTGACTTTATTTACTTTTTGCAATTTATCTAACTATATCATCATGCTCACAAGGAATTCAAAGCTTCGAATTTCATAATTTGCTAAAGACCTTGCGTCACTAACGGTTGTTGCATCACCACTACGTTCAACTAGATGTAACAGTGCATCTCTTATTTGAGAAGCTTGAAATCTTACAGCTTTTATGCTATCAAGATGACTTTTCCAACGTGTATCCGACTATGATTTTAATGTAATTCCTTCTCTATTGCGACTTTTTACAAAAGATTTAAGGACCTCCCACACTTTTGTTGAACTGGAGAATAATTTATAAATTCTTTGTATCACTTCAAAAAATGATTTAGCTTGAACACAACTCATGGCCATATCACAAAGGGCAAGGTTAAGAGAATGACAACCACATGGATTGTAAAATGCCTTTGGATATTCTTTTAGTACTCTATTGCTTACTCCTTTGTATTGTCCTTTCATATTTAAACCATTATCATAACTTTGTCATCTCATGTCATTAAAATCATGTTCCAATATTCCCAAAATAGATTTAAGCTCATTGAAAAGTGCATCCTCTAATGTTTCAACAATTTTAAAAAATTGAATAAAAAACTCTTTCACTGTTATAGGAATCTTAGAAACATCAACACATCTCAATATAAGAGACATTTGTTCTATGGCTAACATCTGATGTACAATCAAGAATTACAGAGAAATATTTTTTTTCCTTTAATGATTTCAATGATCTTATTCCTAATCTCTCCTGCCAACAAAAATATTAATTCTTTTTTAACATTATGACCAAGATAATGGACAGGATGGGTCTCCTTTCTTCGGATGCGTCGAAAGTGCTCGTCCATGATCAGATCAAAATCAGCAATTATTCAAATTATACTTAGAAAATTTCCACTATTATGACCATCAAGCTTTTCATTACTTCCACAAAACGTCAAATTACTGCTAGCAAGAAATTTTACTATGTTTATAATTCTCTTCAAAACATCTCTCCAAATCTCTTTTCTTTCTCAATGACTTTTTGATTAGAAGAATCAATTGTTAGCTTTTTTCTCAAACTTCTTTTTGCCTTCATCCAGTTCATTAAACTATTAATATGATTAGTACTTCTTTCATGCTCACTAGGTCTCGCATGAATATTTTTCCAATCAACATAACCCATAGTTATTGTCAAAGGACTTGAAATAATTTTTTCTCTTTTGAATAACACAGAACAAAAGCAAAACACTTTATTCTTCTTTCGAGAGTACACTAGCCATGATCTATCAAGTTTTTAGCCATTTGACAAAAAGATCAGCTATAATGTTTATCATTGAAGCTTTTACTTTGGCCATTAACCGGATACAGATATCCATAACTCTTTTTGGGTTTTTCTCCATTAACAAATAATTTTTTTTGAGACATATTATTCTCCCAATTTCTCGGATCGAACAAAACATCTAATTCTTCAGCACTTATATCTATATTTTCATTCAAATTTATAGTATCATCTACATCCTCCATTTCATTATTATTATTATTATTATTATTATTATTATTATTATTATTATTATTATTTTATTTTATTTTTTTTCTTCAATTTGAGTCCTTTCACAACTTATTTACTTGAATCTCATCATTCATAACTATATTCTCAGTCAAAATTTGATCTGCAAAACTACATTCTCAGGATTCAAATTTTGATCATTGACACTCTCGGCAAAGATTGGATCAATACCCACTACAACATCATCCAACTCCGAATTTTTATTAATATTCAAATCTTCAACTACGAAAACAATAGGTTTTATGTACCTTTTCATGGACCTAATGAGAGATTTTGTAAGAATCTCTTGTCTTTCTTTATTTTTCTTCTTTGAACTTCCATATTCAAATTTTATTTTCCCCATCAAAATTCACAATGCAAATATAAAAAAAACAAATTAAAAAAATGTAAATATTAACAAATATTTATTGTTGATATGAGATTTAAAACACCAACCGCAATACATAAACATACAAAAAAAATCAAATTCAATAAAAAAGCGCAGTGATAATTGTCCCAATTTGAGCGATATAACTCACTTAAATGGAGCAATTTAACGAAAAAAGAGAACTTTGTATCAAAGAAAGAGTGTTTTTTTTTTCTTTTGTACGCTAAGAAAGGAGAGGAGCAAAAACACAAAAATTGAGAATGTTTAAAATTTTTTAAACAAATAATTAGAAGCCCATGACCTATTGGTTTTAATAGAAGAATAAAAAAATAAATATATATTTATATTTATATATACTATATAATATAATAATATATTTTAAAAATTTTTTGAGGCCCCATCCAAGAAGAGGCCTAGGCTGCCTAGGTGGCCTCCCTTAGGGCCGGCTCTGGGTCTCATGTTGGTTATTCTAATTCTTCAAAACTGAATATGATAATTTGTTGAATAAATGAATTCTTTTGGACATTTTTTTTTCAATAATTTTTGTCGAATCCAAATAACCTTTAGATTCATTTAAACAAATGAATAAAGATATGAGTTATCTAATAATATATATCGTTTGGTGCTATGGTTAAGATGGGTAAGAAGTGTTTGGCTTATTCCGCCAAAAAAAAGAAAAAAAAAGAAGTGTTTGGCTTATTAAAAACAACTTATGAGTTCTTAGAGTTTATGATCCCGTTTGGTATCAAAAGCCAGACCAGAAAACACTTTTTTTTAAAATAGTGATTTTTTAGTTTATAAGGTGTTTGGATGATCATTTAAGTGCTTAAAAAAACACTTTTTAAAGTCAAATTTAGAGCTTTTTCAAAAGACCAAAATTAGAGCTTAAAAAAACATTTTTTTTAAAAGTCTATGTGATGGGTTACATCTAAAAATTTAACTAGGCCTGAGCCCAATCATGAAGGTACACTCCAGATATTTTTAAGGCTCAAGCTTATTTAAATAGTATATATATTTAATTCAAGCAGACCCTGAATTCTATAAAAGCCCACAAAAGGTCAAGCCCGTGAAATTCTCCGAATATCTATAAATAGCTCAAATCACTTCATTATTAAGGTACACACTTTTTTAAGCACTATCGCTCTACTCTCGATTATTATTCCTTGAGTAATAACTGACTTGAGCGTAGGAGTGCCTTCGCCGGGAACCCTCCCGGCTTCTCTGACTTTGTTTTATGACGTAGGAACAACCAACTGAAGATCTCCACTGGAAACATACAAGGATTTGTTGATACTCCGGACCTTGCGGAAGCAACATGTTGGATACAAGTGATTTTTGGCTACATCACTATGAAATCCAAGCTGGCTCTATAAGTTACATAAAAACTACTATGAGACAATATCACATGTCAATGCTGAGGAAATATTTTTTTTATGTCAAAAACTTATTTTTTTTACTACAGATATGAATGGTTTCTAAAAAATATAGATTCGCAAGACCGTCTTCCAAAAGATATACTCTACAAGTTATCTTAAGGGTTATAAGTTTTAAACTATAACTTTTATTTGTCTTGTTTTGATATATTTGGACTATAGTGAGGAGGAGCGACTGGGAATTTCAAATGCAAAAGATCTAAATGCTATTTTTATTGTGATTAATGTAAATTAATTTAAATTGATATCTACTTGTGAATCTTTCAGGATTCTTGGAATATCTTGGAGATGGCTTATGAAGGCACAACTGCTATTAAAGTCTTAAAGCTGTAAATTCTTGCCATCAAGTTCAAAGATATGAAGATGAAAGAGGATGAAACATCAACGAAACAAAACTTTGTGATACTACAAACGAAGCTTTTGCCTTGGGTGAAAAGTACTCAGATGAAACTTGTTCAAAAGTCACTATGACCACTTCTGAGAAGATTTGATATAAAAGTTGCGACAATTGAGAAAACAAAAGACATAGATGCCACGTGACTTGATGAATTAATGCGATCATTACTAACCTTCGAATTGAAATTCAAGCAGAAAAGAAAGACAAGGAGATCACCATGAAAGAAGAGACAAAATTTTTTGAGAGAAGTGATACATTAGAAAATAAAAACTATCAGGTTAAATCTCTTGCCTTACTTACCAAAAATTTTACTAAAGTGTTGAAAAGAATGAAAAATCATGGTAAAATATGGAATTTCTCTAATTCTCACAAATATTATAATTTTCAAAATTTCAGGAAAAATAAGGAAGAGATGGGTGGAGATGTATAAAAGAGTAAATCTAAGGGATGTAGTTCAGGGCATGCAAAGGATTCAAACACATTCAAGCAGAATGTACAAACACTCTTAAAGCAATAAACTCGACCTGGAGCGATGATGACTTAGAGGAATGTCAAGAAGAAACTAAGGAAAAAGTGAGTAATCATATTGCCTTGACTGCTCACACCAATATTCCAGGAAAAGAATTTTTAGAAACACAATGCTCAGGACCCGTCTTACAGATGTCGCAACATTCAGTAAAACAAGGACATATATTTTTGAATCTGAAACTAAAGCTGACTCGAACGATGATAAAGACCGTGACAAAGACCTAGAAGAAAATGAAGTATTGGATGCATATTAAAAAATGCATAGTTTGTAGAAGATCGTGTGTAAAAAGAACTCAGAACTAATCGAAAGAGTACAATCACTTGAATTTGAGAAAGAAGAATGGAAGAAGCATGCACATGAACATGAATAGAGTTCTCCATGGAGTGAATGAAAATTAAAACATGCCTTAATATGAACTCAATCTCTTGCAAGAACGAATTAAAATGTTTAATCTGGAACAACTAACCTTGATCATTTTTTATCTTCGCAGAGGAATAGTGGTGACCAAACTGGACTAGGATAGCAAGGCAACAACTCAAATTAAAAATCAAGATTTGTGAAAGAGTAAAAGATGGACCAGCATCAAGGGCGTAGAGGTAAGTCATTTAAGTTCATTCTCATATGCCACTATTGTGAAATACCTGACCACATAAGACTCAATTGTTTTGAGTACATTAGAGACTTGAGAAGAGAAAAAAATCATGTCATTCATTCATAGAATATATAGACCATATCCTAAAACTAGAATTGACCTAACTCAAAACTCGGTTAAAAAAATTTGGTTTAGAAAATCTGATTTGAATTTTCTTGTTGCATAAACTTCTCTACAAAATGATTCTAACAATTCTTAGTACTTTGAGAGTGGATATTACAGGTACATTGCATGTGATTACTCAATACTAACGAACTGCAATGAATACAAGGAAGGAAATGTCATATTTGGTGATGGTGTGAAAGGACGAGTCATTGGAAAAGATATTATCAATATTCTTGGTTTTTCTAAATTGAATGTGTTACATGTTGAAGAACTCAAAGAAAACCTCATAAGTATCTGTCAATTTTATGATCGTGACATACATGTGAAACCCACAAAAAGTGGTTGTTGGACCCTTAGTTTTGGTGATTACAAACTGAACTGCCAAGCACTGTAAAATAGGTAAAAGATTTTTGACTGCTCTACAGAATTCTCGAAACTGATTTACAGACACTTCGAACTGCTCAAAAGACTCAAGAATATTTTCGAACTACTTGAAGATCTTCAACTGCTCTACATAGAAGAATCCTCGGACAACTTGAAGATCTCCAACTGCTCTAAAAAGATTCTAAGACAACTTTTTATGGCTACTTAATTGAGGCTGCTCTAAATAAACTACAACTAAGCTCAAAGATCAATAAAGTATAACAAACAAGCTGTCAACCGCATTAAAGAGCCGCAAGAATTAATCTTATTCATCTCGGGCAAAGATCCTGTCTCACATTTATGAAAACATTTATACATATTCTCGAAAGAGTAACAGACGGTTTGGAAAAACACTTATGAAGTAATCAAAGATGAACGTTGCAACAATGAAGGCAATATATAAAGAGGATGCTTAAGATACAATACTGAAAACTCTCGAAAGCTATCAAAATATCCTCTAAGAACTTTGAATATACTCATACCAACTGCTCATTTATCCCACATATACAATCTTCATATCAGATCTTCTAAGAATAAAAAAGGGCGAAGAGTCAACTCCCAACTGCTCATCTCAGAACTGTTGAAGAGGCGTTGCTCATTTGTTTGAATCTTAGGATTCATTCAAACTACAATTACTTCACTTGTTGTTGTTAATATTTGTTATCTTAACGTGTGTTGAGAACTAGGAGTTTCAATCTAGGCAAAGGATAAGTCCTACGATTGAAGTGAGTTGTATACAAAGAAGTGTATAAACCAAAGTCTTCTAGTGAATTCCTTCCTTCGTGGAAGAAGGGGAGACGTAGAAGCAATTTGCTTCGAACTTGCATATATCTTGTTTTATTTACTTCAACCGCTTATCTATTTTATTATTTGTACCTTTTATTTGAATATAAAGATATCACAAAAGCAGATTGTTTATCCACACTACTTTAGTAGTCCAAACTGCTTTTGAAGATAAAGAAAATAGTCTTAATAGTTAACACTAGTAAGACTGCTCGCGAAGAGTTTGAAAAATATTTTGAAATATCATAAATTTTTATTCACACCCCCCTTACACAGACATTCGATCCTAATAATGGTTGTGAGGTACTAGATTCAAATAACTAGTGTGTTTTGAATCGATTGAGATCTGGAGATAATTGTTATATATTATCTTGTTCATCACCTAAACCTCTGTCTATTCTATGTCATAGGACTAGCATTGAATTTCACATTCTTTCTATTCCATCCCATTCCGGGGTAGGCTAATAATAATCTAATAAGTAGTCGTCGTCTGACCAACCGGCTCGGACACCAGACCGCCCGTGCCGGCCCATTCTGTCTCGCCCTAAATGGAATGGCTCTCTTAGTTACCCTACACCCCGACCTGAGTCCCCACATGTGCTTTTATCCACAAAAACCCAAGAAGTTGGCTTTGCCAACACAACATTAGGGCCGTTCCCTTCATTCTACTATGCTGATTGACCAAATATTTTGGTTGAGAATTAATCTAGAAAGGGGACTAGTTCAGATAATAGTAAATGGATGATGAGTTCGATCCCACAAAGACTAATATTTAAATGCTAGGATATAAATTATTTAATTTAATCTAGACTAAATAAAAGAAGTGATTTTTGTGAATAATTAAATTAAACTAATTAAAATAAACTAAATTATTCTACAGCAAAGATCTTAAATAAATAAAACAGGTGATTAAGCTCAAGAAGAATTCAAATTTCAAGAAAATGACCAGGAACACACTTCGGTACCAAACATGATATGAATCTAGAAGGTGCTCGAAGATTCATATTGTTCCAAGAAATGTCTCTTGATTTGCCATCGAGAATTGAAAGATTTGGGATCCATGGAAACTTAGTTGGAGAGCATGGAAATAACTTTGGAAATTATTATGATATTTTTGGAGGCCAAAAGGATCTAGAAAGTGAACAAAATATTGGAGAAAATGCAAAACACAAGACTGGGCTCGAAGCTCAGGCGCACCCGCGCCTATGAACTTGCGCGCCCGTGCCATGAATGCGACGAGACCGCGCGCCCACGCCTTCCTCCTTGCTCGCCCGTGCTACTCCGGAACTTTTGAAGATAGAGGATGCGTAACTCATGCGCGCCCGCGCCTGAATTTCTCTCACACGCACTTCGGCATGTTAGTGTGTGTGCGTGAAATTTTGAGCATTTTTGATATATTTTGATATATTGGTTATTTTGAGTTTTATAAGTCTATTAGGAAACTTTTAGATGATATCGTTGATATCTTTTGCAATATTTTTGCATTATCTTTAAGATTTAGAATTATAATCCAACTAGAAAATATATAGTATAATTCTATTAGGATTCCTAGCTTATTTTCTTATATATATTGTAAACTTTACATTCATTATAACAACAATTAAGAATTATTCAGTTTATTGATTTTTATCAATTATTAAAATTCTCTCTAGAATTTTTCCAATGCTTTGTTTTGCTTTTATCAAATCAAACTTATCAAAGTTTCATAAACTTTGTGGCGTTTGTCAATTGATTTTTCACTTGGGTTGTCAAAGACAGGTTTCTTTGAAGGTCCAATTGAATTATTGATTGTTTTCTTATCGTGATTATCTGTTACTAGTTTCGTTGTAAACTAGAGGTGGATATACATTATAGAATCTTTTTGTTATTGAATTAAGGGTACGATTTGTTTATAATCGTGTTTGCTTTTCATGCATCCAAGATTTGCATCAAAACATCAATTATTTTCACGTATCGGATTTAATCAAGTAAGAATTATTTGACAGCATGAAATTCCATATCTTAACTATTAATTTATTTCTAGAATTAATAATATTATTTTTATTAACAGACCAATTATTATTATTTGAATTTAAACAAAAACGCAATAAAAAATTATGAAATTTCATATTTTTTCCTAAAATCGCCACAGAAATCGAATATTATTTCTAACAGATTTAACCATATGTTGATCAATACATTTGAAGCTATTTTCAACCTATTCTCTTTTGAGTCAAGATCAAACACGAACATGTGATTAATTGGCCGAATTAAAAGCAAGAAATCTATGTTAATATCAATCAATAACATAAAATAGATCAAAATATAATTCAATCCAATACATGGCAAAAATAAATAGTTTGGCCCTATCGTGGCATCGGTCAAAAGAATAATACTCCATAAAATCAAAACTAGACAAAAATCTAATGTTTGAATTCATGATAAAGAGAAATAGAAGAATAATGAGAAAATCTCAATGATGGTTTGCGAGTCTTGCTTCTGCGGTGTCTTCTCCTTCTCTCCAAGCACTAGTCGTACATGTTCACTAGGCTCGAACTGCAATGGCCTGCGCTTAGTATTAACATAACTAACATGTCTGTCTTGGGAAGCTTTGATTCTTCGATTGATCAGGTCTACCTTATCCGAAACTTGCTGCACCAGCTCTGGCCCTTCGGCCTGTCGCTCTCCGATCTCATCCCAAAACAATGGAGTACAACATCATTGTCCATGCAATTCGTCGAAGGGTGCCATTCCAATGCTGCAGTGATAACTATTATTGTAGGCAAACTCGATTAGAGGTAGATGATCCTGCCAAGATAATCCAAAATCCATGACAGATGCTCTCAGCATATCCTCAAGCATACGTGTCATCCGTTCTGACTGTCCGTCAGTCTCCATATGATATGCAATACTCATACTCAGAGTGGTGACCATCTCCTTCTAGAAACTACCCCAAATGCATGAGGCAAATTGAAGATTTCTATAATTGAAAATGCTTAGTAGAATTTCATGTAAGCGCACAATCTCTTGGATGTATAGCCATACCATGCGATCAAAATAGTAATCTTGGTTTTAAGAAATAAAGTGTGTGTACTTTGTCATACGATCTATGACAACCAGATAGCATCACATTGCCGAGAGGTCATGGGCAAGTGTGTAACAAAGTCCATCGTCACATGCTCTCACTTCCACTCGGGAACCTCTAAGCTCTGTAATAAACCACCTGGTCGTATATGCTTGGTCTTGACCTATTTGTGGATAAGGCATCTGTAAACGAACTATTACGCACTCCTCTTCATTCCTTTCCACCAAAATCTAGATCGCAAATCCTTATACATCTTCATGCTTCCAAGATGAACTGTTAGTTGACTTTTGTGAGCTTCATATGAAATTTCTTCCCTCAATTCCGTGTCATCAGGAAATACCACTTGATTGTACAAACACAAGAATCCATTAGACTGGTAATGGAATCTAGATGTATTCTATACATTGGCTAGACATGCCAATCACTGTGTCTTAGGATCAAACATCTGGGCATCCCTGATACTAGAGTATAAAGCTAGCTCAGATAGGATAGAACACAAATGAATTACATCAACTCATTTCTTGTAATTGCATGTGAATCCCAAGGAACAACATTCCTAGATCATTCCAGAGATATCACTAGTCTGACGAGCAGAGAGCCTTACCTATCGACTCAGGGCATCGACAGTAAGATTAGCAAAACCTGGATGGTATTTAATCTCACAGTCATAATCTTTTATTAAATCCATCCAGCATCGCTTTATCATATTCAACTTCGCCCGAGTGAATCGATACTTTAGATTCTTGTGGTCAGTGAATATCTAAAATTTCTCACCGTAAAGATAATGTCTCCAGATATTTAGTGAAAAAATAATGGCGGCCAACTCAAGATTATGTACTGGATAATTCGTCTCATGCGTCTTCAATTTTAGAGAGGCACAGGACATTCCCATTTTGTGTTAAAACACATCCCAACCCTTCCCAGAGACATCAGTGTAAATAACGTACTCTCCCGATCCAAATGGTAGATCACATGTGCAGTAGTTAGATGTCTAAGAATGTCATGAAAAGGTTGCACACACTCTAAGGACCAATCAAAAGGAACATTCTTCTGGGTAATCTGTGTCAAAGGTATAGCTAACTGGGAGAAGTTCTCCATGAACCGATGATAATATCCAGCTAGACCTAGTAAACTATGGATCTTGGCCAATGTCATCGGACATTTCCAGTTCAGCATTGCCTAAACCTTACTTGGATCCACTAATATTCCTTCTCTGGATATAACATGACCAAGAAACACGACTTGATCAATCCATAATTCACATTTACTTAGTTTAGCATACAATTGCTTCTCTCGTAACTCTGTAATACAATCCTCAAGTGTTGTGCTCATCCATATCATATGAATAAACCAGAATCATCAATAAAGACGATGACAAATTTATCCAGATAATCTTGGAACACTCAGTTAATCAGATCCATAAAGACTGAAGGTGCATTCCTCAAACCGAATGACATGACAGGAATTCATAATGACCATACCTGGTACGAAAAGTAGCCTTCTGAATATCTGAGTCTCAGACACATATTTGGTGGTATCCCGATCTCAAATCAATCTTGGAGTAGACAGAATTACTCTGGAGTTGATCAAACAAGTCAATAAAACGTCAAGATATCGTCTTTCGTATCTACCACTTGTCCAGATAACTCAAAGAACATAACTCAAAGATATTTAAAAACCATCTTCTATCATTAACATTGACTAACTGCACCAAACACTGAATTATGAAATAAAAACCTTGTACATCTCAAATCTTAGTAAACAAAATTAACTCGACAACAACAAGAATCACTTCTTGTTTCTAAACTGAATTTAATCACTTGAAATATCTGGATATTACTAACAACAACACTGATAAGGAGTACAGAAATCTCAACTTTGAAATTGTAGACACTGCCTGCAAATCTGTCTATCTCGGATGATACTTCTCTCCCCAAGAACAAAATGTCTCAACAATCTTACCACCATCACAACAACTTTGTTGACTGAAACTCAAAATGTCTGAGCGTGTTAGAATTTCATAGTTTTAGTGTTGAAAAACTATATTCTTGAGAAATGAACTTGTCCACGATTGAAACTGGAGACATGATGATTGGAAAAGCTTAGAATACTGAAATTGTCTGAGCTAAAGATATGACGACTGGACAAAGACAGCTGAACTGAGTCAACTAGTCCACAAGCTCAGCTAGATACTAACACAACTGGAATAGTCAAGCTAAACTGGATTCAGTTGATCATAAGCCAACTGAACTATCTCAACTGAACCAGTCATCGAAATTAACATAAGTACAATCAGTCGATCAACTTCTCAGAGACAATAAGTTAAAGTCAATAACCTTTGGATAAGGTTTACCATACAAAGTGCAAAAGAACAAAATGCTTAGAATAGAGTACGGATTCCAGAGGCTACAAGACAAGATAATAACTATGTATTTGAACGTCTATTATTTGAATGTGACCTTTTTAGTTGGGAGATATAAATAGCATACCAATACCAGCCAAGAAAAGAGTAAAGAATTTAGCGAGCAAGAAAGATTATTCTATCACAAAGTCAACAAAAGCTATCAAGAGCAATTGAAGTCAACTCACAAGCGCACGCTTCAAGTTATAATTGATCAAGTGTAGGATCAATTGTGCTACGTCTATATCGAGTTGAATACTTGTAATAGATCAGTTAGAGTTGTATACACTATTTAAGAATTCAGTTGAGGACTGAATTCTTCCAGTTGAAATTGTAACTGAGTTAGTCGAGGACTATATTAACTAGATTTGCTAGAAGTCTCAGTTTTAGGAAGTGGAGTAAGTCCTAAATGAGTTGGGGTCTTGAAAATTTCTTGTAATAGTCAGAGCCTTCTAGAGTGGATATCCTTTCAAGATGAAAGAAGAAACAAATTTTTTTATGTTCTTTACTCATTAGACAAGAACACACTCATTTACTCACATATTAAGTCGAGCCATTTGATATTTATTCAATCTGTTAGTTGACCTTTGTGAGGATCTCGGGTGCTAATCTCATCTTATGGGGCAATTAGAAGTTA
This sequence comes from Henckelia pumila, assembly GCF_033568475.1. Classification (NCBI taxonomy): domain Eukaryota; kingdom Viridiplantae; phylum Streptophyta; class Magnoliopsida; order Lamiales; family Gesneriaceae; genus Henckelia; species Henckelia pumila. The sequence goes on from NC_133122.1 coordinate 160,306,114, forward strand.
AGATAATTAAATTATAAACATCAGCCAAGCATGGAAGGAAAAGAACCCAAATTTTTTACATGAGTGGCTCGCTCGAGCAACTCTCGGGTCCAAGAACCCATCTTGGCTCGCTCGAGCGCACCAGTCGGCGGTTGACCAAACTGTGCTCTGCCCGGACTGCTGAAATTCTGCTTTTAACTGTTCTTGGTTGCTTCTCTGATATAAAACATCTACATATGTCAAATATGATTAACAATGGAAGAAAACATGATAACTCAACATAAAACATGCAAACCACATCTTTTTTCCTCATAAGTTATCCCAAAGGTTAATATCAATTGTACAAAACTCAAACATTACTACAACACAAGTATAGTTGAAGTATTTCACATGTTCTAGAATATAAAACAAGTTTGACAACAAACTCTACTCCAAAACCCAAAGTCACCACATGCTAGTCTTTCTATCTCAAGCTATTCACGACCTCTCTGTCAAGCTTCTGCCCCACCTATCGCCATGCACACATACAAAACACAGCAATAGCTGGATAATTTCGATGAGAATAAAATCCCAGTATAAATAACATAACATGCAAGAATGTAAACATGAATGCAATGCATGTTTGAAGAATATGCTATCAAATCTGATATCAATCAAATTTTTAGTTCAGGGGATCCCGAGGAATAAAATCTCAAACCAACCACCGACTCTCCTAATCGAGGTGGCGTCAAGCATCTTATTTCCCCTGACTTTGTGCAACTATAGTGAGTCATCTAGCTCTGAAAGTGAATCTGCAATCCATGGCACTCATCTATAGCTCTCCAAACGTCATTTTTCAATCTAGGCCAATCAGCCCTCTATGCTTTTCAAGGTAAGAATTCAAGATGAATGCAATATAATCTGTATGCATTAAAGACTGTAAAACATCTTGAACAATTAAATCAAATAATCTAGCCAATCAATAACAGTCATCAAAATCACATAAAAGCATATAAGCAAACTAGTATGTGATTTAAAAGGGAATACTCAAGAATCATATTTATCTCGAGTGTTCTATCCCATCTGGATTAGCTATCATTTATATCTTTCAATCTAGAGTCTGAAAGTACTTCAAATCTGAAAATACATCAAGGAATGCATATCATAATTCTTCTCCAAAGCATAGCAAAGGTTCTAATAAAAATGGCTTCAAACCTCAAGCTTTTCTATCCCGATTCGAATGTTGAATTTTCGAGTTCGAACACTTCAAAAAAAATTTTAAAATGAAGTATTCATATCTAGGAAATATCAGCAAGAACTCCATACAAGTTCATTTCAATGAATCTAACTCAATCTTGATCATTTACGAATCCGGCGGCGTAACGGCTAAAAACCGGCGATCGAAATAATATCAAAATCAATATACCCATCCTCAAAAATATACTCATTCTCCCATCAGAATATACACGATCAAACAAGAAATTCAGAAATGGATATTTCAAATAAAGATTCTAAAATTCATAAGAAATCCAAACAACAGTCTTTTTCCGACCCGGCTTCGAATATGCAATCGATTCTAGCTCATATACATATGTAACCAAGAATAATTGTGAGGCCTCGGGTTGCTAATCTCATTCTTAGGGCAATTAGTACTTAAACATGATTAAAGGACCAAGGATTAGAAACAATCAAAACAAGAAATTTTTTTTTCAGAGGAGGGTGCGCTCGAGCGGTCAAAAAGTGACGCTCGAGCGCCCCTGGTTTTCCTCAAAACAGAAGCTTGAGATTCGGCTGCGCTCGGGATGCTAAAAACTGCAGCTCGGGCACTGCCTGGGCAGCAACATACCCTGTTTTATGTCATGAATTTCGTGATCCTTCATTTCCTTCCAATCCAAGATATTCAAGTCCAAAACACATCTATATACATAGAACAAGATCTAATCATGTCTACAAGTGTTTAATACATAACACTAGAAGTTTAGAATCCAACAAAAGTAATAAACTACACATGATGTTCATAGAGTTACAACCAAGTTCAAGATTCTACAACTTGTTCTAAGTCCAAAGTTCTCATTTTCAGCTACAAACCAGAGTCCACACTTCCATCTCGATCATCAGCTCAAGGTTGTCTTTGACTCGTTCCAATTTTTCCTATCGTCATGCACACATACAAACAAGACAATAGCCAGAAACATCCGGTGATAATATGATTCTCAGTAAAAAAGACATAAACATGCAATATCATGTATATCAACTTCGAGATATAAAGAATAAATTGCATAACTCATAAAATAATTTCTTCGTTGAGATTTACAGCCGCTCCAGGCCTCAAGATTCGTGCACAATCTTGGGTTTGAGATTTAAATCCTCTCCAGGCGCTCAAGACTAGTATCAATCTTGGATAGAGGTTTTAGAGTCGCTCAAGCCTCAAGATTTATCTATAAACCTTGGATGGATCCATTCTCAGTAGTTCATATTCGATATGAAATCAATATAACATTAGTTATAATTTAAGGATCCACTACTTGTGATGGATCAATAATTCAAATTCGAAAGCAAGAACATACAAAAAACAAGTATGTGATTTTTGTCGGGATAACTCAAAAATCACCGTTCTTGAGTTTCATAGCCCTTTTCAATCGATGTCCTTTTATACCTTCTTATTTCTCGATTCTTGAAGGCTTCAAATCTGAAAATATATCATAAAAAACACATATATCAAACTCTATTCAAACTCATCATTCATTCTTCACAGAAACACTTCAAACCTAGCTCAACTTCTTCTTCGGTTTGAAGGCTAAACTCTCGAGTCGTCAAGCTTCACATAATCTGAAATAAAGTGATCATAAGCTCGATATATTGGCAAAGCATTGGATCATGTTCAGCTCAAGCAACAAGATATCAAATCGGCTTCAATTCATAAACCGACGACGTAACGATACAAAATCGATAACCGAAACAATATCGAACTCAATCTAATATACTTCAACCAACATATATCAGAAAGTTATCATCCAAATATCATCATATCAAGATGCAAGAGTTCGAACTATAGCTGTAAAATCATAACAAATACAAACGATATCCGTTCTTCGGTCCGGTTTCGATCATGAAAAATATAAAAGCTCAAGAACATGAATATATAAACGAATTCTGATTCTTTCATTCTGAACTTTTGAACATGCTGAAAATATCAAAATACTTACATCAAATCATAGCTCTAGTCGCAAGGATTCCGGAACTATGCTCGAAATTAAATTAGGATAATCGGATCAAAAGATACGAAGGTTTGAAGATCAAATCCAAAGAAGAAAAATGGTGCTCTCGGTTTTTCTCTGAAATTCTGAATGCAAATATCCATGTACATGTATAAGGCTGACTAATCAAATGGTTTAAAAGATATATTCAAGACAAATTGCAATTTAGTCCCTGAAACTTCAAAATTTGCAATTCAGCCCTCGACCCTTATTTTAATTCAATTTCAATTTAAATCTAAACTCAAAAAATTCTCAAATTAAATATTTTTGGATTAAAATAAAATAATCTCGGATTAAATCAAATAATCTCGGGCCTTACAATAATAAAAGTCCATCATCAGTTCAAAATTCAAATATGATAGAACTCAATAAAATTTATACCAGAACGTATCTCTCGGAGCGGTGATCGCAGATATATATTTATCTCGAAATTCTGACGACTGAATCGAAAAATATCGAAGCTTTAAAGATAAAAAATGGCGTTTTCTTGAGTTTCAGATTTCTTCTCCTTTCTTCTGATATTTTTTCACGTGTGATGGCTGAAGATGAGGTGTAAAATAAGATAAATATAAGTTTATTTGCAGTTTAGTCCCTGAACTTTGGCTTAATTGCAAATCAGTCCCCGAAAAAAACGATTTAATTCAATTTAAATCCTAACTAATTTAAGAATATAGAATTTAATTCTAAACTCTACATATTCCCAAATTAAATATTCTCGGATTAAATTAAATAATCTCGGGCCTTACATATCTCCCCCTCTAAGACATGAGTTCATCTTCGAAATCACATGCAATATGTATACACATAAGATAATGAAATAATAAAAATTAAAATGGAATAAGAACTCACATCAATGAAACAACTCTGGAAATCTCTGTCTCATGTCATCTTCAGCCTCCCTAGTCGCTTATTAAACACCATGTCGACTCCACTGAACTTTGACTAACTGAATCATATTGTTTCTGAGCTGCTTTTGTTTACGATCAAGAATCTGAATAGTATGCTCAAAGTAGCTCAGAGTCTCGTCAAGTTCAGCTTCATCAGACTGAAATATATGAGAAAGATCAGACTGATACTTCCAAAGCATAGAGACATGGAATACATAATGAATACCAGACAAAGATAGAGGAAGAGCGGGTCGATAAGCAAGATCGCCTATCTTCTTGATAAGCTCATACAGACCAATAAAACGCGAGGATAACTTTCTTCTCTTGCCAAATCTAATTGTACCTCTAAATGGAGAAATCTTCAAAAATACTCTGTCTTCCTGATCAAAAGATAGAGGTAGACGTCTGATATTCGCATAATTCTCTTGTTTGTCTTGAGTTGTTTTCATTCTTTTCTGAATAAACTTTACCTTTTCGGTCATTTCACGAATCATATCAGGCCCAAATTTAGGTGTTTCTAAAATATCATCCCAATATAACGGTGATCTACATTTTTTTCCGTACAGTGCTTCAAATGGAGCCATTTCAATGCTAGTCTGATAGCTCTTATTATATGAGAATTTGCAAGTAGTAATGAATCTTGCCAACTAGTGCCAAAATCTAGCACTATAGCTCTAAGCATATCCTCAAGTGTCTGGATATTCCGCTCTGACTGTCCATCTATTTGAGGATGATATGCTGTACTCAGGTGCAATTGAGTACCTAGAACTTGTTGTAAGCTATGCCAAAAGTGTGATGTAAATCTAGGGTCTCGATCTGAAATGATATATTTAGGCACACCATGTAATTTTACCACTTCTCTGACGTAACTTTATGTCATCTAATCATGCCTATACGTCATTCTGTATGGAATAAAACATGCTGATTTCGTCAATCTGTCAATAATCACCCAAATGGCATCGCACTCTCTGATGAATGTGGTAGTTGTGTAACGAAATCCATGGAAATGTGATCCAATTTCCATTCTGGAATAGATAAGTTATGCAATAGACCACCTGTTTTACTGTTTGCAATTCAGACATCTGGATACAAAATCAGTCACATCTGAATTCATCTGTTTCCACCAATACTGCATCTTCAAATCATTATACATTTTTCTGCCACCAGGATGAATACTGAACCGACTGCTATGAGCCTCTCTCATAATCTGCTATTTCAAATCTGAAACATCTGGTACAACAATTCTGTTATTCACAAATAAAACACTATCAGCACCGACTTAATGTTCAGATTGATGTCCAGATCTGACCATCTCAATCGTGAACTGAATATTCTGATCAATTTTCTGTGCTTCTTTGATTCTCATCAACAGTTCTGGCTCCACTTGAATAGAATAAACTCTGATAGGCTGTACATATGTCTCAAATACTAATCCAAAAATACAACAATCTTCGACTAAATGAGATACACCTATCGTAGATAAGGATAAAGAACATATCTTTCTACTCAAGGCATCTGCAGCTGCATTGGATTTTCCTGGATAGTATTTAATCTTGCAATCAAAATCTTTCAGTAAATCAAGCCATCTTCGTTTCTTCATGTTCAATTCTGACTACGAAAACAGATATTTCAAGCTTTTGTGATCAGAATAGATTTCAAACTTCTCAACCTATAGATAATGTCGCCATATATTCAATGCAAATACGATAGCGGCAAGCTCCAAATCATGGATAGGATAACGAGTTTTGTGTGGCTTTAACTGTCTCGAGGCATAAGCAATAAAATGTCCTCTCTGCATTAGCACACATCCTAGTCCCCTGTGAGTAGCATCACAATATACAACAAATTCACCCGTACATGAAGGAATCATCAAGACAGGTGCACTCGTAAATATTTTCTTTAGCTCCAAGAAACTATTTTTACAAGCTTATGTCCAGACATATGGCATGTTTTTCTGAGTCAATTGCATAATATGATTGGCAATGCTAGAAAAATCTCTGATAAATCTGTGATAGTATCCTGCTAAGCCCATAAAACTCTGTATTTCTGGCACTGAGGTTGGTCTAGGCCAATTGATCACAGCCTCAACCTTGCTTGGATCGACTGAAATTCCATCACCTGAAATAATATGCCCAAGAAACACAACTTTCTGCAACCAAAATTCACATTTCGATAACTTGACATATAATTTCTCAATTCTCAATGTCTGTAAAATAATTCTGAGATGTTCAGCATGATCATGCACATTCTTGGAATAGATAAAAATATCATCGATAAAGATAATGAAAAAGTCATCCAAATATTTTTGAAACACCCTATTCATTAATACCATAAATACTGCAGGAGCATTTGTTAAACCAAAAGGCATGACTATAAATTCATAGTGACCATACCTTGTTCTAATGCATTTTTAGGGATACCTTCATCTTGAACCCGTAATTGATGATATCCAGATCTCAAATCAATCTTGGAATAGATAGCTGAACCTTGTAACTGATCAAACAAATCATCTATTCTGGGCAATGGATATTTATTCTTTACTATCGCCTTGTTCAGTTGTCGATAATCAATACACAACCGCATCGAACCATCTTTCTTTTGTACAAAAAGTACTGGAGCGCCCCAAGGTGAAACGCTAGGCCTAATGTACCCTTTAGCAAGAAAATCTTCAAGTTGATCTTTCAACTCATTCAATTCAATAGGTTCCATTCTGTAAGGAGCTTTAGATATCGGTTGCGTACCTGGCATTAACTCGATACTGAAGTCTATTTCCCGAACTGGAGGCAAACCAAGGTTTTTATCTGGGAAGACATCAGCAAATTCATGCACCACTGGAATATCTGTCAAAGCTGGACTGGATTTCATTACATCTATCACATAAATAAAAAAATCCTTCTCCACCTTTCTGCAATAAACGGGTCATAGATAACACATATATCAAAGGGATCTTGGCTCGAGAACCCTTACCATAGAATTTCCATTCATATGTCATTTCAGGTATAAATACCACTTTCTGGAAACAGTCCATGGTCGCCATGTACTTGGTTAACATGTCTATGCCAATAATGCAATCAAAATCTGATAATCCAAGTACTATGCAATCCAATTTTATCACATTCCCGTCATATTGTAGTGCACAGTTTCTAATTAATCTGACAGATACAATGCCTTCACCCAAAGGTGAAGAAATAGCAACAACAGCAGGCAATGACTCAGACGATAAAAAATGCATCATAGCAAATTTTTCAGATATGAATGTATGTGATGCACCTGTATCTATCAAAACGTAAGCAGGATAATCAAAGATAAAGCAGTTACCTGCTATAACATTGTCAGGTGCTGCCTGAGCCTGCTCCTCAGTAAGTGAAAACACTCGTTCTTGCTGCCTAGGAGGTTGAGTCACAATTTGGCTTCCTCCTGGTCTAGGTTGTGGCTGAAATGAATGCAGCAGAAGACTGTCTATCAAACTGAGGTACTGATCTAGATGCACTTGCACCAATTGCTCGTTCTATTGCTCTTTGAGGGAACACCTTAGCATAATGACCTGGTTGATGACAAATATTGCAATTACCTAATACTCCTCTAAACTGATCGGTAGCATGTCGTCCACCACACTTACCACAATATATCCCGAAATCACTGGACCTCTGTCCTGACCCAAACTGCCTCTGGCCACTAGAACTGGATGAACTACTGCTTGATTTCTTAAATTGTTTACCTTTTGGCCTGAATCTAGAATCCTTTCTGCCACTGCTTTCACCCTCAAATCTGAAATATGGTTGCTAAAACGGTGGCAGATTCTATGGCAATGATTATGGTACTGACTTTTGAGATGGATGTGGAATAAACGGTGCTCCTCTCTGCCTCAATAAACCAGCCTTTGCTCCCTTAGATCTGTTCAAAGCATCAGCAAAGGTATTAGGTCTGCCATCTTTTCTGTAGGAGAATGGAAGGAAACGTTGATAGAATTCAGTTTTAAATACAAACCAGGTGATAGTCGTAACTCGATGTTTCAATGATTTCTTTGTAGTAATCCACCAACTTTTGGCAACTTCATGTAGTTGATGTACTACCAGTCTGATACGACGATCATCACATTAGTCAAGTGGATCAAACAGCTGTTCAATATCTTCAATCCAGTTCTCACAGTCAACTGAATTCTCCGTTCCTTTCAATGTTGGCGGTTTGAATGACTGAAATCGTTTCAACAGAGTCTCCATAGGTGTGGCAGTAACATCCATCTGAGCAGTAGATGTACTACCCTGTGCATTTTGAGGTTCTGCCACTGTTTGTGGTATATTCGGCTGTTCTAGCTGAGGAATAGCCACTTTCTGTCTAATCACCGGTGCTTTACGGTGAAGCATATCTGATTTTCAAACAGATTAGTGCATAAAAAATATCATATTCTGCAATTTATTCCATCCTTCTCTGATTAGCATTCTCATGCGTTCTCATGAGAATTCAGGTTCTGATCGAGGATAATCTGGAATAATATTGCACATAGAGCATGTATTGGCAATGAAAGCACATAATCATGCAATCATATAATTCTTGTAGTAATAAAACATGTTCGCATGTAATGCACATAATCACAGATAACAGACAATCTCATGCAATATAAATCAATCAGACAGACTCAATCTACCCCGCTCATTAACTTCTATCTTAATCCAGAAACTTATGCTCTGATACCACCTGTTGTGGGGACCTCGGGTGCTAATATCATCTTATGGGGTAATTAAAAGTTAACATAATTAAATTATAAACATCAGCCAAGCATGGAAGGAAAAGAACCCAATTTTTTTTCAATGAGTGGCTTGCTCGAGCGCACTTTAGTGCCGCTCGAGCGAGCAGCTCTCGGGTACAAGAACCCATCTTGGCTCGCTCGAGCGCACCAGCCAGCGCTCGAACGAGCTGTGCTCTGCCCGGACTGCTGAAATTCTTCTTTTAACTATTTTTGGTTGCTTCTCTGATATAAAACCATCTACATATGTCAAATATGATTAACAATGGAAGAAAACATGATAACTCAACATAAAAGATGCAAACCACATCTTTGTTCCTCGTAAGTTCTCACAAAGGTTAATATCAATTGTACAAAAGTAAACATTACTACAACACAAGTCTAGTTGAAGTATTTCACATGTTCTATAATATACAACGAGTTTGACAACAAACTCTACTCCAAAACCCGAAGTCACCACATGATAGTCTTTCTATCTCGAGCTATTCATGACCTCTCTGTCCAGCTCCTGCCCCACTTATCGCCATGCACACATACAGAACACAACAGTAGCCGGATAATTCCGGTGAAAATAAAATCCCAGTATAAATAACATAACATGCAAGAATGTAAACATGAATGCAATGCATGTTTGAAGAATAGGCTATCAAATCTGATATCAATCAAATTTTTAGTTCTGGGGATCCCGGGGAATGATATGAATTCTTAATGTATGGAAGGCAAACACGACTATATTAAAATCGTACCCTCAATCCAATAACAAAAGAAATCAAAAAATTGCCCAATCTTGAAAACAAGTAAAAGTTTTGGATTATTCACCTCTAGTTTACTTGAAACTAGCAACAAACAATCACGAAGAGAAAACAATTGATCACAACGGGACCTTCAGAAAACCTGTTTCTAACAACCCACGAGGATAATCAATCGACAAACGCCACAAAGTTGAAAACTTTGATAAGTTTGATTTTTGAACAAGCAAAAAGCTTAATAAAAATTCTCGAGAGAATTTTAATTGATCAATATCAAAAAAATCTGAATTCTATATTAATTATGAATGTTTTTGTTGTATTTCTAATACAACTACAAATAATAAAAGATATCACGAAATAATTCAAAAAAAATATATCTAAAGATATGATAATATCTTCCTAAAAGTTTCCTAGTAGGAATAAAAGACTTAAATTAAGAAAATAATGCCAAAAATATCAAAAAGTCTCGCACATACACAAATACGCCGAACTATGTGTAAAACTCCGAGGCACGGGCGCGCGTGGATTGGCGCGGGCACGCATGGCTCTCTGGATTGACGCGCGGGCGCACGTGGGATTGGCGCGGGCGCGCATAACATTCTGTCAAACAGGCGCGGGAGCACGAGAACAAGACGCGGGCGCGCATGCGTCTCGGGTTGTGTCACCTATTTTTGTATTCTTCTTGACATTTTCTCCACTCTCTTGACTTCTTTGGACTTCAATAACATTGTAGCATCCTTCAAAGTGATCTTCAAGTATTCCAATGCCTTCTTGACAATTCACCATCAACGATTGAAGCGCATCTTTGAATCCCTTAGCTCGACCTCTCGTAATTGGTCCTCTAGGCATCTTCAGCGGTTCCTTAACCACGTGATCAACATGCGAGCTATCCATGATCGCATCATCCTCCCCTTCTTGAAAAGAATTTGTCCTCAAATCTCGATCATCACCTACATCAAACAACGACAAGTCAGAAACATTAAAAGTAGTACTTACATTATACTCACCTGGCAAGTCCAATTTGTAGGCATTATCATTGATCCGCTCCAAGACTTGGAAAGGTCCATCGCCTCTAGGTAACAACTTAGAACGCCGCTTCTCCAGAAAACGCTCCTTCCGCAAATGCAACCAAATCCAATCACCCGGTTCAAATACACCCTTCTTTTTACCTTTATTCGCTTGCTTCGTGTATTGCAAGTTCTTCTTTTCAATGTTTGCCTTAACTTTCTCATGCAAATTTCTCACAAATTCAGCCTTTTTCTTTCCATCCATGTTAACCCTTTCACTCATAGGCAAGGACATTAAATCCAATGGGGTTAAAGGATTAAAACCATACACAATTTCAAATGACAAAAAATTTGTAGTAGAATGCACACTGCGATTATAGGCAAACTCAACAAATGGCAAACATTCTTCCCAACTCTTCAAATTCTTTTTGATTATAGTACGCAACAAAGTTCCTAACGTCCTATTAACAACCTCAGTTTGACCATTTGTTTGAGGATGACATGTAGCCGAAAACAGTAATTTAGTACCAAGTTTGCACCATAATGTTTTCCAAAAGTAGCTCAAGAAACGAGTATCTCTATCAGACACAATACTCCTAGGCATGCCATGCAATCTAACAATTTTATTAAAGAACAAGTCCGCAACATGAGATGCATCATCAGATTTATGACACGCAATAAAATGAGCCATCTTAGAAAATCTATCAACCACCACAAACACAGAATCCCTCCCCTTCTTAGACCTTGGTAATCCTAAAAAAAAATCCATAGAAATGTCTATCCATGGTTCACTAGGAACAGGAAGTGGAGTATACAATCCATGTGGTTGTGTCTTAGACTTAGCCTTTCTACAAGTCACACATCTCTCACAAATATTCTCAACATCATGCTTCATATGTGGCCAATAAAAATGTTCATGCAAAACATCATAAGTTTTTGCCACACCAAAATGTCCCATTAAACCACCCCCATGTGATTCTCTAACAAGTAACTCACGAATGGATGATTTAGGCACACACAATTTATCTTCCTTAAACAAATACCCATCATGCACGAAAAATTTATCTTTTGGACCATGCAAACATGACGCATAAATCTCACCAAAATCAAGATCACTAGCATATAACTCCTTCACATACTCAAATCCCAAAAACATAGAATCTAGAGTAGATAGAAGCACATACCTTCGTGATAGAGCATCTGCTACCACGTTTTCCTTCCCTTGCTTGTACTTTATAATGTAGGGAAAAGTCTCTACAAACGCCACCCACTTGGCATGTCTCTTGTTCAACTTTTTTTGTCCTTTGAGATACTTCAAAGACTCATGATCCGTATGAATCACAAATTATTTTGGCCTCAAATAATGCTGCCACGTCTCAAGCACACGAACCAAGGCATAGAACTCCTTGTCTTATGTAGGATAATTCAACGCTGCTCCACTTAGATTCTCACTAGAGTATGCAATTGGTTGTCCACCTTGCATCAAGACACCACCAATTCCTAGACCTGACGCATCACATTCAATTTCAAAAGTATTAGAAAAATCAGGTAATACAAGTAAATGAGCATTAATTAATTTTTGTTTAATAATATCAAAAAACTTCTCTTGCTCCTCGCCCCAATGAAATGGAACGTTATTTTTTATCACCGTAGTCATAGGAGCCGCCAAAGTTCTGAAATCTTTTACAAATCTCCTATAGAAACTTGCAAGACCATGAAAACTCCGAACTTGACCAATAGAAGTAGGCGTTGGCCAATCTCGAATTGCACTTACCTTGTCCTCATCAACTTTGACACCTTGAGCACTCACAACAAAACCAAGAAACACAAGTTTTTTTGTACAAAACACACACTTTTTCAAATTAACATACAAATGTTCAGCTTTTAGTGTGATTAGCACAATTCTCAAGTGTTCAACATGCTCATTCAAATTTTTTCTATACACCAAGATATCATCAAAATATACCACAACAAATTTTCCAATATAAGTACGCAAAACATGATTCATTAACCTCATAAAAGTACTAGGTGCATTAGTTAACCCAAATGGCATAACCAACCACTCATACAATCCATACTTAGTTTTAAACGCAGTTTTCCATTCATCACCTTCTCTCATCTGAATTTGATGGTAACCACTCTTAAGATCAATTTTACTGAAGATGCTAGAACCATGCAATTCATCCAACATATCATCTAGTCTAGGAATATGATGCCTATACTTGATGGTAATATTGTTAATGGCTCTACAATCAACACACATTCTCCATGAACCGTCTTTCTTAGGTACTAACAAAACAGGTACAGCACAAGGAGACATAGACTCACGCACAAATCCCTTATCGAGAAGTTCACTTACCTGCCTTTGTAGCTCTTTTGTTTCCTCCGGATTACTCTTATAAGCTGGACGATTCGGTAATGCACTTCCGGGCACAAGACCAATTTGATGCTCAATTCCCCTCAAAGGTGGTAATCCTTGAGGTAAATCCTCCGGAAATAGTTCTTCAAATTCCTGCAAGAGAGAAACAACACTGCTCGGAAGATTTCCGGCTATATCACTTGTGTTAAGGAGAATCTCCTTATAGAAAATCAACACAAGTGGAGTATGCACATGTAAAATCTCTCGCAACTCACTCTTTTGGGCCATGTATATTTTTTTATCGGCCTCTTACCTCTCAATTTTTTTCTCATATTTTTTTCTTTCATTCTTTTTTTCTAAGGCCATCTCAATTTTTTGTTCACTCTTTTTTTCGGCCTCTTCTTTCTTTTTCTTTTTCAACTGATCCTCCAATATTTGCTTTGGAGTCATAGGCAACAATACAACAGATTCCTTTTTCATAGTAAAAGAATAACGATTTTTAAAACCATCATGTGTCACCTTCCTATCAAATTGCCACGGTCTTCCCAACAAAATATGATAAGCTTGCATAGGAACAACATCACACAACACTTCATCCTCATATTTACCAATTGAAAAAGGCACCACAACTCGCCTAGTCACTCTCACTTCAGAACTATCATTAAACTACTGCAATCTATAGGGTTGAGGATGCTTTGAAGTAGGCAAACTCAATTTCTCAACAAGCTCGCTACTTGCCACATTAGTACAACTACCCCCATCAATGATGACACTACACACTTTGTTTTTCACAAAGCATCTAGTATGAAACAAGTTCTCTCTTTGATTTTATTCCTCCTCCTTTTGTTGCACATTCAACACTCTCCTAGTCACCAACAACTCACCAACAACTGCATTATATCCCTCGTCATCGGGATCCTCCAACGCAGGCATATCATCATAATTCTCCTCCTCACTCTCCGATTCAATTTCACCAGCATCATTCACAATCATTATTTTTTTTAGGACACTGACTAGCAATATGACCAAGACCTTGGAATCTAAAGCATTTAATGTCCCTAGAACGATTATTGGGAGTTTCAGATTTACCTTGCACTCCTTGCTTTGGTGTTTCTTGCTTGGTGTCAACTTTTGGTTTGGACACCGGCTTGACATCCTCTCGTTTGCCAACGTTTGGACGCCAAGGTGTAGTAGTTCCTCCACCAGAGGACACTCGACCAATGCCTCTCCTTTTAAGCTGTAGCTCCACTTTCATAGCTAATTGTACCATCTCCTCAAGATCCACACAATGTCGTAGCTCCACTTGGTCTTGAATATCTCTATTCAAACCACACAGAAATCGAGCCATGGTTGCCTCACTATTCTCCTCAATTTTAGCCTCCAACTCCTTGGAGTAGTCCTCTACACTCCTCGAGCCTTGCTTCAAATTCTGCAATCGCTTAAACATATCACGATAATAGTAATTAGGAACAAACATTTTCTTCATTATTTGCTTCATCTCTTCCCATGTTTCAACAGGCCTCTCATGATTTCTCCTCCTAGTGGTAACCAGTTGATCCCACCAAATTAGAGCATAATCCACAAACTCAACAACCGTTAACTTTATTTTTTTTGAATCGCTGTAGTTGTGGCAATCAAATACCGATTCCACTCTTATCTCCCACTCCAAATAAGCCTCCGGATCAGATTTCCCATGAAACGATGGAATTTTCATCTTAATCCCACTAATATTCTCATCTTCTCTACCTCCTTAGTATATCTCCCTCGCATTGCTTCTCTTCAATTTCTTCCATCCTCTTGACCTCACCTATTCCTACCCGAATTCTCACCAAAACTCTCATCATCCTCACTAACTTCAAGTTTATATATTCTTTCATGCATCGTTTCCAACTCAGCTCTCATCTCTTCCATTATCATCATACTCAAATCTTCCTTTAAAAAATTTTGACTATTAGAACTCATCGTACCTGCAAGAAAAGGTTAGTAATAAAATTCCTCACACAAGTTCTCACAAGTCCCTCCAAACGAATTCACTCAATCACTATTTTTCTTTCCACTCAAAATTTATGTAGGCTTTTGCTTGGTATAACAATGAATCAAACTCTCAAGTGCACAACTTTTAGACGCTTGAAGATCGACTCTCGAGGATTGACAAAAACAAGAATAAGAAATTTATGGATGCTCGAATTTTGACTTGCACCCAAGGATGATCAAGAACAAAAATTGTCCACAAGTTATCTTGCTTCTTTTATAAATATTTTTTTTGAGGCTTTCGTCTTTCTATTTTTTTTTTGACCGACTTTTTTTTTTCTTATTTTTTTTTGAGATAACTTGTAGCACAAGACATGAAAATTTGGGCGACAAGATTGACACAGAAACGAATTAGAATTTTGGAAAAGAATAGACTCAGATGAAGAACGAAAGATGAAGAACAAGAATACGAAGAATAGATATAGATGAAGATAGATACTTACTTGATTCAAAACCTTGACTTTGATACCAAATGATATGAATTATTAATGTATGGAAGGCAAACACGACTATATTAAAATCGTACCCTCAATCCAATAACAAAAGAAATCAAGAAATTACCCAATCTTGAAAACAAGTAAAGGTTTTGGATTATTCACCTCTAGTTTACTTGAAACTAGCAACAAACAATCACGAAGAGAAAACAATTGATCACAACGGGACCTTCAGAAAACCTGTTTCTGACAACCCACGAGGATAATCAATCGACAAACGCCACAAAGTTGAAAACTTTGATAAGTTTGATTTTTGAACAAGCAAAAAGCTTAATAAAAATTCTAGAGAGAATTTTAATTGATCAATATCAAAAAAATCTGAATTCTATATTAATTATGAATGTTTTTGTTGTATTTATAATACAACTACAAATAATAAAAGATATCGTGAAATAATTCAAAAAAAATATATCTAAAGATATGATAATATCTTCCTAAAAGTTTCCTAGTAGGAATAAAAGACTTAAATTAAGAAAATAATGCCAAAAATATCAAAAAGTCTCGCACACACACAAATATGCCGAACTGTGTGTAAAACTCCGAGGCGCGGGCGCGCATGGCTCTCTGGATCGACGCACGGGTGCGCGGGGGATTGGCGCGGGCGCGCATAACGTTCTGTCAAACAGGCGCGGGTGCACGAGAACAAGACGCGGGCGCGCATGCGTCTCGGGTTGTGTCACCTATTTTTGTGTTCTTCTTGACATTTTCTCCACTTTCTTGACTTCTTTGGACTTCAATAACATTGTAGCATCCTTCAAAGTGATCTTCAAGTATTCCAATGCCTTCTTGAAAATTCACCATCAACGATTGAAGCTCATCTTTGAATCCCTTAGCTCGACCTCTCGTAATTGGTCCTCTAGGCATCTCCAACAGATCCTTAACCACGTGATCAACATGCGAGCTATCCATGATCGCATCAGGAAATAAAATCTCAAACTAACCACAGACTCTCCCAATCGAGCTGGCATCAAGCATCTTATTTCCTCTGAATTTGGTGCAACTATAGTGAGTCATCTAGCTCTGGAAGTGAATCTACAATCCATGCCACTCATCTATAAACGTCATTTTGCAATCTAGGCCAATCAACCCTCTATGCTTTTCAAGGTAAGAATTAAAGATGAATGTAACATAATCTGTATGCATTAAAGACTATAAAACATTTTGAATAATTAAATCAAATAATCAATCCAAGCAATAACAATCATCAAAATCACATAAAAGCATATAAGCAAAAAAGTATGTGATTTAAAAGGGAATACTCGAGAATAATATTTATCTCGAGTTTTTTATCCCATCTGGATTAGCTGTCATTTATACCTTTCAATTTTGAGTCTGAAAGTACTTCAAATCTGAAAATACATCAAGTAATGCATATCATAATTATGCTCCAAAGCATAGCAAAGGTTCAAATCAAAATGGCTTCAAACCTCAAGCTTTTCTATCCCGATTCGAATGTTGGATTCTCGAGTTCGAACACTTCAAAAAAAAATCTGAAAATGAAGTATTCATATCTAGGAAATATCAGCAATAACTCCATACAAGTTCAGTTCAATCAATCTAACTCAATCTTGAGCATTTTCGAATCCGACGGCATAACGGCTAAAAACCGGCAACCGAAACAATATCAAAATCAATATACCCATCCTCAACAATATATACTCATTCTCCCATCAGCATATACATGATCAAACAAGAAAGTCAGAAATGGATATTTCAAATAAAGCTTCTAAAATTCATAAGAAATCCAAACAACAGTCTTTTTCCGATCCGACTTCGAATATGAAATCGATGCTAGCTCATATACATATGTAACCAAGAATAATAAAATTTCATCATCACTTCAAAATTAAAATATGATAGAACTCAATAAAATTTATACCAGAACGTAGCTCTCGGAGAGGTGATCGCAGATATATATTTATCTCGAAATTCTGACAGTCGGATCAAAAAATATCGGAGCTTTAAAGATAAAAAATGGCGTTTTCTTGAGTTTCAGATTTCTTCTTTCTTCTGATATGTTTTCACGTGTGATGGCTGAATATGAGGTGTAAAATAAGATAAATATAAGCTTATTTTTAGTTTATCCCCTGAACTTTGGCTTAATTGCGAATCAGCCCCTGGAAAAATGATTTAATTCAATTTCAATCCTAATTAATTTAAGAATATTAGAATTTAATTCTAAACTCTACATATTCTCAAATTAAATATTCCCGGATTAACATTAAATAATCCCGGGCCTTACAACCTTCTTCTGCACATATATTTTTTGGTCAATTAATATCGACACACGAGAAAAACAAAAGTCCAGTTCTAACCACATCTGAACACAGCTGAGTTGGAGACTCATTCATTCAAGGAGACTCCACCCCACCATTCGACCGATCCCAACATGTGGTATCAGAGCGAGGTTTTTTTTGTGTCTCCGAATTCATTCAAATGGATGTATTTGGAGAGATCTCCAAGAGCTTTTGGTACAGTAGATTGGACAAATGCACTGTCAAGACTATTGATTCATGCTACACTGCTAAGAACATTCGGTAGCAGTTGATCAAGATAGGCGATGATGAGGAGAATGATTAAGTCAGGAGTCCACTGATTGAAGATATTGAAGAACCATGCCGCTCAGATAGTTCATCAAGCTACACTGATGAGGATGAAGATAGCTTCTTCATGGATCATGATGATCATCGCTCCACCAGTGAACAAGATGTCTATCAATATTCTTCTAGTGCACAACTATAAAACTTTAACTTTAATGAATTTACACGAGAAGATTTAGCTGATGCACTACACGGAATGACTAATGAGTATCAAAGACTAAGCTTATCATTTGAGGAACTCAAAGCTATGTAAAATGACATGTCATACACCTCAACTGAACCCGATTGGGAAATTTCATTTAAGAAAATTAGTCTAGAGGCAGAGATTGCCAAGCTCTAGAGAAAAAATGATAAGATACAAGTGGAAAGTTAGCAGTTGAAATCAAAAAATTTAAGGCTGACTGAACTGATAAACAATTGGAACATGCCTTTAGTCTTGTTAACTAAGATACAAGAGTCTCAAAAGCTTGTTGGAGACAAGACTGGTCTCGGCTTTGGAGACAATGACGGTAGAACTACTGAGACAAGTACTCAATCATGCTTGGACAAGAACTCTTCAAAATATGTGAAATTTTTCAGGTCCATTATGAAATATGAAAATTTAGAACCTGAAGTTCCTGTCAGTCAACCAACATCTCAATTGAACACACTTTACCATCGAGGATTAGGATATGTAGATCCCGAGAATCCTAAGTCAAGTTGAAATAAAAATAGACGAGTTTGGTCTAGGTTTGGTCAAACAAGACAAGATTCTATGTAGGTACACAATAGACCACCCTATTTTAAAATAAAATCAGTTTAGAAGATATATTGGAGATCTAACATGCCAAATCAGTGTAGAAAGACACCTCCTATGCACACACTGTATTTAACCAACCTTATTACCTGATGGATGCACATATAATAAAATCTGTAAAGATAATTCAAGTATAGGTTCATATAGGACTAATTCACCCTGGACCCATGTAGGTATGGGTACCATAGTTTATTCTTAAAATTATGCATGCAGGTATAGGAACTGAAAATCAAATTTGGTACTTGGCAAAAAGTCAACTGATGATAGCTATATACAAGAGAAGACAACTAAAGAGCATAATTTAGTTCAGAGATCAGTCGAGGAAACGTCAATCAATCAAACACCTTACGTTCTAAAACAAGTCATCAGAGCTTTACAAACAGATTGATAAAAAGGATTACTCGTTCTACCAAATGTTTCCACGACATATTTAAGGTAGCGACCAAATACCTTATGACACTCAGTAAAGATATGAACATTCAAAGGTATTTAACAAAGAGGAGGAAACAAAGTAGTGAATCAATCTCTCTTGAAGATGATGAAGATCAACCGAAGCACATAACTAAAGACAAGAAGATCAGTTGAGCTCTGAAGTTCCAAAACATTAAAGAACAGTTCCAGTAGATTCTATTTAAAAAAAATGAAGTTACATGCTAAGATTTTTGAAAGAGTGGGTGCCCGGTTAGCCAACTTGTGGCTAAGGGCTTTTGTGACTCTATGTATAAACAATCTTTGTTTAATATGATTTACATTCATTAATGGCATTTTCTTTGTCTTTCTTCATATTGTTATATTGTGATATACTATTGATGTTTTGATAAAGACCTTGAATATACTATAGTGTAAGTAAGATGAGATAGTGAATAAAGAGAGATCACTATTATGAAACACATCTTATAGTCACTGTATATTCTAAATAGTTCCTAGTCAATTGAGTCATCCGCTAATAAGGATAAGGATCGCTCGAGATTGAGACTAGCATTTGTGATGCCAAGTACCACGTTTCATTGGTAATGGACATGGAGATGTTCAAAGCATGCAAATGGATATTCATATGATGAATGATCGAACTACCCTATTCAGACTTTCCAAGTGGTTATCACTTATCGAGTGGATAAAGTCCGCAGTTTTGGTTGTACACCATTAGTCCTTACTACTTGAAACATCATTGAGACTCTATATGCTAGTACTATACTTTGACTCGTTTACCGACTCTATTGGGGTCATAAGGTGTAGGGATTGGGTACAGTTACGACACATATAGGAGTCGATGCTTTGTTGTCAAGGATTCACCACATACTTGCGAGTGTGGATATCCTATGCGATCTGAGGAGATATTAGTGTGACGAATCTCTGGCCAGAGTACATGATGTGTTTTAGGTTACTCGGTTTTCCTAGTAACACATGCGATGTCACTATTTGATCTCCAAGATGTAATGCATAGTTATCGAATCTCGAACGACTCTCGATGCACCAATGGTTGTTGATTCGATCGGGATATATGGTTGAAGGGACCGTACTGTACGCTAACCAAAATCTACTGGTTCTTGCAGGCACTATCAGTGATACCTAGGGAATCATGGGGCGATGTTGCTAGACGCTCTTACCATGATTCGTTGGGCAAGTCGAAAATTGTTGTTCCGAGTCACAAGGAGTTGTGAGCCCACGGCTAGCTGTATCCCTGAACCATTGAGGGTCACAAAAGTAATGGATTACTAAACCCCGTTGAGATAGTTAAATTTAAAAAGTTAAATTTAATGAAAGAGAAGTTGGACTTCTTAATTAAAAGGAGTGGGATTTTCTAAAATGACATAGGGATGGACATTTTTGGAAATCACTGAATTCGGATTCAGAAAAATTATCTTGACTTTAAAAGATGCAGAAATGGTTTCTGTGCACATTGGTAAAATCAGTTTATCAATCGGAGTCACGATGAATTTTATATTAATTTCTATAACAACGGGCTTGGCTTGTTGGGCTTAAGTTATGGATTGTGGGCCCTAAGGAGTTAGAGTCCTAATACAATTATAACTTAATCTAGTCTAGAAATTATCTATAAATAAGTATGTAGTGTTCGAAAATCATGGAGAATTAATTCTAGCAATTTTTTAAATACACACAATATATTAAAAGAGATTTTTCGAAAATTCCTACTCCTTTTGAGAAAATTCGGTTTGTGATTTTTACGAAAAATTACATTCTGAATTAACAGATCAAATCTGTTTATTCTCATCGATAAACATCTGATTGATTTCTAGTGCAATCAATCAAAGGGTTTTTGTTTTCTGTTCGTGGACCTTATTCCGGAGATTGATCATGAAGCCATCGGTTCCCGGGATATACAAGAAGAGCAGATTAAATTCTGTTGGTGTCCATAATCAAGCCGTTGCTTGAAGAGGTAAAATATTATTAATTGTGATTATTATTATTTTACTTGCATAATTTAATCGTAAAGTTTTGATACCCATGATATGGAATCGTTCCATATATAAAAATAAAATTTTTAAACTTCCGCTGCACCGGGTATCAATTCTTAATTGATCTGAACACGTTTTCCAACAGTGGTATCAGAGACAGGTTGCTCAGATCAAACGATTAAATTAATCGATTGTACAAAATTTTTTGGCCTCGGGTTTTTGAAACAAAAACAAAAATTTTAAATTAAAATTTAATGGGCACATCGGGCAGCGATTGGATCGCTGCCCAGGGCAGCGCACGGTGCTGCCCATGGGCAGCGACCGTCGCTGCCCAGCCCTGGCCCATTTTGGGGCGCGGGCTGCCTGGGATTGTCCCGGGTAGCCCGGGAAAAATTAAAATTAATTTTTAATTAAAATTTTAATATTTTGGAATTTTAGTTTTTGGTCCGATCGAAAATTGTTTTTGATTGGTCCACGAGGCATCGGATCGAATTGTTCGAGTCCGAAATTTTTAAAATTGATTTTTGGATAAATTTGAATTTTTGGAAAATTTATAAATTTTATCCGTTAAATTAGATTTTATAAAATTAATTATTTTGGTACAATTGATGATAAGATATGATCTTATGTATGTATTAGATAAAATATGATTTTATCTTTTAATTATGATACCATTGCATGTTATCCAATGTTTTAATTATTGAATTAATTATTGGATAAAAGGATGATCGATTGCTATGACCAATGCTTTAGGTGTATGTTAGGTAATTTACATTTGGTTTTATTGTTGTTGGGTTTTATTAATGGGCTTGGTTTATAGCCCAATTTGAATTGTCATTTGTAATAAAAAGTGTGCTTGGTTTATGGCCCGTTCCCACCCCTTAAATATGTATCCCCTACTTGTCATCGAAATTTATTGTAAATTTGTTAGACTTAGTGGGAGATAAAGATTTGAAGACAATGGTGGGCCCAGCAGACGATAAAGACCGAAAAAATGTAAATGAAAGCTCAATGTAATAGGATTGCATTGCATACTTGCATATCACCTAGGATTGGACTTAGACTCGTGATTGGCAACCACGGGTCGATTAGATAATGGGATCGATCATCCTTAAATAATATATGATATTATTGATGTATGCATGTTTAGACTAAATTGTATGAATCCCGCAAGCATACATAAATTTCATGATGAGACAAATTTTCAAAAAAAAAATTAAAATCCCTCATTTTAAATATGATTTAAAATTGATATCAAGATTTATAAAAGGGAATTTAAATATTGTTTAAATATTCCTACCTTCCATCAACGATCAATGTATGAGATGCTACCCGCGGATACGATCCGACTCATATTATTGGGGGGGCCCGTTCGTCGGAAAGCTATACATTGGATCGACACATGTTGTAAGTTGGGTGGAACTCCCATGGGATTGGCTCATATTATTGGGGGATCCACATGGCGACCGTCCATTACAACTTAATATTGATGGGTTATCTTGACATGTCACAATAAACGGCGTCATATTATTGGGCCCTTATTGGACATGAGGTAAAAACATGGGGGTTACTTTGGAAGTAATTGGGCTCTACCTTTTGAAAATTATGGTTGGCTGATATTATTCGGGACTATGATTTGTCAATTGGACTCCATGTTCCCACTAAGGAAAGGAGATTCCCGTTTTCACTAGAGGGTAGTGAAATCGTTAAAATAGTGGGAGTGAAATTCATAAAATTAAATTTCGCCATATTTTATGTCTTAGTAAATTAATTAAACAATCACTGATTATTGTCTGTTTCTTTTCAGTATTTCATTACAATGAATTTGCGAAATCCACTATACTCAATTCTCGAAAAAAACAAATTGACTGGCGCAAACTATACGGAATGGTTCCGTAAATTAAAGATTGTTCTAAACTCGGAAAAAATTTTCTACGTGTTAGAAAAGAATCCTCCAAAGGAAGCACCGGCTAATATAAGTCCAGAAGAATTGGCAAAACTTGATCAATGGTGGGACCATGATATCAAGGCTAAATGCTATATGCAAGCTTCAATGTCTGATGAACTCCAGAGGCGATTTGAGGATGCCGTGAATGCTGCTGACATACACATGCACCTCAAGAAACTTTTTCGAGCTCAGTCAATGTCGGAGAGGTATGCCACCGTCAAAGAGCTCATAACATGCCGCATGCGAGATGGGACTTCGGTCCGTGAGCATGGGGTACACATGATTGGGCTCATTGAAAAGTTGGTAACACTCGATTTGACATTGGAGCATGAGCTAAACGCGGACTTGTTACTTCTTTCACTTCCTTCGTCGTTTGACGGATTTGTGGTGAACTTCAATATGAACAAGATAGAGGCCACCCTTGAAGAGATGGTCAATATGCTTGTGTCTTATGAGGCCACATTAAAGAAGAATAAACCGGTACTCTTGGTTGGCTCCTCTTCTTACTCCAAGAAGGGGCCAAGTGGAAAGGGTAAGAAACGTTCTGCCCCACCCAAGAAAATTGTACCACAAAAGAAGGCCAATACAAAATCTTCAAACGTGAACATATTTGGAGATGTTTGTCATCACTGCAAAAAACCCGTTCATTGGAAATGTAACTGCAAGGAATACCTCGAGCAGTTGCGAACTGCAAAGGGTATGTTTTACATTGAAATAAATATTTCACTTAATACTACTTCTTGGGTATTGGATACCGGATGTGGATCTCACATTTGCAATGATTTGCAGGTGATGACAAGAAGTCGTAAGCTTAGGATGGGTGAGACCCAGCTGAGGCTCGGGAATGGTTTCAGAGTTGAAGCCAAAGCAGTGGGAGATGTTTATTTAGTTTTGCAGAACAATTTTAAGTTATTTTTGAGAGATGTTTTATTTGTGCCAGGTTTAGTTAAAAACATTATTTCTGTTTCTATGCTTGATAGAGATGGTCTTTCTTGTAATTTTGTGAATGGGATTTGCAATATTTACAAGAATGAATGTTTGATTGGAAATGGACAACTTGAAAATGATCTATATAACTTAAAATTAAAAGACGTTCCAATTAATTATGTTGATAAACCGGTAACAACAAATAAAAGGAAAAACGATAGTCAAAACCCGGCAAACCTTTGGCATGCTAGGCTAGGTCATATTTCCTCAAGGAGGATGAACAAGCTAGTGGGAGAGGGCATGTTTGATATGTCTGATATTAACTCTCTACCTACTTGTGAGTCCTGCCTAAAAGGAAAAATGACTAAATCTCCTTTCAAAGGGAAGCCTGAACGTAGTCAAAATCTGTTGGATTTGATCCATACAGATGTTTGAGGACGATTTAGTATCGGTACTAAATTTGGTCACACCTACTTCATTACCTTTACTGATGATTATTCGAGGTATGGGTATTTATATTTAATGAAATATAAGTCTGAATCATTTGAAAAGTTCAAAGAATTCAAAGCTGAAGTAGAAAACAAACAAGGTAGAAGTATTAAAGCACTTCGATCGGATCGAGGTGGAGAATACTTAAGTACCGAGTTTTTGAGCTATCTAAAAGAGAATGTGATTCTCTCTCAGTGGACTCCTCCTATGACACCTCAGCTGAATGGTGTCTCGAAGCGTCGCAATCGAACTTTGTTGGACATGGTTCGATTTATGATGAGCTTCACTGAGCTCCCACCTTCGTTTTGGGGCTATGCGCTTGAAACAGCGGTATTGTCGTTGAAAAATGTCCACACTAAAGCAGTAGATAAAACTCCATACGAGTTATGGAATGGCAAAGCTCCTAAGTATTCGTACTTAAGGATTTGGGGATGTCCTGCTTACGTGAAGCAGACAGTGGGAGATAAGTTGGATAGTCGATCCACCTTATGTTATTTTGTAGGATATCCGAAGAATTCAATCGGATATTATTTCTATCATCCTACTGAAACAAAAGTGTTTGTTTCAAGGAATGTCACCTTCATGGAGAAGGAGTTCTTATTAGATAAGAAAGGCAAGATGATGGAACTCGAAAAAATTTGAGAAGAACCCGAGATACAAAATAACGATTCTACACTTAAGGAACCATTGATTGACACGCCTATATCTAGGAGATCCGAGAGGACATCTAGACCTCCTATTCGATATGGTCTTCTTCTTGAAGGGGATCAAAGTGAACCCGACATTGGATGTGATCCAAGAAACTTCAAGGAAGCAATTTCTGATGCGGATTCTAATTTATGGCTTGAAGCTATGCAGTCGGAAATAGATTCGATGCATAAAAACCAAGTTTGGTCTTTAGTAGATCCTCCCGATGGAATTGTTCCAATAGGGTGTAAATGGATTTACAAGAGAAAACTTGGGCCTGATGGTAAGGTACTTACCTACAAGGCACGATTGGTAGCAAAAGGTTATACTCAAAGACAAGGAGTTGACTATGATGAAACCTTTTCACCAGTCGCAATGTTCAAGTCCATAAGAATCCTTATTGCCATAGCAGCATGGTATGACTATGAGATATGACAAATGGATGTGAAGACTGCATTTCTTAATAGAAACATTAAGGAAGAAATCTATATGATGCAGCCCGAGGGATTCACATCCATGGGAAGCGAGCATAAGGTATGCAAGCTTCAGAGATCAATTTATGGTCTCAAACAAGCATCAAGAAGTTGGAACCAGAAATTTGATGAAAAAATAAAGGACTTTGGTTTCATCAAAAACCTGGAGGAACCGTGCGTGTACAAGAAAGTAGTTAAGGATGCGGTAACGTTCTTAGTGCTTTATGTTGATGACATCCTACTCATTGGGAATGATGTAGGGATGTTGCAGTCAACAAAGATATGGTTATTAGGTAGATTCTCGATGAAGGATTTGGGTGAGGCATCATATATTCTAGGGATACAAATCTATAGAGATAGATCTAAGAGAATGATAGGACTCACTCAAGCAACCTACATCGACACCATATTGAAAATGTTTTCTATGGATGAGTCCAAGAGAGGACATCTACCTATGTGTCATGGAGTTTCTCTATCCAAGTCTATGTGTCCCAAGACTGACGAAGAGATAGAGAAAATGACACACATACCATATGCGTCAGCCATAGGTAGTATTATGTATGGGATGATATCTACCAGGCCGGATGTAGCCTTTGCTATGAGTGTCATGAGCAGATATCAGGCCAACCCCGGTCAAATGCATTGGAAAGCCGTGAAGGATATTCTTAAGTATTTGAGAAGGACTAAGAATATATTCATGGTTTATGGAGAAAGAGAATTGAAATTGGAAGACTATACCGACTCTAGCTTCCAAAGCGACGTGGATGACTCAAAGTCAACCTCTGGATTTGTATTCATGCTCAATGGCGGTGCTGTCTCTTGGAAGAGTTCCAAGCAGGACACCACATCGGATTCCACCACTGAGGCAGAATACATTTCAGCATCAGCTGCTGCTAAAGAGGCCGTTTGGATGAGGAATTTCGTCCAAGAGTTGGGCGTAATTCCTGAAGCTGTTGGTCCAGTTCCGGTATACTGCGACAACACTGGTGCCATTGCTCAGGCAAAGGAACCAAGGTCTCATCAAAGATCCAAACACGTACTGAGGAAATACCACATCATCCGGGAGATTGTGGAAAGAGGAGACATCACTGTCGAGAGAGTGGCCTCTACAGATAATATCGCTGATCCACTTACTAAGCCCTTGCCAGGACCATTGTTTGACAAACATCGCGAAGCAATGGGATTGCGTAATGTGACTAGTTGGCTTTAGGGTAAGTGGGAGATTGAAAGAGTGGGTGCCCGGTTAGCCAACTTGTGGCTAAGGGCTTTTGTGACTCTATGTATAAACAATCTTTGTTTAATATGATTTACATTCATTAATGGCATTTTCTTTGTCTTTCTTCATATTGTTATATTGTGATATACTATTGATGTTTTGATAAAGACCTTGAATATACTATAGTGTAAGTAAGATGAGATAGTGAATAAAGAGAGATCACTATTATGAAACACATCTTATAGTCACTGTATATTCTAAACAGTTCCTAGTCAATTGAGTCATCCACTAATAAGGATAAGGATCGCTCGAGATTGAGACTAGCATTTGTGATGCCAAGTACCACGTTTCATTGGTAATGGACATGGAGATGTTCAAAGCATGCAAATGGATATTCATATGATGAATGATCGAACTACCCTATTCAGACTTTTCAAGTGGTTATCACTTATCGAGTGGATAAAGTCCGCGGTTTTGGTTGTACACCATTAGTCCTTACTACTTGAAACATCATTGAGACTCTATATGCTAGTACTGTACTTTGACTCGTTTACCGACTTTATTGGAGTCATAAGGTGTCGGGATTGGGTACAGTTACGACACATATAGGAGTCGATGCTTTGTTGTCAAGGATTCACCACATACTTGCGAGTGTGGATATCCTATGCGATCTGAGGAGATATTATTGTGACGAATCTCTGGCCAGAGTACATGATGTGTTTTAGGTTACTCGTTTTTCCTAGTAACACATGCGATGTCACTATTTGATCTCCAAGATGTAATGCATAGTTATCGAATCCCGAACGACTCTCGATGAACCAATGGTTGTTGATTCGATCGGGATATATGGTTGAAGGGACCGTACTGTACGCTAACCAAAATCTACTGGTTCTTGCAGGCACTATCAGTGATACCTAGGGAAACATGGGGCGATGTTGTTAGACGCTCTTACCATGATTCGTTGGGCAAGTCGGAAATTGTTGTTCCGAGTCACAAGGAGTTGTGAGCCCACGGCTAGCTGTATCCCTGAACCATTGAGGGTCACACAAGTAATGGATTACTAAACCACGTTGAGATAGTTAAATTTAAAGAGTTAAATTTAACGAAAGAGAAGTTGGACTTCTTGATTAAAAGGAGTGGGATTTCCTAAAATGACATAGGGATGGAAATTTTTGGAAATCACTGAATTCGGATTCAGAAAAATTATCTTGACTTTAAAAGATGCAGAAATGGTTTCTGTGCACATTGGTAAAATCAGTTTATCAATCGGAGTCACGATGAATTTTATATTAATTTCTATAACAACGGGCTTGGCTTGTTGGGCTTAAGTTATGGATTGTGGGCCCTAAGGAGTTAGAGTCCTAATACAATTATAACTTAATCTAGTCTAGAAATTATCTATAAATAAGTATGTAGTGTTCGAAAATCATGGAGAATTAATTCTAGCAATTTTCGAAATACACACAATATATTAAAAGGGATTTTTCGAAAATTCCTACTCCTTTTGAGAAAATTTGGTTTGTGATTTTTACAAAAAATTACATTCTGAATTAACAGATCAAATCTGTTTATTCTCATCGATAAACATCTGATTGATTTCTAGTGCAATCAATCACAGGGTTTCTGTTTTCTGTTCGTGGACCTTATTCCGTAGATTGATCCTGAAGCCATCGGTTCCCGGGATATACAAGAAGAGCAGATTAAATTCTGTTGGTGTCCATAATCAAGCCGTTGCTTGAAGAGGTAAAATATTATTAATTGTGATTATTATTATTTTACTTGCATAATTTAATCGTAAAGTTTTGATACCCATGATATGGAATCGTTCCATATATAAAAATAAAATTTTTAAACTTCCGCTGCACCGGCTATCAATTCTTAATTGATCTGAACACGTTTTCCAATAGTTTTATCAACACCAAAAAGAGAAAAATGTCAGAATATCATAGTTTCGGTGTTGACACACTATGTAACGTCCGAAAAATCCATAAATCCACTCACGAGTGTTAAAGGAATTTTAAATGCATTTTAATTTAATTTAATTAATTTATTTATGATTTAAAGATTATTTTTAATTAAATGATTTTAATGTGATATATTCATGATTTAAAAGATTGTGTTTAAATGATTTCATTCAATTTATTTTGCGTGAGATTTCATGTTGAAAACTAAGTTTTGGGATGTTTAAATATTGTGTTAAATAATTTTAATGATTTTATTTATTTTATTTATGAGATTAATAGTTATGATATAACGATCTGGTGTTTAATTGTTGCAAGTTAGCTTTTGATGTTTTTCAGGTATGAGTTTAATTCTAGTGATGAAAGGAATTGAGACTAGACTATGAACGAGGTTTAAGAAATTTTAAACTAAGCCTGTTTCTCCCGGATATTTATTTTTAAAATTTCAAATATATATTTGTGCAACCTTTTATTTTTAAATATGGGCTTGACTTTTAATTTTAAAAGTTTAGAGGAAGTTGTGAGTATTTTAAGTTGTTGGGCTTAATTTCGGCCCAATAGTTTTACACCCAAACTTAAACGTCAAACCTTTTATTTATTTTCCTTTTTTCTCACGTCACGCAGCCGCCTCCCTCTCTCCCTACCCTTCTCTAGCAGTCGCCATCTCTTCCCTCTTCCCTTTGTTTAAAAAAATCTACACTATTTGAGGGAAGTTTTATCGTTCGACTCATTCGTGGCAAGGCTAGGTCGTGTTCTTGAGGTCCGGATTTCTCCCTACGAAGAAGACACTACTAGAAAAAATGGCTATGGTGACACTTTTTGTAAGGCCCGAAAATATTAAATTATTCATGACGGGATTTGAGAATTAAATTCCATGCAAATATTGATTTGAGAAGTTATGGGAATTATACATTTAATTTTCGGGCCGAAAATATTTAATTTGAGAATTGACGGATTTTGAGAATTAAATTCCGAGAATTCTTAAATTAAAAGATTAAATATTCGATTTGAATATTTATGGAATTTAAGATTAAATTCCAAGTTTTGAGAATTATTATGATTTAATTCGGAAGTGAAAAAGTTTCAAGGGTTAAAGTGCAAAAGGCCGGGATTAATTGATTTAATCCGAATTTATTTAATTTTAATCCGAGTATATTTAATTTGGGAATATTTAGAGTTTTGATTTAAATTCTAATATTCTTAAATTATTTAGGATTGAAATTGAATTAAAAAGAACTGAATTGCAATTAATAAAGACTTGAGGGAGTAAATTGCAATTTATGCAATACATATCTGATTTTAATGAGATTATCAGCATGTCAACGTGTACAAGGCATAATGAATTCAGAATTTTGAGCAGAGAAGCCGAAGCCTTTTCTTTTCTTTGAAATTCTGAGTTTCAAAACCCCGTAACTTTTGATCCGATCGTCCGATTTCAATTCCAAAAAGTGTTCTGAAATCCTTACGACAAAGGCTTTGATTTGATGTAAGTATTCTTATGATTTATTAAGGTTTCGAAATGATGATGGAATAGAACTCAGAAATGACATTGAAACTTTGTGTTTTGAATTCGGTATCGAATAGGGCTTGACGATTTGATGTTGTATGAACTTGTTATGATTTCCAGCATATATCTCGAGATGTATATCTGCTGAGATGCTGGTTTAGGATGATATGATGCTGATATATTATGGTTAAGATTTTTAGAATTGATTCGATATCGTTTCGGTTACCGATTTTGTACCGTTACGCCGTCGGTTCAAGATTTTTATCAACTTTGAAGTTAGATTGATTAAGCTGGACATTCCTTGAGTTGTGAGTGATAATCATAACTTGGAAATACTTCATTTTAGATGAGTGTTGAAGGTTATCGAGTTGAGAATTCAGAATTCATTTCGTAAAGATTTGAAGTGATTTTGATCTTGAGAAATGAATGGAAATTGAATGACATTTGTTGTAGTGCTTGAGCTGAACCTGAAGAATATTGTTTGCTGATATTTGGAGCTTATGATCACTTTAATTTCAGATGTCTAGTGAAGTGTGATGACTAGAGAATTCAACCTTGAACCGAGAATGATTTGCTCAAGTTGAAGTTGTTTCTATCTTGAAGATGGAATGAGGAATTTGAGCAGAGGTGATGAATGTTTCTTGATGTAGATTGATCAGATGTGAAATATCTACAATGCAATGAAACGAAAGGTATAATGACTACATCGCGAGTCAGGGAGTTTGAAACTCAAGATCGATTATTCTTGAGTTGTCCCGCAAAAACCAAATACTTGTTTATGTTTCGATTTGATTTTGATGTTGTTGATCCATCCCAGGTAGTGGATCTTTGATTTGAGTCGATATGATTATGATACGAGATGATATTGAATTGATTCTATGCCGAGGTCGGAGGGTGACCTTATTTTCGAATTCGGAAAGATTTCGATAGATGGATATCCATGTTAAGATCGGATACGAATCTTGATGGCAACGACGATATATGAATCAATTCTTAATCGAGATATGCGTTATTTACTCTATTGTTGAGTCGTTTACAATTAGAGTTGATATGAATTTATTTAACACATTTATATGTCGATTATACTGGAAATGTTTTCTCACCGGAGTTTATACGGCTGTTGCTTTGTTTTGTATGTGTGCATTGCAACAGATGGGGCAGGAGCTAGTCTGAGATGACGTTGATAGCTCGGGAGCGAGACTTAGCATGTGTGGACTTGGGTTTTAAGCAGAAGAATGGTAGTTAGATAGCATTGAATTTGACATGAAACTTGTAATTTAGAAGCTCACTTTGAGACTTGGTGTAGCTTGTAGTTTCATGTTTTTTATGCTATTGGTTTGATGTAATACACGCATGATTTGTTACTTTACACTACATACTTGTTTATGTGCATGAGTTAGAATTGATAAACCAAGATTTGAGTTGATATTGAATTGATTTGGGATTGGATTTTTAGCTTTGACAGCAAAATAATTTCTGCTGTTTTTCTGGGCAGAGAGGTCGCTAGATTGGTTGAATCTTACCGATCTAGCGAGGCCTGATTTTTCCAAAATAGAGAAGCTGAAAAATGTGCCCACTAGATCGGTAAGATCTTACTGATCTAGCCGAGTACTATTCACAAAAAAAAAATTATTTTTGAGTATTCTTTTTATATATGATTAATGAGTATTCTTTTTATATATGATTAATTGTTATTAATCATTAATTGCCCTAAGATGAGCTTAGCAACCCGAGGTCCCCACAACAGGTGGTATCAGAGCGTAAGTTTCTTGAACTGAGATAGAAGTTGAGTGGGGTAGATTGAGTCACATGCATTTATAGTATTTCATGATTATGCATTACTTGATTTGATGATTCGATGATTTGATGAATTGCATGTGAGCATGATCTACTTTCAAAATTAAACTACTTGATTTACTGATTTGTAAATTTTTGAATTTCTCACTGATTTTGTTATAAGATTTCCTTGGGTGATGTAAGCACCCAGAATTGAATAGAACAGTGCTCTTTGGGTGATGTAAGCACCCCAGACTGAACAAAATTGTATGGTCAAATTGAACAGAACTGTATTGCTTAGCTGAATGAAGTACCTCCGATTGAAAAGAACAGTATATCAGCAAATGAATAGATGTTATTGCAGTTAGAAGTTGGTTTGCAGAGCTGAATCAGTTGTGCCAATCTTTTGAATATACAGATGTATGATGCATCAGATTGATTATATACCAACTTCGAGACCTAACAACCAGCTGATGTATTTTGATGAAGAAATGCTGAGAGAGCAGAGGTATATTGATTTGTTGGTAAGTTCTTAGAACAGAGATTTGTTCATGGTTCTTTGCCACAACAGATAAAAATGAAGAGAAACAGAAGATTATGCCAAGAAAACATGAAATTCTCATTTGAAGGTAAGCGTCTTAAGATTCATTGAATTTGGAATGTTAACAAAAGAAGCTCAAGATTGAGTTGTTTATGAAGGCTTGAATTCGAAGATTATGTCTGAATAAATGTTGACTACTGAAACATTTTATGAAAGACATAAACAGGGCTATGAGAACTGAAGCTGAATGATGCCACAGAAGGAATGAAAGTGTAGATATGTCACAATGTGTGAGATACTCACAACTTTAACTACAATTTCTATTCCAGAGCAGATATGAAGAAAACGAAATGAAAGTAGTTCTTTAACTCTAGCGGACCGAGACAGATTTATCTGAGTCTGAGTGCAGAGTATGATAGAAATTATTACACTCATTGTGATGAGAGATATCCTAGCAATCAGTGTAAAGACATTTCAAGCAGATGTGCTAGAATATGTTTGAAGAAAATTAGATTATGAGAAGATTCGAATGAAGAACCGTTCCAGAAATATACAGAGGATCAGAATGAAATTGCACCTGAGAATGAGAATTACAGGTAACAGATTTATTTTGTTTTTAACCTGTATATGTTAATGGTGCAAGAAATATATATGATAGCTGAAAGCTTCTTATATTTCCACCTTTGTATTAGAAAAGAGAATTTGTGAATTGAATTGAAGAATTGAACTACTGCTTCGATGAAATGAAACTGAACATGATTTTGTTCGTACTTGAGATATCTGTTTATGTTGCATGATAGATGATGATGCAATAATCAAGTACAGATTATCAGAAGATTGATGATAAGAAACGATTAGATTAGATCAACAAGAACATAATGTACATATGAATATGATGATATGATATGGGATCTAGAATTAAGATTCTTTGATTTCGGTTCAGTGTATATTGTGTTGATTACAAATATATTTCGAAATAAGTATATTCTATGCACTAGATATGTTCAAGATCTAAACAAGCATTGGTAGATATACCAATGAATAGAGATTGCAGATCTGTTCCAGTAAGAGGTCCACTTTAGTTTAAGTTGTGAACTGGAATTCAATAGCGAATTGATGAATTTATGAATTGAATACTGCTTTTGTGGTTTATAGAATAGATGACGATATGAAAATCAGTTACAGTTGAGTCTTTTCTTTGATTTTGCTGAATCGATTACATCAATTGGACATATGATTCTTGAAATATTTGATTTGAGTGGCTCTCCTTGTTTTGTTCATGGAGCCTGAGTTGATTTACTCATTATGAGTTATGAGATGCAACTGAGTTGTTTTCACTTAGCAGAGTTTGTTATCCAGAAGATTTAATTTTGAATGACCTTGATTGGGAGATTTTCTCAATCTTGATTTATCTATTTTGATTTTGAGAATTATTGATTCCTTTGATGGATATTTCAGCGTATTTGAAATTATTGGCTCGTAACTGATAGAAGAATTAGAATATTATCCAGATTTTGGATTGGTTGTATGATTTTTTAGTATTTTGGAAATCAAAATTAGAAATGAAATATTCATTCGATCAATTGATTTCAGATTTCTGTGTATTCTGGTTTGAGTATTCAAACGAATACATAACCAATCTGAATGATTTTCGATTGGAAAGAAGCCAGAATTTTTAAGAAGATGAAAGAAACACAGAAAGTAAATCAAAGCAGTTAGAATGCAGTAAAGAATTCCAGATTGAGATATGAGTTGAAGCCTCAGATCAGAGTGGATGAATTTTCGTGTGATTGATTATCTGATTGTGCTTGATATTTCCGAAAAGAAATATTAGATTTTTGAAAGAAATGCACAACACAATGAATTCAATATTCATCCAATAATTGTTTTATCAGAAGATAAAGCAAACAGATGTAACAGAATTTGTACGTTTTAGAAGTTAAACGTATAGAAAGAGTTTTTGATGAAGTTGAAAAGCGTTGACTAGATTGGTTCAATGAAAGTTTCAAAACTCCAGAATTGGAAACGAAATTATGATTTGAACGAATATTTTGTGAAACTACCAAGATGAAACGGTATATATGATGTAAACAGGTGGTAGTTATGATCAGATTTCTTGAGGTTATTGAATAAGACGATCTGTCTGTATGATCAAATCACTGATTGTGATCAAAATTGTTGCGAGATGCACAGTAAGCCAAGAATTATTGTTTCATATTGAGACATTAGGTTTACTATTGAGTTATGATTCAGAGTATCTACAACTTTGAGTACTCTTTGATGTAAAAGTACAACATATTATCCTTGAAGGATAGTCAGGGCAGATGAATCGAATTTCAAGAATAAAGTATATCGGCCATGATATAGATTATCAAAAGCTCTGAGTACTTTGGAATCTATGAATACAGCATATTCTGCTCTGATTAATGGATAGTCCGAATTGACTAATCAGATTTTTCAGAATACGTTGTATGAGATGTGAATAACAGCTATCTATTCAGATTTGTTAAGAAGTAATGATATGATGAAATTACAGGAATAATTGAAATCTATTATCATGATAGAGACTTCAGATTTATTTGATCAAATTGTGGCATTGATTGATCGATGTTCTGAGTGTTTGGTTATATGTGATTGCATTATACCATTCTCTGATCGATGAATTATCTGAGTTTATTTTCTAAATTTTGAGAATATTCTCAGAACTTTAATACCTGATTCGGTATTAATTGATTTCATATATTGTGAATTGATGATTATGATTCCTGTAACAGCTATCGAGTCGATATTGAGATAATGATTTGATGATACGATGAGAAAGAAATCATATTTCTTTGTGTTGAATTGATATTGCAGAAGTATCCGATATCAGATCAGATGTGATTTGAGATACACAAAGATTACGAATATGAATCTGTACGAAATGAAAACAGAGAAGAAGAAATAGAGTTAGTAAGTAAATGATAGATATAACTTTTGAAGTTGTTACTGATTTGTCAACAAGAAAGTTATTTTTGAATTAACATCATTCGATTCAGAATAGAGAAAGAGCAGTGGTTGAGATACAGAGTCATAATATGAATATTAGATACTGATCTTGAAACGATGAACATAATGACAGTATAGACTTGATATATCATCTATGAAAAGCATAGAATGATATAAAGAAAGACACAAGTCATCACTGAAGCTGTATTTCACTGACTGAGATGTCAGACAGAATTGATGATTTGATTGAATGATTTATTCTTTCCAATTTGATATGATGGATCTTCATTCCACATATCTAAGACAAGGAAATATCAGTTCGATTGTTTTCTATGTACTTTAAGCAGAGATATTGACGAGATTCTGAGTTAAATCGAATATTTGACAGATCCTTGATTGAGGAAAGAAACAACTCAAAAAGAATTCTTTTCAGTTAATTAAAGTACAAGAAAATAGAAGAAGATTCGAAGAAATAGTCTGATAAGAAATAAAGAGATGAAATACGAAGATCTGAGTTGGATGATTGAAGTGAGAATTACTTCAGATAATTATTCAGTCTATCAGATTGAATAGTTCGATTGAATATGATTTTGAGGACAAAATCATTCCTTAGAGGGGAGGAATTGTAAGGCCCGAAGATTTAAATTATTAATGACGGGATTTGAGAATTAAATTCCATGCAAATATTGATTTGAGAAGTTATGGGAATTATACATTTAATTTTTGAGCCGAAAATATTTAATTTGAGAATTGACGGATTTTGAGAATTAAATTCCGAGAATTCTTAAATTAAAAGATTAAATATTCGATTTGAATATTTATGGAATTTAAGATTAAATTCCAAGTTTTGAGAATTATTATGATTTAATTCGGAAGTGAAAAAGTTTCAAGGGTTAAAGTGCAAAAGGCCGGGATTAATTGATTTAATCCGAATTTATTTAATTTTAATCCGAGTATATTTAATTTGAAAATATTTAGAGTTTTGATTTAAATTCTAATATTCTTAAATTATTTAGGATTGAAATTGAATTAAAAAGAAGGTCGAGGACTGAATTACAATTAATAAAGACTTGAGGGACTAAATTGCAATTTATGCAATACATATCTGATTTTAATGAGATTATCAGCATGTCAACGTGTACAAGGCATAAGGAATTCAGAATTTTGAGCAGAGAAGCCGAAGCCTTTTCTTTTCTTTGAAATTCTGAGTTTCAAAACCCCGTAACTTTTGATCCGATCGTTCGATTTCAATTCCGAAAAGTGTTCTGGAATCCTTACGACAAAGGCTTCGATTTGATGTAAGTAGTCTTATGATTTATTAAGGTTTCGAAATGATGATGGAACAGAACTCAGAAATGACATTGAAACTTTGTGTTTTGAATTCGGTATCGAATACGGCTTGACTATTTGATGTTGTATGAACTTGTTATGATTTTCAGCATATATTTCGAGATGTATATCTGCTGAGATGCTGGTTTAGGATGATATGATGCTGATATATTATGGTTAAGATTGTTAGAATTGATTCGATATCGTTTCGGTTACCGATTTTGTACCGTTACGCCGTCGGTTCAAGATTTTTATCAACTTTGAAGTTAGATTGATTAAGCTGGACATTACTTGAGTTGTGAGTGATAATCATAACTTGGAAATACTTCATTTTAGATTAGTGTTGAAGGTTATCAAGTTGAGAATTCAGAATTCATTTCGTAAAGATTTGAAGTGATTTTGATCTTGAGAAATGAATGAAAATTGAATGACATTTGATGTAGTGCTTGAGCTGAACCTGAAGTATATTGTTTGCTGATATTTGGAGCTTATGATCACTTTAATTTCAGAT
Source organism: Henckelia pumila (assembly GCF_033568475.1). Taxonomy (NCBI): domain Eukaryota; kingdom Viridiplantae; phylum Streptophyta; class Magnoliopsida; order Lamiales; family Gesneriaceae; genus Henckelia; species Henckelia pumila. The sequence goes on from NC_133122.1 coordinate 160,343,766, forward strand.
GTCTAGTGAAGTGTGATGACTAGAGAATTCAACCTTGAACCGAGAATGATTTGCTCAAGTTGAAGTTGTTTCTATCTTGAAGATGGAATGAGGAATTTGAGCAGAGGTGATGAATGTTTCTTGATGTAGATTGATCAGATGTGAAATATCTACAATGCAATGAAACGAAAGGTATAATGACGACATCGTGAGTCAGGGAGTTTGAAACTCAGGATCGATTATTCTTGAGTTGTCCCGCAAAAACCACATACTTGTTTATGTTTCGATTTGATTTTGATGTTGTTGATCCATCCCAGGTAGTGGATCTTTGATTTGAGTCGATATGATTATGAGACGAGATGATATTGAATTTATTCTATGCCGATGTCGGAGGGTGACCTTATTTTCGAATCCGGAAAGATTTCGATATATGGATATCCATGTTAAGATCGGATACGAATCTTGATGGCAACGACGATATATGAATCAATTCTTAATCGAGATATGCGTTATTTACTCTATTGTTGAGTCGTTTACAATTAGAGTTGATATGAATTTATTTAACGCATTTATATGTCGATTATATTGGGAATGTTTTCTCATCGGAGTTTATCCGGCTGTTGCTTTGTTTTGTATGTGTGCATTGCAACAGATGGGGCAGGAGCTAGTCTGAGATGACGTTGATAGCTCGGGAGCGAGACTTAGCATGTGTGAACTCGGGTTTTAAGCAGAAGAATGGTAGTTAGATAGCATTGAATTTGACATGAAACTTGTAATTTAGAAGCTCACTTTTGAGACTTGGTGTAGCTTGTAGTTTCATGTCTTTTATGCTATTCGTTTGATGTAATACACGCATGATTTGTTACTTGACACTACATACTTGTTTATGTGCATGAGTTAGAATTGATAAACCAAGATTTGAGTTGATATTGAATTGATTTGGGATTGGATTTTTAGCTTTGACAGCAAAATAATTTCTGGTGTTTTTCTAGGCAGAGATTCCGCTAGATCGGTTGAATCTTACCGCTCTAGCGAGGCCTGATTTTTCCAAAACAGAGAAGCTGAAAAATGTACCCGCTAGATCGGTAAGATCTTACCGATCTAGCCGAGCACTATTCACAAAAAAAAAAAATTTGAGTATTCTTTTTATATATGATTAATGAGTATTCTTTTTATATATGATTAATTGTTATTAATCATTAATTGCCCTAAGATGAGATTAGCAACCCGAGGTCCCCACACTTTTATTGTGACATTTTTTAATAAGTGTTGTTACAAGATGTTTATAATGACACTTGTAAAAAATTCTTAATCAAAAAAATAAAATAACTTCTTAAACTATTTGTGATGACACTTTTAATAGATGTCACTTTAACAATGGAGGGAACACATTTATTTTTCCCTCCTAATTATTTTAATAATTTGTTTTTCACAAATTTTAAGATATTTCTAAATCTTTTTAATAATAATAATAATAAATACGATTAATTGAACAAAGTGGAAAAGGAACCCCTCGGCCTGCACTTTTCATTCCACAAAGAACCAGAATCAAAATGTTCCATTCTTCTTGCGATTCCTCATCAATCTTCATACAAAATCAACAGATTCAAGCTTCTTTCAGATTCCGCACTAGAAGCCCGTTCAAAGCGATGTAGAATTGACTATCAATTTTCGGTTTTTCACCCATTTTTCTCTAGATCTCATCGCCATTTTACTCTTGATTATCACTAAGGAATTTGATAAATCGCTCGATTAGGCGGAGGAACGTCGGTGGATTTTCAATCAAAATTGGTAATCGTTTGTTTATTGTTTATTTTCTCATAGATCCGATTCGTATTTTCCATTATTTCTTTGAATTTGTTTTGCTGTGGAACATATTTGGGGTTTTTTTTTAGTTTTAATCAATATTTGGCTTTATTTGGAAGTGTATTTCTTATTCCTTTCCATGTGTCTGTCATGTTTGGAAAGTACTGATATGTATTATGTAGACTTTCTGAAAAGGTATCGAATTTTGTTCATGATTGGTTGGTTAACTAAAACAAAAAAAGGATGTGAGCTGGATTCTTGGCTCCAACAATATTTACGAAGATGTGGATAAAAATTTAAAGTATGGGTACATGAATTAGAGAGGTGTCAAGATTAATGTGTGTAAAATATCCGGTAAGTGTGGCTGAGTGGTCTAAGATCAGGGAAAGTTCATTTCAAACAGAAATAGTGGCACTGAGAGATTTATATGCCCATTGTTCATTGATCACGCATTCAAATTTCAAGCTCAAAGTGGTAAAGCCTTCAAGTAGTTTATTCTAAAGTCCAAGTTTTGTTCTCAAGGCTATGAGTTTTGGTATCTGTTCTGTGTGAATATATGTAATGTTATATGCATCAGAATAAAGTTAGTGCTGCTAATGGATTGAGGATGGTTGTTTCTGCAGCACGCTTCAATTTCACAACGGAATAAATTGTGTAGGGTAGCGTATATTATATAAGTTTGAAGTGTTGATATGATATTTCTATTTCATGTGTAAACTGGAAATTAATTCGGTTTTCAAGTTGCAATTTAGGATTTTTCTAAGTCGAAATGTATATTATATCCAACTTCACACTAGTCGATGCAATATGACAGCATATAATGCATATTTGGATCTTGGAAGTATTGAGAAATTGTGCTTTGATTAAATTGTGAACTAAATTCAAAGGGGGCTGCTTGATATAGCTCTGATTTATGGCTCACCAAATTAGAATTTAACTACTATGTTTCATAAAATGTGATTTAGCTCGTGATATGGAATTTTTAGTAATTGGATTTTTTAGGCGAAGTATTGCTTCACAATTCGAGGACAGAGAGATATTGAGATGTTACTCATGATTTTGTGGTATCTTGGCTGAGGTAAGTAATTTATAATGAAATAAATTGGGCACCTATACTTTATTTTAAATGTTTCATGTTTTCGTAAAACTATGTATTTATTTTGGTTGGAAACCTGGGGTCCTACAGAATAATTTGTGATTATTGTGAAAGATGATGCTGATGTAATTGTGTTTTTCAACCCTGTTTTAGGAATTGTACCAACTTCATATTCTCTCTATTCAAGTCATTCGATCTTATATACCTTCCTTACTAGACATTTTTTCTCTGCTGAATTTTGTTTTTTTTTTTATTTTTGCTATGGATTTGAAGAAAAATAGTTGAATTTTGTATGATCACATTCTCACCTTTAATTTCTTTTATATTTGAACTAGTAATCATGTGAACTAGGATAAAAGTGCATTTCAATATGAAATCATAGGATGTTCAACCATTGGCAAATAAGTAAGCATAAACAGTTGTCTTGGTTATCGATGATGAAGGTATTGAATCTTTGATTTTAGAGCTCTTTAAAGGAGTTGCAGATAGGAAAGTTTTTTTGTTTATGTGATCTACAATATTGTGTCCTGCTTTGAATAACAATTTTACCAAATTCATATAAAAAAAGCTATAATTTGAACCATATTTCTAGGCTTCAATAAGGAGAAGTTCTTTTTATCTCATATGATACTTCTACCAAAATTGCAAACTGAAGCACCAAACATGACATCTGGTTGATTTAATAAGTATGTGCGTTTATGTTTAAAATATATTAGTGTATTATTATCACATTGAATAATATTAAACAATGATAGTATGATATCATATTTTGGTTGTTTGGGTAGTGTAGTACTAAAATTTTTACTTTGTATGAGTGACGTTAGTTTTTGTATTTTTTTATTATTCATTTTTACTTTTTTTAAAAACTTTATGTGGTAATGACTTTTATTCATGATTCCAGAGTGATAGATCTTTGAGGATTTATAATTGGTAACACTAAAAAAATGGAGAAAATCACTGGTAAAGTTTCTCGATTACTAGAATTTTTTTTAAAATTTTTATGTTTCGATAATCTGGTATAGATCTCACATTTCAATATCTATTATGAATTTATAAAGTTATCAATTTTTATGTTGTCAGTTGTCACTTGAGTTTGTGATTCTGTGAACATTGCTCATGACTTATTGTGAATTTCCTTTGGTACCTTTTGTTGTTATGTTTGATGCATGATTCAAGATATTCACATTTCGCCTGTTGTATTGAAACTTTTAATGTACAGCTATCTCTTTTGATAGTATCCTATGTTTGCATGTGCTGGGCATACCTATTCAAGTAAAAAAAATAGAATATAATTGCTAGTTTATTTTATCTTTTAGGTTGGAAACTCGATATGATCAAAAGTTCACGAGGCCAAATGAATTCATCGTAGCATTTGTCGAGATGATGAAGGATCTCTGAAGAACAATGTTGCCATCCCTTGTTCGTTGTTATTATTAATTCATTTGATTTTAGTGTACTTCGGCTTATTTGATATGTTATGAGAAGCTGGTAGCTTCTTGATATATTAAGAGAAGGTTTGTATGAATTCTATGTACCTAAACATTGGTTGTTAATAAATTGTTATTTCGATTGAGTACTTCGATATGTGGAAATAATTTATAATTTTTAGAATTTTGAGTTGCTTTTAATATTGAATTTGTGATTTTTTAAAAATATTAAAATATGATATTTATATAATAATTTATAAATGGGCTAAAAAATTGTAATGCATTTATGTATATGAAAGATGACATTTATGAATGTCATTTTAAATCTTATAGTGTTATATATAAGAAAAGATGACATTTAAGCATGTCATTATAAATCCTTTTAGTGTATTTATATATATGAAAAGCTGACATTTATAAATGTCATTAAAAACTTTATGGCGACACGTTTTTTGTCATTATAACAATTATTCACGACATTAGTGGTGTGACTATTTTTATGTTATAGTGACACTAGAAAATGTCACAAAACTTTAGACGACATCACAATAGAAGGCACTTTAACTTAATGTCACTATATCTAAAGTGTCATGATAAGTAATATACGATGACACTTTTAAATGTCATTAAATGCATATATTCTAGTAGTGAGAAAGACAAGTTTTAAATATTTTTGAAACCACCAATCGAGAATATAAGTATTTTGATATGAAAAAGATGTCTGCCAATGTGTAAGTTATGTATATTGAATTTATTCTATGATTTTTTTATGAGCATGATGTAGAACTGTGAAACATGAATCGTTCTTGATGTTTATGGGAAAGATTTTGATGAGAAAATGATTCCAAGATGTTTAAATCTCAGATTTTTGGTGTGAGTATGATGTACGTGTTTTTAGTTTAAAGTTTTGAAGTTGTGGTGTTTTTGATCAAATCCTTTCAAGCTTTAAAGATTCTTCATGTGAAAAATCAATGTTTCAGTGATAAAAATGTTTCGTCTAAAGATTTTTAAGATTTGATGAAAAAGTTGTGCGAATATGAAAATTTTGGTGTGCGTATTTTCAATGAAAATTTAGATGTAAATATTTTGAAGATGGTTGTTTTCGGATGAATCTTTACTATGATTTTGAAGTTTCTCTTGTTTTTTATCATAAATTTTAAGGAGTGAGTGAGTAGCCTTGAAAAGGTACCAAAAAAGACCGAAAAAGGCGAATAAAATCGAGAGTCGTGCCCTGCGCGCGGCCGCCGACGCACAACAGTGCAGGGGTGCTGCTTTTGTAGCGCCCGCGCACTGGGGGCAGCGCTAGGGCGCCAGCTTTTAGGTGCCCTAGTTCCTACACTAGAGCAGGGTGGCGCCCTTGCACGGTTCGAGCTGCCCAGTAGTATTTTTTTTCCGCTGTTTTTGAATCCTAAATTCATGTTCATGATATTTTAAGGTGTTTTAAATATTTTTAAGAGTTTCAATGCAAAAATTTTTAAGTTTTAATGTCAAGAACGGAAAGAACAACTCACGTGAATCGGTTTAGTTATGTAATGCATTATATGCTAGTATGTTCCCACGAAAGTTATGTTCATTATGAAAGCATGAAATTTTATGAACTTAAAGATGATGTACTTTTTTTTATTTAAATAGCACGCATGATTTTCAAGCATGAAAGAATTTTAAGAGCATGACATGTTAAGTTTCAAGTTATTTTTAGTTTCATGAAGACATGATGATTTTAAGATATTTTTAATTATGTTTCATGAAAGACAAGAAGCCTTATGATGCAAATGTTTTATGATGAGTATGATGATGTTATGAGAAACTTTATAAATAAAATGCTTATGACGATGAAGTTATGAAAAGTATGATGATGTTTCAACGATGCATGAAAATATTTTGATATTGTATGTGTTCTTGTGGTATAAGTACGGGATTGGTACTCTGAGATGAGCTTCGGAGGGGCTTTTCTAAAGAATGAAGATGCGCATATTGGTCAAGGTCAGTATGGACGGTATTCGGTGCGCATATTGGCCAAGACCAGTATGGACGGCAAAGAGATGGTGCGCATATTAGCCAAGGCAAGTATGGATTGTATTCGGTGCGCATATTCGCCAAGGCTAGTATGGACGGTACAGAGATGGTACGCCTTTAGCTAAGGCCAGTATGGATGGTATTCGGTGAGCATATCAGCCAAGGCTAGTAGAGATGGTACATCTATATGTTCGTTGTACAACGACCGTGATCACGGGAACCCCATGTGCTTATAGGATACGATATGATATGTTTACCACAATTACATGTATCTCATCACCCTAAACAACAAGTTTTTACGATATGTTTATGTTATGTCTTTGCAATAATTTTTATGTTTCATATACGATATATGTATGTATATTCTTGTTGAGTTATTAGATTCACTATGCTTGATTGGTGCAGTTAGATTTGAGATGTAAATGAATTAAAAGCTTTGGTGGAAAGGCTGAAGATCCAAGAGGCGAAGACATTGCATGGCACGACAGTTTCGAAGCTCTGACATTTTAAAGCAAGAAGTTTTCATATGTTTATTATTATTTCATTATTAAAATATTTGATGCACGACTGTTAAGAGTCAGTGTTAAAGAAAAGTTTAGATTTTAGTATTTTCAATGACGGTCTCGTGACGACGAGTTTTATTGATTTTAAGTTTTTATCCTTTATGTTGTTTATTTTATTATGATAGTTTATGCATGGTTTCACGAATGTTTTAAAAGGTATTTTCCGCACTAAGTTTATTTTATCGAAACTCCCGTTTCGTTACTTTCCTAAGATTTTAATTGTTGGTTCAGGTTTTCTTTATAAGTTGTAGTTTTGACGTGCTTGTATAGGAACCGATTGTTGATTGTAGGGTTGCATCCTTTTGTTCAAATATTTTTATGCACGTTAGAGTCATTAGATTTTAATTTCAATCTCGAGTCATTGAATTTGCGAACGCGATTCATGCCCTGAAATTTTATATTTGAAAATTTTCCCACACTTTTCCGCATCTATATTCTTGTAAATATTTAAAAATATGGGACGTCACAAACTATCTTCATGAGAACAGAACTTGTCCACGAGTGAAACTGGAGACATGACGGCTGGACAAGCTTACAAGACTGGAAAGTTGCCCAAGTTAAAGATATGACGACTGGACAAAGGCAACTGAACTTAGCCAACTAGTCCCCAAGCTCAACTAGATACTACCACGACTAGACTAGTCAAGTTAAACTGGATTCAGTTGAGCAGAGCAAAACTGAATCAGTTGATCATAAGCCAATTGAACTATCTCAACTGAACCAGTCATGGAAACTGACATAAGTACAATAAGTTGATCAACTTCTCAGAGACCATCACTTAAAGTCAATAACTTTTGATATAAGGTTTCCCGTAAAAATATCAGAAGAGAAGAATTCTCTGAACATCCAGAATTTGTTTTTGTGTTCTTTACTCATTAGTCAAGCACACACTCACTTACTCACATATTTATTCAATTTGTTAGTTGACCTTCTCGCACATATATTTGTTGGTCCATAAACATCGACACGTGAGAAAGACAAGAGTACAGTTACTAACCACAATTGAACTCAGCTGAGTTGGAAACTCATTCAGTCAAGGAGACTCCATCCCACCAGTCGAACGATCCCAACAGAGTGAACAAAATAGGGCTCGCGTTTAATATTGTGCAAAGTGCAACCTCCAGAATACTTGGTAACATATTCTAATACAAGGTTTTGTACTGATGGTCTTAATAAAAATTAGAATATAATTAATCTTTTACCCAAAGACAATAGTAAGTTTGCCAAATTCCTAACTTACACAACTTTTCCAACCCAAGTGCAGAAATCAGGCACTTGCGATGTTATCAAAACTTCTTCGCAATCTAGGTTATCTCTTATTTATCTCTGTCTAGTTTATCGTGTCAATTATCTAAAGGATTGAAAGATAAACTCGAGGACTCTGGCGAACGCAATCTTGCCAGATCCAAGAAACTGCACGTCTCAGCTACTACTGTTGAACACTTCTAGGTCAATCAGTGTCTCAATATTGATAGATCTCATTGAAATGATTATACCTATTCAGCCATATTATAACTCTGAATTTCATAAAAGAATCGGCATAGAATCTCTTAATACTGTGCATATTCAATCATGCCCTGAATAACCGACATGCCTTAGATAGTTTCCTTAACAAATTCCTCTAGTTAGTCTCAAAAGACTCAATTGGAAAATCTCTGTAAATATCTAGAGTATTGTCAAACGATTGAAATTTATGGAACACCTAGGGTCTATTCCTTCTAAAAAAACTTACCCGGAGTACCTGAATCTTTACTCTTATCCTATCTTAATTAGATCTCAACAATCACTTAATACCTAAGTGTACTCTCGAGCTAATCAACACATCACTTAATTGTTTCTTGGTTCAACTATCTGCAGTCAATAAAAAATTACCTAGAACCATATTTCTATTTACCAATAAGCACTAGAATTTCCCAAAGGCGAAACATTAGATCTTACCCCGCTGCTCTTGTTTCCTTATTTTTGATAGTATCAGACAGTAGAGTACTCAGTAATTAGGATATATCCCCCAAAAAAGTGGAATCTCAATTTCTCCTTTTCGATCAATAGAAAGCCCCGCAATCTCATCTGGAACAACTATGAAGACCTTCGGACAACTGAAATATCATGAGTTTCAACACTCTGTGATAAATGTATTGGTGGTCTCCCAACGGTAATCTTCCTTCGCCAATTTCTAAAACATGACAGGCTTCCAAAACAATTACAATCGTCATCGGAATTCACTTTCCCTTAGTAAAGAACTACTTGTCGTCACCTACCGGACGAAATTGTATTATCTATTGATATCAATCCACAGTGGCTCTGCACATAGCCTTAAAAGATCAATCACGTGTAAACAACAATTTCTGGTTTCTGATTTCTACCGGAACCTCACATTACTGATTTGTATAAACTGGATTTAGAGTTTCACTCCAATCAAATCTCAAAATTGTGGTTCATCAAGGAATTATCTTATCCCAAGAAAACTGCAATCAAAGAAATCTCACACCCAAAGATTTCATATCGATATCTTTAACGGCGTCAGACGATTGCTAAAAATAACCATTGGCACAAAACCAGTACCAACTAAATCTCACCACTAGAGAAAACTCTACAATCTCAACAAGAAATCCATTAACCACTAGATGCTATAGGATATCTAAACCTTTTGTGACTGTGTAGTCCAACTAGACCGAGGTAGCCTCCCATGTATAATCTCCATATGATCGTGCTCCCTTTAAATTCAAATAAAAAATACCATCGCCTCCAACAAACGAATACAACACAGTCCACCGCACTCAATATCCTTCAACACTGTGACTATGATATTTTTAATGATCACCTCTGGAAACAAACATCAAGACCAGATACTAAATTTCTAAAACATGTCCTGATAATTTGATAAATACTTAGCATTTAATGCAATCAATCCCCATTGAAAGATGTGCAATAAAACTGTTAAATAATATACCTAATGTCTGAAATCAATACTATAAATTTTCCAAATACTTAATACAAGAAAAACACGTTATGTTACATCAAGTTGATTCTTACAAAACCTAATACTTACAATCCGAATTCTAATACATGCGAAAACCTTACATCCCGTCTATAAAAAAAGGATATTGTTGAATCTCTAAGTTTTGGTGATAACAAAAAATAAATCATTGTTGTAGATCTGGCTGCCTTTCATGTAAAAACAGGTTGTCAACCGCTCGCCCTTGGGTCTACTCATCTGGTCACAAGAAGTCTCTCGACCGGTCAACATAACAAGATCTACTCGCCTGATCCAGACAGCTCCTCGACCGTTTAATCTTATAAGCATATATATCACAATGGTCCTTAGGGGAGTCTTCTAATCCAAGATACAACATTCCCAGAGTTTTCTACTGCTTTCAAAAACTTACTTTGCACAGCCAACAAGAAATCAAGAAAATCGAAATGTTTTTCCGAAATATTCACTGTTAAGTCTGCACTTAGAGAGTGTCTGCAACCGTTGCCTTCTTGATTGGAAAAGAATCAAATCCCACATTTATTAAAGCTTACTACACATTAAGGATGGACAACATGCATAGTACATTTGCATTAATGATCTTCAGATGAACATTATGACTCTTCAAGCAAAGGACACTATAAATAGAGATTGCTTGAAGAGAGAAGTAACATGAAGCCTGATCATGACTGTAGATTTTTTATAAAGAGTATTTTTCGACTTCTTTTAACTATTTATTTATTTTGAATTTGTACACATATTAAAATCGTTATATTTCGATGAATATATTTTCTTCTGAATTATTTTTCTGTGCATATTAAGTTCTGAAATATAAAAAAATCGCAAATCTTTTGTTTTGTTTTGATTGTTGAGAAAGAATATCTAAATATTCTTTTAAACGCTATAAATTTAAATTTTTTTTTATTTTTGTAAGAGATTTATTTATCTAATAACTAAAAATCTGACACATGCTATACTTGTATTCTATGAAAAAAATAAAAGAGAAAATTTTTAAATGTTAAATAAATTTTTTAATTTTTAAAAAATTGAAATAGAAACATAGAAAAATAAAATATAAGAAATACTAATAAAATATATACCACGTAACAATTTGATAAGATGTGGTACACAAATGGAACATAAAAAACATGAAAAATGTTATAAAAGATTATTTTATCAAATTATAATTTACTCACAATAATGCAATTATTTCAAATAACCATCATATTAAAAAAAATTAATTTTTGTTTGATCATGAAAAAAAAACTAATTTAATTTTTTTTAAAAGATATATAGATAGATAGACAAAACAAGCACCCTATTACAAAGAAAAATTAAATTTTGTTTGATCACGATAAAATGTTCTTTAATTTTTTTAAATTACATCGTATTTCTATCTATATTTTAAAATTTTTAGATCAACTAGTTTATCACTCATAATATTATTTTTTTTTGGAATATTCAATATTATCTCTATCTATAATTTTAAAATCAATCTCATCTAATTTGTAATTTTAAATTTAATTATAGCTTTTTTACTATTTCAAAAATGACTTTTGGGCGGAAAAATACTATTATTTCTATTTTTAGCAGATTTTTTTGCTTATATATATATTACTATATTATTATAGTAGAGAGTCTTTAATTAAATAAATTTCAATTAATTGATGAAGCTTGAGATGAAATTACGATTATGTCTAATTTATTTCCCAAAAAAACCATAATTATTAGACAAATTAGTCATTTTATATGGTCTTCTCTTTTTTTAGCCATTATATTTTATCTTATTTACCATTCGCTATCTTTGTTTGTATTTTTAAAATTTTAGATTAGATACTTGTCACTTTTAAACTTTTGAATATATAATTTATCATGTGACTTATAAAAATAACATGAAAATCAATTGATATAAAAAATTATGTATATGCACGCATACCGTGTAAGAGACGCTAGTATATATATATATATATATGTTACGTTTACTTGCTTTGATAAATTAGAGATAACATAATTAATACTGACTAATTCTATGTTTAGTTGCAAAATTGAAAAAAAAAATCAATATCAAATTTCCATCAAACTAAACATATTATTATTTTTCCATAACCAATTCATATCCTATCAAATTATATTAATAATCAAATTTTAATATATCCTTGCACAATCTCATTTCTCAAAATAAACGCAAAATACAAGGTGTAATTCTTCTCAAAATCGACATAATCTATCAGACTATTACTCTCTTTCGTTTCAGTACTATTTACGTTGTCAGTCAATGCTCTTAAATTAGTACTTATATTATCAATTAATGTTCAAATTAAACAGATTCATTGAATTACTAATAATAAATCTCAAAATAATACCAACAATTTGTTTCTAATATATATATAAGATCTATTCAATATATACGCTTTAAAAATTAAAAAGAATTAAATTAAATTAAATTAAACAAACAAAAAAGAGCAGTATAAATTTGAAATATTTTCCTCTAAGGGTATACTAGTCTTTTGATTTCCGTGCATGCTTCAAAATTCGCGGCCTGCGCAACAAGTATCATGCTCCGTCTCCAACAAACTCACGTTTGAAATCTCATCATCGCTGTTTCATTTTCAGGAACAATTCGGCAATGGCTTCCTCCAATGGCAGCGAGTTCTTTGAGTTTGACGTGGAAATTAAAGGGGAGAGAAGCTTCTCGCGGCCGTCCAACGCCGACTCGGTGGCGCAGGATGAGGAGGAGCTGCGCTGGGCGGCGATCGAGAATCTTCCGTCGAGGCACCGCACCAATTTCGCTCTGCTCAAGCGCACTCCATCGGACACTAGTGGCGGCGAGGAGTATACTGACACCATCGACGTCAGGAGGCTTAATCGTTCCAATCGCGAGCTTGTGGTTAAGAGAGCGCTCGCCACCAACGATCAGGACAACTTCAAACTCCTTTCTGGAATCAAAGAACGTCTTGATACGTAATTATCATCTTCATTCATGCGTTATGATACTGATTCAATTTTCTTCTTCCGTTACGAATTAAGTAGATAACTCAATCCTCTACGACTACTTGCTACGTACACTATTTGTTTAATTAAAAATATATCGACAGAGTGGGTTTGGAGATTCCGAAAGTTGAAGTTCGATTTGAGAACCTTCATGTCTCTGCCAACGTACATTTAGGTTCCAGAGCTCTTCCGACTTTGGTAAACTACTCGCGTGATACCATTGAGGTAATGCATTTTGCACACTCGGTTCCATTAATTGTGTTTTTCCAGAGTTTCTCAACTCCGATTTTCTTTTGGATGTTATTTCAGCATTTATTAACCAAATTGAGGTTATTTTCGCCCAAAAGACATGCTCTGACCATCCTGAATGACATCAGTGGGGTGGTTAAACCAGGAAGGTGAGCACCAGTCACTGACCCGTGAAGGTTCTCGCATGCGATCGATAAGTATATTTTCACTGCAAAATGTTGGCTGGCCATCATATTTATCATTTTATGATATGATATGATGCATTTGGATCCTCACATCTGTTTCTTAGTCATCCCGAGACCGCCATGCCCAAATTATTCGCCTCCACTTACATTTTTCAGATAATGTCCCACGTGACTGCTGTATAATAGACAGAATGATTTTAGAATGACAATAGGTTTCTCATGCAAAATGATGCCAAAATTTGGGTGGTAAAGAATTGATAACGAGGTTCATTTTTCCTTACATGGCTTTGATCTGATTGTGATCCATATAGGACAGCAACCAACTAAATAACTTGTCTCATTCATGGGATTTGATATTAAGCTTAAAATTTGCCTCTTTATGTTTTTATGCCAAATACATCTTGAATGATTGCGGTCATACCAAAGGATTACTTACGTATTTGAAAGATGCCAAAAATTTGAAAAACAAAGATAAGACGTGTAGAACAAATAATAAACCAATTTATCAACGTTGGTGCACCATGGAAATAGGTCTTTTTTTCATATACAAACATAATCTTATAATCTATTTACTGAACTCTCACTAGGATGACGCTGCTTTTGGGGCCGCCAGGTTCTGGAAAATCGACTTTGCTTCTGGCTCTTGCAGGAAAACTTGAAAGTGGTTTGAAGGTCTGTATATGCATATTAGTGCATCACTTTAACATACACTAAAACAACGCTTGCACATGTAAAACTGCAGACACCGCCGTCTTATGATTGTCCACCAAGTAGCCAGTCATCTTAAAAAACAAAACCATGAGGGTTTATAGCCAAAGTGGACAATATCATACCATTGTGGATATATCCGGATTCCATTGATCTAACACAGTGTTCATGAGGAATTTTTTTTGTCTCAGAAAAGTGGAAATATCACATACAATGGACATCAGCTTGATGATTTTTTTGTCCAACGGACATCTGCATACATTAGCCAGACAGATAATCACATCGCAGAGATAACTGTCAGAGAAACACTAGATTTTGCAGCTAGATGCCAAGGCTCAAGTGATGGTTTTTCAGGTTTGCCGTGTAATTTTCTTCCACGATTTTGGGATAATTTAAACATTTTATCCCAAACCTTAAATTTGTACCTGGTCACTAATCCAATTCAAAATTTTCTAAAGAAGTTGTCTCAAGTTTTTTTAAAGGTTATGTCATGAGAAAGTTTTAATTAGGAGTCGGCGTGATACATTATATTTGATGATGTTCTTTATTTTAATTTTTTAATGTGCTTATCCATTCAACAAAGGATCTCAGAATGATGTTTGAGATGATAACTGAATTCCAGTTGATATATGTTTTTACTCCTGTTTGAGACCCAAAAAGAGAGTATTACTTATGAAAAATAACTAAAGAAAACACCATGTATTTTCAGTTTCTCAATATAAGGTTGATTCTTTCTGTTCCTCTTACTCGACAGGCAACTATGAAATCTGTTTGCAGTGTTCTTGGCCTTGCTACAAGTTTTAAGTCTGTGATTTCAAGATATCATTTTGGTATAGTTGTTTCACCAAGTATATATGAAGAGGGTATGGATATTTCAAATTTTTTATGTTTATGTGGCAGGATATATGGATGATCTTACTCGGTTGGAGAAGGAAAAAAATATACGTCCCCGCCCTGAGATAGATGCTTATATGAAGGTGCCAGTAAATTTGAATTTTTCAAACATAGATTAATGTTGAATATTGCCTATAACTGTGAAAATGAATATTGTTTCTCAGGCATCCTCTGTTGGTGGTAAGAGACATAGCGTCTCTACAGACTACATCTTGAAAGTTCTCGGTCTAGATATATGCTCTGATACATTAGTTGGCAATGATATGCTCCGGGGTGTTTCAGGGGGACAAAAAAAGAGAGTGACTACAGGTCTATCTGTACTCTCTTATGCATGTTTTCTTTGGATTTCATGTGAATATGAATGTGTGCACATGCATACACTATTATTAAGTATTTCATTTAGACTTGGCTCATAAATTTAAGCAAATGATCTTCCTGCCAGATTCTGGTGTAAAGGGGTAGTTGCATTTTACCTGTAAATATAAAATGGGGAAAAAAAAAACTCTTTTAAAAATAAAATAATAAAACCCAGTTTGGCTGCAAATAGATGCTCTTTCACGGTTATTAACAAATTTGGATATATTTATAAGTGAGAATACAAAACGGCACATGTCAAAACCATATATTTCACTTTTTTAAGATCTTCAGCTTAGAATATTTGTCAACAAAATGGCTGCAAGAACAAGTTTAGTGCAAGTTTCAGTGGTTGATTGTGATCTATTCTATGGTCCTTGACTAGAGGCACACACCTTACACAAATGCCTTGATGCATACCTTGCGATGAGGATGAGATATTTTAGTGTGGTATCGAGTTTATTGGCATGGTTTTCTTTCATTCATAAAAGGTCTAGCGTGAATGCAGTGTCAGAAATGATGAGGGAGAACATGAAGTTAAATGGATGCACATCCATATATAATAAAATATGATTTATAAATCCCTTCCAGAATTTTTCATGTTTTAAAAGAGAAAAAGTTAAGAAAATATAAGCATTAGATTTTATTTATCCTTTTCATTTGCAAATGAGAAAAATCGAAATCTAATTGGGTTAACTAGTATAAACATAAATACTTAATAAAAATTGTCGATCAGTAAGAAGAAAGGAAATCTATGAGAAAATTTGTGAAGAGTTTTTTAAGAACCACCAGAGACATTTTTTTGAGGCACACGATGTAAGTCTATCATGACAGTTTTCAGTTAATTAACTGTATTTTTTATTGCATGTTTCTTGATTTTAACCATGTTAATGCACATGCAATACTTAGACGGTTCCTACTGAGGTCTCCATGTAACTTTGGTTGAAACGCTGATATTGTCTTGCTTGTTCAGGAGAAATGGTGGTTGGGCCTAGGAAAACACTTTTTATGGATGAGATATCAACCGGGCTAGATAGCTCTACAACATACCAAATTGTAAATTGTATAAGAAATTTTGTTCATGTGATGGAAGGAACGGTTTTAATGGCACTTCTTCAGCCTGCTCCTGAAACTTTTGAACTTTTTGATGATCTGATACTGCTTTCTGAAGGATATCTTATATATCAAGGACCTAAGGCCAATGTTATTGAGTTTTTTGAGTCATTGGGTTTTCGTTTGCCTCCTCGTAAGAGTATTGCTGATTTTCTTCAAGAGGTAAATTGTTAGCTGTTTCTGGTTCTTGTTATCAATCATTCGAGCCTCATCTAAACTGTGAATTTCTAGGTAACATCAAGAAAGGATCAGGCACAATACTGGAGTGATCATTCCAAACCATATGAGTTTGTTCCGGTGTCAAAACTAGCTGAAGATTTTAGGAATTCTAGATATGCTCAGGACCTAAAATCTTTTCTCTCTGTTCCATACGATAAATCCAGAAACCACTCTTCAGCTCTTCCCACAACAAAGTTTGCCGTGTCAAAATGGGTGCTCTTCAAAGCATGTTTTTCCAGAGAGTTGCTTCTGATCAACAGGCATAGTTTTCTGTACATCTTTAGAACATGTCAGGTACTTTACCTTCCTTTAATTGATTTTTTTTAATCTTTCATGTGCATTTTGGGGTCCTGATGTATTACGCTACCATAATTTGACAATATTTGAGTCGTCTACATTTTCTTAGCATTCATAACAAGGGAAAAAGGGCAAGTCCAAGTAACTTGTTAAAGCTTAAAAATATACAGTAGATGCTAGCTTGTTGGAATGGTGTTCAGCTCCCGTGATGCACATATTGAATATATGTCCTCGATCAGCACATAACTGTTCATGTCATAAATTAAATCCTAGCTCTTGGGAATTTGTTATTGAGCTAACATGCATTTTACAGGTTGCATTTGTTGGATTTGTGACCTGTACTATGTTTCTTCGAACGAAGCTACACCCTGTTGATGTGACAAATGGTGACCTGTACCTTTCATGTTTGTTTTTTGGTCTCGTGCATATGATGTTTAATGGATTTTCAGAGCTACCTCTTATGATATTTCGACTTCCGGTATTTTACAAGCAACGAGATAATCTTTTCTATCCTGCTTGGACATGGTCTCTCTCCAGTTTCATTCTTCGTGTCCCTTACTCATTGATCGAGGCTGTAGTATGGTCTTCCATTGTTTATTATTCAGTAGGATTTGCTCCTGGGGCTGGAAGGTATGCCCTATTAATTATTTATGCTCATTCTATACATGTATTTAAATAATCTAATTCTTCTGTCTTAAATATTTCAGGTTTTTCCGTTTTATGTTTTTACTCTTCTCAGTGCACCAAATGGCATTGGGCCTTTTCCGGACAATGGCTTGTCTTGCTAGAGATATGATCATCGCGAATACTTTTGGATCAGCTGCCTTACTGATAGTCTTTTTATTAGGTGGATTTATTTTACCAAAAGGTGAGTGCTAGTATTTATTACAAAGATTGCTCTTAATGATTTTTTTTTATTTGGAATGATTAAGTTTCTCTTTCAGAAATGATCAAGCCATGGTGGGTCTGGGCCTTCTGGGTGTCTCCATTGTCCTATGGGCAGCGTGCAATTTCTGTTAATGAATTTACTGCCACAAGATGGATGGAGGTATGCTATCTGGATAGCTAAGCAGAGACTTCTAATATATATAAAGTTATAGAAGAGAAATTCCATCAACATGTATTGTTTTTTATTTATGGTGAAATGCAATTTCACAGATATCAGCTGCAGGAAACTCTACACTTGGAAACACTGTTCTCCAGCTTCATAGTTTACCCGCTGATAGATATTGGTATTGGCTTGGAGTTGGTGTGTTACTAGCATATGCCCTGTTTTTCAACATCACCGTGACATTGGGGCTTGCCTTTCTCAAACGTAAGCTGTCAATAACATTCGAAATCAACTTACTGTTGGTATTATCACTAAAAAAAGCAAAAGACAAAGCAGAATTATTGGGATGGTAAACAAAACTAGGTTTGGGCTAGGAAAAGTATCATCTTACCGCTTGAATGCATTTATCCTTCAATGTTCAATACACTATGTGTAGTCTCCAGGAAGACGCTATGGTTGAAGGCTTGAATGCATTCATCCTTCAATGTTCAATACACTATGTGTAGTCTCCAGGAAGACGCTATGGTTGAAGCATGAATTTATTCCTTTACAAAAGAAGCTGAAAAATTCCTACAAAATGAAATGATGCTTACAAAATGCAAGGTGTAGTATTGATGTTAATGATTGCATATTGATATCTCTTGAATATCGATCCACACAAAGATCATGTACAATTCCAAGCTCCACAAGGTATTGAATTGGAGAATGTCTTTTTCATGGAAACGACAAAATTAGTAAACTAAAAAAAACATCATATTCTATAAATAATTTTTTAAATTAAGTGCTATCAACCTGGCATCATGTTCTTGGAAATAAACAACTTCTCCAGTTTTTAACACCTTTTGATTGTTATTGCAGCTATGAAAAAATCACAAACAATTGTTTCACAGGATGATGACCTTGGAAATTCAGTGAGCAACGGTACGAAGTCAACAAAACCATTTTCCAATTGCGCGCAAGAAGGGGGGAAAGTTGTCCTCATTTCTTAACTGATATAGCAGGTTAAGCTGATAAATCTTATATAATCTTAGGAATGGATGAAAAAACAAAGAAAGGAATGATTCTCCCATTTCGACCATTAACCATGACTTTCCATAATGTCAATTACTTTGTTGATATGCCCAAGGTACCAGTTTTTGTGCAACTTGGTCCTACGAATGTTCTATGCTTCCAATATCAGATTATGATATACCTCCTGATTTCAAGGAAATGAGTTCACAAGGTGTCCCAGAAACAAGGTTGCAATTGTTATCCAATGTCAGCGGAGTATTCTCACCTGGTGTTCTTACTGCATTAGTTGGGTCAAGTGGAGCAGGAAAGACTACGTTGATGGATGTACTTGCTGGCAGGAAGACTAATGGGTACATAGAGGGAGATATTAAAATATCTGGTTACCCTAAGGAGCAAAAAACATTTGCTAGAATATCAGGATATGTCGAACAAAGCGATATACATTCTCCTCAAGTGACAGTTCACGAGTCTCTCTGGTTTTCCTCATTTCTTCGTCTTCCAGAGGAAGTGAATGAAGAACAAAGACGAGTAAGATACTATGAAATATCTCTGACTCATTTTTCAATTCTACTATGCTAATATTTTGTTTTCAACACCGGATTACAAACAAACCATTTTTCAGGAGTTTGTTGAAGAGGTAATGCGATTAGTAGAACTTGACTCTCTGAGACATGCTTTGGTAGGCTTGCCAGGGAGTACTGGCTTATCCACAGAACAAAGAAAACGATTAACAATTGCAGTGGAACTTGTTGCAAATCCATCAATCATTTTTATGGATGAACCTACATCTGGTCTTGATGCACGAGCAGCAGCCATTGTCATGCGGACAGTTCGTAATACAGTTGATACTGGAAGAACTGTTGTTTGCACGATTCATCAGCCAAGTATTGAGATATTTGAAGCCTTTGATGAGGTAGATATCCGGGTACCAAGTGCACTTGATTAGATGCTAGATTAACTGATGGTGGTTAAATATTGCAGCTACTTCTAATGAAGCGAGGGGGAAGAGTGATATATGGTGGAAAGCTTGGTGAGAAATCACAAACCATGATAAACTATTTTCAGGTGAAACATTGTCTATTATAAAAACATCCTGAATTGGCTAAAACACGTTGATAAGTTTCCTAGAAGCTAAAAAATGTTTGAAATGTTTTATCATCTCCAGTAGTGCAGAGAATTTGATGGGTTAAATTTAACATTGTTTTATTTGTATTTTAGATTATTTTAAATTTCTTTTCTTACTTCAGGAGATTAGTGGAATTCCCCCAATACCAAATGGATACAATCCTGCAACTTGGATGCTTGAGATAAGCACACCTTTTGTTGAAGAGAGGATTGGAAAAGATTTTGCGGTGATTTACAGTAATTCCAAGCAGTATTGGTAATGTTATTCAATGCCATTAAGTTCCCATTAAAAGGTTTTTATGATATTTACTATTGCCAAGGCCTTATTATAATTAAGAAACTTTCAATTAATATAGGGATGTTGAAGCTTCCATTCAGAGATTTAGTATTCCACCTGAACAATCAGAGCCCCTGAAATTTAGCTCCACATATTCTAAAGATGCAATTTCTCAATTTAGTATATGCCTTTGGAAGCAAAATCTCGTGTATTGGCGAAGCCCACTGTACAATGTTGTGAGACTGGTCTTTACAACAGTAAGCGCAATGATCATTGGCACTATATTTTGGAATGTCGGCTCAAAAAGGTAATCTTACGTGTGATACCATTTTACTATCTTTTCTGTTAGCTAATTTATCCATTTATCAATATCTTACATACTTGCATTACTATTTTACCATATTTTCTGTTAGCTGATTTCTCCACGTAGTAATATCTCTACTTTTGTGTTATCCATCGTCTTAAGTTACAATAATCAGCCTACTAGATAACTTCAATAAGTATAACTTTTTAATTCCAAGTTAAATTTACATCATATTGGACAAAAATTGACTTCAACCTACTAGATCGGAATACATATCTTCACCACTTAGTTCCAAAACGATTCAAAGCTTCAAAAATAATGAGATGAACATATACCATTTCAGAATTCAGAATCTGCAAGCCTTTGTAAAACTGATAAGCAAACTCATTTCGATTTAAACACACTGGATGTAATACTTGAAACAGTGAGTCCAGTTACTGATTGTAGCTAAAATGCCTCGAGGTGCTGAAACAAAAACTGGGTGCGGAGTACCTGCCTGACCTTTCCTTTGCCCCAAGAGTTTAATCTAAGACAGACCTTGCCTAAGTTATAAGCTACGAGATTTGTGGAGAGTGTATAGGGGCTTGTATGTCAAGCTTTGAAGTGGTAGCTCGGGTTTTATAGGTGCAGAAAACCGAGTGGTGACCTCCTTTTTAAATCTGCCATAAAGCTTCATTAATCCACAAAATTATGGCAGCCATGATTCTTCATCATTTCAACCTTTGAATTGTTTGAAACTAAAATAAACTGGAGGGTGGAGGTGGAGGGGTGTCTTAGGTTTCACAAAATTAAGAACATGACCTCTAGAACCAATTACAAGATAAACACTATATTCAGTTACTTATCTTTAAGATTTTTAGAAGATTTTTTTTGTCTTCATGCATGGAATCTCAATGGAACAACACTACAACATTCTAGTGATTGTACAGGGATTCGACTCAAAACTTATTTGTGGTACTAGGAGCGCTTTATTCTTCTGTTCTGTTTCTTGGGGTCAACAATGCATCTTCAGTACAACCAGTAGTATCCATAGAGAGAACAGTTTTCTACCGAGAAAAAGCTGCTGGAATGTACTCTCCATTTCCTTATGCATTTGCCCAGGTTAGTATTTTGTTAAACTGATTTAGTTGCATAATAAGGTGGCTGATATGATCACAAAATTGCGTAGGAGAAAATAACAAAATGTAATATAATTTCGGATGGAAAATGTAATAAAATCAGAGTGCTCAACGATTGTCTTGCATAAACTTTGTAGATTGGCCTTTTTTCTTGGCTCACAATTTCATTCTAAATTTCTGCTCCTTCTCTAACAGTCACTCTATAATTTAAACCACAACAGTAAATATTGTATAGTATATCTGTGAATGGTTCTGATTATTGTGTTTTGCATTGTCTTTGATGGTATGAAGAAAATTATTCAGTATTTCTAATTGCTGCAATATGAATTTTCAGAGCGATCAACTGTAAGAAAACAAAGTATTCTGGCTCTAGGGCCTGTCCCTGTTTGTATTATTTTTTTTCTTGATATGCTGCAAGGAATCTGGATATATTTCTTAAAATTTTCATTTTTGGTTTGATGATATTGTGTTCACTTACCAATTTAATATCTCGCTTCAGGGCCTTGTGGAAATTCCATACATTCTGGTCCAAACAATATCATATGGAATTATTACATACTTCATGATCAACTTTGAGAGGACAGCTGGTACGGTTTCATTTTCCTAACTTTCTTGTCAATGTTTTCGTTCCTCCATGTGGAACTCATTATGTTTTGTGTTTCTCCTGTAATTGTTTTTTTTATGACAATGAAATCTACCGTTGCTACCATGTTTCTCCTATCATTGTTGAAGCATCACATCATGGAAATTGAAATGAATAGTTTCGTATTGGGACATCAACGCCTTAATTTTAATTTTAGAGCACAAAAATGTATCTATCCATTTACGTAACTGAAACTCAAAGCAATCATTTTAAAATCTAAGTGAAGGAAAATTGCAGTAATTTAGGATTGTGATTATGTACAGAGGATATAATCAAGCACCAAGGAAAATGTTACTCATGTACATTTAGCATCCAAATAAAAGTCTCCTATTAGTGAATGATGTTTTTTTTTGTCACATTTCGAATTTTCAGTATGGTGGTGGGAGAAAAACATTTATTCAGCTCTTTCAACTGCTTTTCAATGGTTTATGCTAGATTTAATATCTGCATCTTTAGATTTTCCTTCTTTTCTCATGTATAGAAATTAGAATGTAACTCGTTTGTTTCTACCAAATATGGTCTAGTGATGAATTTGGGTTCACGAAAACGTATTTGGCAACTACTCTCTATCATATTAAAATCATGAATCAATTCTTCAAAAAAATGGATGAAGATTTGAGGATGTGCAATCACATACTAATCAGTATTTATTTGTCACTTATTTATGTCTCTGCAGGTAAATTTTTCCTGTATCTCCTGTTTATGTTTCTTACATTCACATATTTCACCTTCTATGGGATGATGGTCGTTGGTCTTACTCCCACTCAAAACTTGGCTTCCGTCATTTCCTCGGCCTTTTATTCATTATGGAATCTCCTCTCAGGATTTTTGGTTCCAAAACCTGTAAGTATTTTTCCTTGACAAATTTCGGGATATCTACTTTTTGTATCCCTGTTGATTGGCTCTAAAAGTATTTTGATCCTTTTTTGTGATATGCCAAAAAGTTTACCCGATTTTGGATCATAGACAATTTTTATCATTATCTGTTAAATCCTAAGGAAAAGGGTACTTGCACTGTTGCACAGAAAGTGTTCTGACTTCCCTCAAAATTGGAAACTTATTTGCACATGATAATTACATTTTTCTTCACAACCACTTTGGTCCTGATTGTTTGGGATAAAAATTATTTTGATCATTCTTCCATTAGTTTTCTCTTTTTAGTAATGAATTAACATTGAGGATCATGAGTTCCTAAAATTAACAAGTGATGGAGTTTTTTTTTACACATTGCGGGCAAGTAAGACCAAAATGATTTTGGCGAAACAATAGGAGCAAATAAAGAATCAACAAATTTCATAGTATTAAATGTAGCAGTGGGAAGTTTTATAGCATTTAGGTAACTAAATTTGTCTCAATTTCTCCAGTTTCTTTGCAATATACATGAACAATTAGTTATTGCAAAGCTTCATTCGTGGTAAGCTGTATCGTGAAACTTTCTTCACTCTTTGACTTCTGAATTAAAATAGTAGAAAACGAGGCAATGCAGAAGTCATATTTTAGATAACTTTGGTGCGAGAGCATGCAAATTCTTACATGATAAGACATTATATATTGATAGATATCACTTCCAAAACGATTCTTAAAAAAATATTTTGTTAAACTTTACTTTTATTTCAAATTTAATACTGATAAAATAATTTTATTCAGCAAATTCCTGGATGGTGGATATGGTTCTATTATGTCTGCCCGATTGCTTGGACTTTACGAGGTATAATAACATCCCAACTTGGTGATGTTGAGACAATGGTTGTAGGACCTGGATTTGAAGGTTCGGTGAAGGACTTCATTGAAGCACGATTCGGATATGGTCCAGGAATGCTTGGAGTTACAGTTGCTGTGCTTGTTGGATTTAGCGTCTTCTTCTTTTCCATATTTGCTGTCTCTCTCAAAGTTCTCAATTTCCAAAAACGATGATTTTGGTTTTTCGCTTGTAGTGGAAACCGCGCTCTTAGGGTGGTTCAAGTCATCAAATATTATGCCCCTTATTATGTGGAAGATCCCATAGCTGAGATCATTAGAAACCAATGATCTCGTGTACCTTCAACTTCAATTCAATATTGTAAATGTAATGCAAAGTATTTGGCTCGTGAACTTGCTCAAAGATGTTTACTAACAAAGGGGAAGTAACTTTGTTTTGTTAGATGTCATTCCTGTCTTTTTGAAATATGTTGTAACTCATGACTTATTTTTTTTGTTATTATTATTTTTTTTGTAACGTGGGAACCTGCAGCCACTACCTTCGGTGCGCACTGGGTAAACCCCCGAACTAACGCAATAGCTTGCAAACTACGTTAGCTAGGTAAACCATACTAGACAAGTCCTGTGTGACAGACTAGTCCAAGAAGGTATTGGTAGGGGGAATCGAACTCCTGACCTCTGGTCAAGAATTCACCTACTCCACCAACTTGGACACCCCCTTGGGGGCCATGACTTATTTTTTTGCTAATAAAGTATGCGTTTCATGCTAAAAAAACAAAAAAAAAAATTTCTTTGATACAATTGTTGCTAAACATGCATAATAAAGAACCAATATTTAAGTCTAGATGCAGTGAACCCGCTTCGGGATTATCTACTAGACATTCTTAGACATGGAGTTAAATAGATCTTAAAACATAATAACCATTAAAACAATAGAAATAAAGTTTTACAACAAACCAACCAGTGGAATACAACCGACCCTAAAACCAATGGTGAAACATTGATTATAAAACCCCATCGAAGTAAATATCCTCAAAAGAAACCTCATAATGAAAACAACGCCAACCACGGAATTGCAGCAACCTCAGCGACCGCTACCTCCTACTCCGTCCAACCTAATCCATGTTCCGTTGATGGGGTGTCCAAGACAAAACCGAGGACGTGAGCAATAACTCCCAATACGAAAATATGAGTATACTCATGATATGAATGCTAATGCAAATGAACGGATAGCGAAATCCTATCACAATAAAAGCTTTTGCTCAATCAAGTGACGTCATGGTATGTAGCACAATGAATCGTCGCATCAGGAGGAAGCTCACACACCAGAATAAAACTGTGGATATCGGTGACCTGATCCCACACCAACGTGTCCAACCATCCACTCAAGAACTCGGGGTTGAGCGACCCCATTATGGGTTATATCAAGGTACAGACTCAACATGATAATGTATGCAACATAATAATCGTGACATAATATATGCACACAAAACATGCCATATAAACATGCAAACATAAAACATGCATAATCAACCAGAATATCTCGGATAGTATGTCTGTACTTCTACTCAAGCAACTCGGGTACTCAAGTCCAAGCCTATAAACAAGTAATCACCATATCACTCTTTGCGTACTAAAAGTCTTAACTAGACTAATAACTACTCCCAGAAGCTAATCAGAGTTTAGAATTATACATGCGTCCATCGTCATCTCTTTGATGGCGATGACCACAAACTCTAGACACAACTCCGCTACGATCCCCGTAGCTCTTTGCTATCCCCGACCCTCGATCCGATGCCTAGAAGCCCTCAAAAGTAGACTAGAACCGAGAGAGAAGAGTGAGAAATGTGCAAGAAGAAATGAACTCGGACCCCCTATTTATAGGAAAAGTTCGAACCTTCCGATCCCTAGTTTGGTTCTTTGGATTTGAGTTCGGAATGTCCTATCGTGACTTCGGAGCTTCCAAACTCTCTCCACCGAACACGTGTCTTTTGATTGGATAACTCACTATGCTTGCAGAGTTCGGACCTTCCGAACTTGGGTTCGGAACTAGCGAACTACCTCGAGTCAAATTACTAATTACAAAGCTCATACTATCTTATCCAAAGGCGATCGGATCTTTCAATCTGCAGTTCGGAACTTCCGAACTACTCAGTGCATCCGAACTAAAACATTGTCATCTGAACCAGTTCAGAGCTTCCGTACTCAACCTCTGCATCCAAACTACAATCTTGTTCCGAACTACTCGGTGCATCCGAACTACAACCTTGTCATCTGAACCAGTTCAGAGCTTTGGATCTCGAGTTCGAAGCTTCCGAACTCACCCTCTGCATCCGAACTACAATCTTTCTTTTGAAGGGTTCGGAACCACCGATCTATTCTTCGGCTCAGTTCGGATCTTCAGAATTACTTGGGGCCCTAGGGTCTTCCTAACTATTTCTGAACGTTCTGAATCCGATTTTTAACTCTATAAACCCGAACAAAGAGACCTTGACTAGATTTTGACCAATTAAATATGTTTAGGTAGTTGATTAGCTTAATAAAGAATTGGACTACTACATTCTCCCCAACTTAAGAGATTTTGTCCTCGAAATCCAGACTAGGGTAATCACAACGAAACATCACTGAAAAACAAGCTCATTACAACACCGCAGTTTACAAATACAACTGAACTACTCAAAGGAAAATACAATTAAAACAAATCAGGATACTCAGAACGCATACGACTCTCTCACTCCCAAATCACCTCGTAGTGCCTCGACGCTGCCACGGAACCATGACTGGGAGAATGTTTTTGTTCCGAAGAACTTTTTCTTTCCTATCGATAATCCTAAGCGGTTTCTCGACGTATGACAAGTAGGGATCTAACTGAACTTCCGTATACTTGGACAACCTGTCCACAACAACCCAATGGCATCACAATGCTTGGAGGACATCAAAAAGTGGGTTACAAAATCCAGTCACATGCTTCCACTTACACTCCGAAATCTCCAAACTCTAAAGTAGACCACCCGGTCGACGATGCTTAGCCTTGACTTGCTGACAAACAAGGCATTTGTACAAAAAAATGGTACACATCGCACTTTATTCCTTTCCACCAAAACCTCGTACTAAGATCCTTGTACATCTTTGTACTTCCTAGGTGCACGGTGAATTTACTACGATGGGCTTGAGATAAAACCTCCTCACGCAAAGTCGAATCATCAGGCACCACTACTATTCTAGACAAACACAACAATCCATCCGACTGAGAATGGAAACTATAAGTGTTGTCTCCCTGAGCAAGCCTGACTAACTTTTGCTTCTTCAGATCTGAAAATTGCATTCGCCGAATACGAGTAAACAAAGCTGGCTCAGCTAACACTGAAAAGACTCGGATCCGTTGCTGTTCTTTCTTGTGGAGAAAAGTAAAACCCAAAGAACACCACTTCTAAACGGCACTGGACATTTCACTGGTGTGAAGAGCACTAACATACACCTTACGGCTAAGCACATCTGCTACTGGATTCGTAGAACCTGGATGTTACTTGATTTCGCAATAATAATCCTTGAGAAGATCCATCCAACGTCAGTGCCTCATGTTCAACTAAGCATGAGTGACAGATATTTCAAACTATTGTGGTCATAGTAGATCTAAAAGCGCTCATCGTACAAGTAATGTCTCCATATCTTGAGT
This sequence comes from Henckelia pumila, assembly GCF_033568475.1. Taxonomy (NCBI): domain Eukaryota; kingdom Viridiplantae; phylum Streptophyta; class Magnoliopsida; order Lamiales; family Gesneriaceae; genus Henckelia; species Henckelia pumila. The sequence goes on from NC_133122.1 coordinate 160,371,537, forward strand.
GCAAAAACAATCGCTGCAAGCTCTAAATCATGCATTAGATAATTCTCCTCATGGGATTTCAGCTCGGGAAGCATAGGAAATCATATACCCATTCTGTGTCAGCGCACAACCCAAAACCTGAAGAGATGCATCTTTGTAGACCACATAACCTCTAGAACCAGATGGCAAAGTAAGCACAGGATATTCGGATCGACTGAAACACCATCCTGGGAAATGACATGACCAAGCAACTCCACTCGTTCAATCCAAAACTCTCACTTGCTGAACTTGGAATACAATTGCATCTCACGATGAGTTTGTAGTACAACCTCAAGTGCTGCACATGCTCATCAACACTACATGAATAGACCAAAATATTGTCGATAAACACCACAACAGACTTATCCAAATAATTCCGCAAAAACCTGTTCATCAAATCCATGAAGACTGTAGGTTTGTTCGTCAATCCAAAAAGCATCACTAGGAACTCATAGTGACCATACCTTGTACAAAACACAGTCTTCGAAATGTCTTTCTCTAAAAATCGCAACTGATGATAACTGACCTCAATTCAATCTTGGAATACACTGATGTACCCAGGAGCTGATCGACCATCAATGCACGGTAAAAGATACTTGTTCTCGATCGTTACTTGTTTCAACTGTCTGTAATCAATACAGATACACATATAACCATCCTTCTTCTTGACGACAAATACTGGCGCTCCCCAAGGCGAAACGCTCGGAAAAATGTATCCTTTGTCTAACAAGTGTTATAACTGCTGCAACTGCTGTTGCAACTCTCTCATCTCTGACGGCACCAGAAGATAGGGTGCACGAGAAATCGGAGTTGTCCCTAGCACAAGCTCAATCCCAAACTTGACCTCTCTGACTGGAGGAAAACCTAGGATCTCATGAGGAAAAACATCTGGGCATTCACAAACAACAGGTAACTCCTCAAAAGCCTTAATCTCTATAGACGTGTCAATCACATAGATAAGGTAGACTTCCCCGCACGCCTCCAAAGCTCGACAAGCTCTGAGAGCTGATACCAAAGGTATAGAGGGTTGCACTCCTCACCATATAAAAACCAACTATCTCCCTCAACCGAACGAAATTGAACAATCTTCTGCTAACAGTCCACAGTAGCTCGGAACAAACTCAAAAGATCAATACCCAAAATACAGTCTAAAATAATCAGGTTCGCTGCAAACTCAAAACCCTTGAATGCTAAAGAACAACCCATCACTAGATGCTTGGCCAAATCTAAATGGCCGGTTGGGGTAGATAAAAAAAATTACAACATCCAGGAATACATACGGAAATCTATGACGCTTAACAAAGCGGGAAGATATAAAAGAATGCGATGCATCTGTATCAATGAGAACGAATGTAGGAATACCAAAACATAAATGTACCTGCAATGACCCTCTTGTTCTCTTCCTGAGCCTGATCCTGACTCATTGCAAACACCTGCACGGAACACGATGTCTCAGATTAGTGCTCCTCATCGATTGTCCTTGTGGCTTCTGTGGTACCGAAGCCTGAGAACCAAAACCAGACGCTGATAATCCAACTATCTGGGGTCAATCCCTCTTCATGTCACCAACCTCGCCACAACGGAAGCAAGCTCCTGCCGCCTTATGGCACTTTTCGGACGGATATCTACCTCCAAAATGCTCGCATTTTCCCTTATTCTTCCCAAAACAAAAGACACCTCCAGAACCTGAGGAATAAGAAGATGCAGAAGACTTCTTGAAATATTGGGTCTTGGGTCCCAAAGTACTAGCTGAACGAGAAGAATGAATGAACCTGTTGCGCTGGATACTATTCTCTGCATGTCGACATCGGTTCACAAACCCCTCATACGATGTCGGATCATCGCAAACAGAAATTTGGTCGAAAATCTCCGGATTGAGGCCTCGGAGGAATAGTTCATACTTGGCCTCCGAACTAACAGAGATGCACGAGAAAAAAGACAGCAACTCGAAGAAATTTTTCTGATACTCGTAAACAGTAAAACTGCCCTTCTTAAGATCCAGGAGCTCAATGGTTTTGTCCTGGCGGAGTGCAGGAGGAAAATATAGCTACATAAACGCGGCATGGAACTCTGCCCAAGTAGCTGCACCATGCTAGTGCAACATGGGTTCTGACGTGGATTTGCACAATTTGCGAGCATGTTCCTCCTACAAGAAGTTGAAAGCTTCTATGTCCTGCTCCTCAGTATAGTGGAATACACGAAAACAACTGAAAGGCCCGGGATTATTTGATTTAATCCGAGATTATTTAATTTTAATCCTGGATTATTTAATTTGAGAATTTTTAGAGTTTTGATTTAAATTCTAATATTCTTAAATTATTTAGGATTGAAATTGGATAAAAATAAGGGCCGAGGACTAAATTACAAATTCTAAAGTTTCAGGGGTCAAAATGCAATTTGGCTTGAATATATCTTATTTCCTTGCTTAGTCATCCACTTGCACGTGTGATATGTATATTCTCATTCAGAAATTCAGACTTTGGCAGCTAAAGAACCGAGACCCTTCTTTTTCCTTTGAAAGTTCATTTTCAAATCTTCATATCTTTTTATCCGGTTATCCGATTTCAATTCCGGACATAGTGTTGCGATCCTCTTGAGACAAGCTTCGATTTGGTGTAATTATCTTCATGATTCTATCTGTTTTGAGATGTTGTATGTTAGAGAAATCAGATTATGAATATGAATAGTTGTTCTTGAGCTTTTATGTATTCCAATATCGAAACCGGACTGAGGATTAGTGGTTGAATGAATTTATGATTATTTCAGCATGTATTCCGATTTGTATAGAATATGATTATGCTGGTTTTCGATGGTTTATGGCTAATAAAATTTGGTTTTGACGTATATGAGATTGGTATTCGAGTTCGATATCGTTTCGGTTACAGATTTGCAGTCGTTACGCCGTCGGTTAACGATTTGAAGCTAGTTTGATATCTTGTTATTAGAGCTGAGTATGATTGAATGTGTTGATGATAAATTGAGCTTATGACCACGTTATTTTCAGCTTTGACAAGAGTTTGATCGACTCGAAAAATCCGCCTTCGAACCGAAGAAGATTTGCTTGAGGTTTGAAGTTGTTCTTTGAGAATAGAATGATGAAAGTGAGCAGATTTGTATGTGAAGTTGAATAGATTATGATATATGAGTTCTTGTTGTTATATTTCAGATTTGAAGCTTCAAGAACCAAGATAAAACAAAAAGGTATAAGACGACATCGCAAGTCAGGGATTTGAAACTCAAGAATGAAGCTTCTTGAGTTGTCCCGCCAAAATCGCATACTTGTTTATCGTTTTGATTATGTTATGATGTTGTCGATCCATATCAGGTAGTGGATATTTATTCGATATGAGATATGAATTGATTCTATGCCAAGGTCTAAGACGACCTTATTTTCGAGTCTGATGAGACGACGATAGATGGATATCCATGTCAAGATCGTATACGAATCTTGATGGCAAAGAGTGTGATATGAATCAATTCTTTATATATGCGTTTACTCTATTCTCGAGTTGAAATGTCTAGAGTCGATATGCTGTTATTTAACGCGTATATATGTTGATTATACTGAGATTGTATTCTCATCGGACGTTTCCGGCTGTTGTCTTGTTTTGTATGTGTGCAAGACAACAGATGGGGCAGGAGCTGGCCCAAGTCGACGAGAGTAGCTCATGAGAGAATATTATATGCGGACTCGGGTTGTTTGTAGTTGAAATGATGTATATAACTCCTAGCTAGCATGTTAGAAAACACTTTAGTTGATGTTCTTGAGAAGTTGATGAACACCTTGTATAACTTCATGCTTTTGTTGAATTCCAAACCTCTAGTTTGATGTATCAACTACTTGTACACATGTTTAGATGTTGTTCTATGTATGTATACATGTTTTGGGATTTCAATATGATGGATTGGAGTGGTTGAAAGGATCAAATTTTGCTGCTGGAAAACAGAGCAAAGGACTGCCCAGAGCTGAGGCCGATCTGCTCTTTTTGGCAGACCGGGCGCAGCCTCTGAATTCCCAACCCGAAAGTTGGGTTAAGAAGGGGCGCTCGGTCGGCTGTTTTTGACCGACCGAGCGCACCCATGGTTGAAAAAAAAATAAAAATAAAAATTTATTTGATCTTCTTCCTTCCTTGTTTACTTAATGATGTTTAATTAGTAATTGTCCTAAGAATGAGATTAGCAACCCGAGGCCCCACAACATGTGGTATCAAAGCGAAGTTAGTTCTTGGACTGAACTAGAATGAGCGGGGTAGATTGAGTCTTCTATCTGATTGTTTATTTATTCTTGAAGCATGTTTATTATATGAATTGATTTACAGCTTTGAGAAGTGCATGCTACCTGCTTTTATGATTTGATTGGAAGCATGCCTTGACTGAAAATGAATCAGAACTCGATCTCGTGAGAAGACATGAAAATGCTAATCAGAGGAGGACTGAAACAGATTTGTATATTTGAGATTGCATTGTGTACTAATCTATTTGATAATCAGATATGCCTTGAAGACCAGAGACGAGACAGATTGGTACAGTTCCTTTGCCAGAATAGGCAGTGATAGCACCAACAGTGCCACAAGCAACCGAAGCACCGAGAGTAGAACCGATAGTGCCACCGACAACAGAAATGCCTAGAACTGAACAGGGTAGTACTTTGAGAGATATGGGGGATATGACTGCTACTCCGATGGAAACTCTGTTGAAACGCTTTCATTTGTTTAAACCGCCAACACTGAAAAGAACTGAAAACTCTGTGAAATGTGAGAGTTTGCTCGAGGATATTGAAGAGTTGTTTGAAAATAAAATTTGTTCCAACTTAAAGAGCAAAATTCCAATTTCGAATACTCTTATTCACCTTTTTCGAAATCTCCCTCCCTATATCTGTATATATTAAATTTATAATAATATAATGATAATTATTAATCAAGATAAATAAAAAAAGATTCGCTTTCATAAAATCAAACATATTTTTATCTGTTAATATACATATATCCTTATGTACATGTTTTCCTAAGATAAAAAATAAAATCCTATAATCTTATTAATTCTCTTAAAATTATATATACAAGTTAGTGGACTAAAAAAATTATAGGGGAAAATTGCATATATCACCCTTGTGAAATCCCGGATTTGCTGATAACGCCCTATGAAATTTTTTTAAGCTAATAACCCCTTATGATACTAGATTTGTAGCATACGCACCCTTTCCAGCTAAAAAATAACGAAAATACCCATACTTAAATAAATAATTAAATTAATTTTGTTTTATAATTCTATATTTAATTGGATAAAATAATCAAATTTTAGTTAAACAACTATGAAAATTATATATAATTATTTTTTTTTATTAATATTTGTTATACACGAAATATTTTTTAATATTAAATTTTATTATTACATTAAATTATGTAATAAGTTTAATTATTTTTTAAATACAATTTAATATTTAAATTAATTAAAATGATTGTATAAATAAACTTAATTTAAAATTTAAGCTAATGCATTGGTGTTTTCATTTAAATCTTCAATAAAAGGTGATAAATTAAAGAGTTCATAAAAATCAAAGGGCACTTTCGTCATTTTTTAGCCAAAAGAGATGTGTATGCTACAGATCTAGAATCACAGAGGGCTACTAACTCAAAAAACTTTCATAGGGAGTTCACAGCAAATCCAAGATTTCACAGGAGTGATATATGTCATTTCCCCAAAATTATATATCATCTTATTATATAAATATTGTAATTCAATATTTATAATTGTAATTCTTTAATACAGAGAGATAAAAAAAATAATGATATTGTCTTAATATATATATATATATATATATATATATATATATATATATATATATATAATCTTATTATAGATAAACTACATGAATTAATTAATGATTTTGATAGTTTAATTGATATAAAGAGTACTATAATTAATACTTCAATATAATAGTATATATATGATAATGATTGTTTTTTATCAACCATTCATGTGCCAAGGACTTTCTCATTTTTTGAAGCTAGTTTTGTTAGAAAAAAATAAAGATAAAGAAAGGAAGGAAGGGAGATAGTAAATTAAATTAAGAAAAAATTGCATATATCACCCCTGTGAAATCCCGAGTTTGCTAATAACTTCCTATGAATTTTTTTTAAGCTAATAACCCCTGTGATTCAAAATTTGTAGCATACACACCATTTTCAGTTAAAAATTAACAAAAATACCCTTACTTAAATAAATAATTAAATTAATTTTGTTTTATAATTCTATATTTAATTGAGGAAAATAATAAAATTTTATTTAAATAACTATGAAAATTATATATAATTATTTTATCATAATATTTGTCATACACGAAATATATTTTAATATTAAATTGTATTATAACATTAAGGATATTTTAGTCATTTTTTAGCCAGAAGGGGGTGTATGCTACAGATTTAGAATTATAAAGGGCTTCTAGCTCAAAAAATATTCATAGGGGGTTATAAGCAAACATGCGATTTCACAAGGGTGATATATGCAATTTTCCCTTAAATTAAAGCTTATTAAATATTAATCTAATGTATGGTAATAGATAATCCATCACAGTATGTCAATAATAACCCAAAAACAAGCCAATTTTTTGTAAGGCCCAGAAATATTAAATGAATAATTATGGGATTTGAGAATTTAATTCCATATTATGGGCTAATATTGATTTGAGAAGTTATAGAAATGATAGATTTAATTTTCGAGCCGAAAATATTAATTTGAGAATTTTACGGGTTTTGGGAAGTAAATTTCGGGAATTCTTAAATTAAAAGAATAAATATTCGATTTGAATATTTATGAAATTTAAGATAAAATTCCACGTTTCGGGAATTAATATGATTATTTCGAAGATGAAACTCGATCAGAGACTGATTTGAAAATATCGAAGTTTGAAGGGCTGAAATGCAAAAGGCCGGGATTATTTGATTAATCCGATTTTATTTAATTTTAATCCGAGTATATTTAATTTTGGAATATGTAAAGTTTCGATTTTAATTCTAATATTCTTAAATTATTTTGGATTGAAATTGAATTAAAACGAAGGCCGAGGACTGAATTGCAATTAATGAAAACTTGAGGGACTAAATTGCAAATATGCAATACATATCCGATTTTACCTTAAGTATATCAGATTTGATACGTGTGAATTTATGGAGAAGTATGAAAACAGAGCAAAGGAGAGCCGAGAGCCGGGAGTTCTTCCTTTTTCTTTAGATTTCGATTTGTTCAAATCGCCGTAACTTTTAATCTGCTCGTCCGATTTCGATTCCGAAAAGTGTTCTGGAATTCTTGCAACGAGGCCTTCGAATTGATGTAAGTTTCTGAGTACTTCATGTATGTTTATGGATCGAAATATTACAGAAATCAGTATGTTGATATATAATCATGTTCTTCAACTTGTATATGTTCCGATATCGAAACCGAATAGACGAACAACTATTGTTTGCATGAGATGTGAATTTCCAGCTTATGGTTCGAACTCTCATCCTTCTAATATGGCTGATTTATGATATATGTTGGCTGGTTTAATATGTAAAAGAGTTTGAAAGGATTGAGACATTGTTCGGGTATCAAATTTGAGCCATTACGCCGTTGGTTTTTTGCGGTTTATGAATTCTGAGAATATGATGCTGTTGAGTTCGAGATTATGATGCTGAAATGACAATGATTTTAGTTGAATCAGTTAGATATATTGTTGGTTTGATATATATACATGAGTGTACATAAAGTTTGAATGATTTCGATATTTCGTCGGTTACCGATTTTGAATCGCTACGCCGTCGATTGAAGTTTTGAAGCCATTTTTGATAACCAATGACTGAACTAAGATGTTATTGAGATGTTGCTGATGATATAGCAATTTTATTCGTCTATTTCAGTCAAGTTTGGAAGACGAACGACGCATGACTCCAATTATGAACCGAAGAAGACGAAGTGAGGTTTGAAATGAATTCGAATGAAGATATATTGATAAAATTGACTTGATTCTGAAATGCTTAAATGGAATGAAGTTTGATGTTTCTGTTTTGATGATTATATTTCAGATTGAAGCATTCAGAACCGAGGTATACAGAGGTATAATGACGACATCGAGAGTCAGGGACTTTGAAACTCAAGATCGATTCTTCTCGAGTTATCCCGCCAAAATCACATACGTATTTATTTCTTTGATTTGATTTTGATGTTGTCGATCCATCCCAGGTAGTGGATCTTTGATTTGAGTCGATACGATTATGATATGATGATGATATTGAATTGATTCTATGCCAAGGTCGGAGGGCGACCTTATTTTCGAATCCTGAATGATTACGATAGATGGATATCCATGTCAAGATCAGTTATGAATCTTGATGGCAACGAAGTGAAATGAATCAATTCTCGATCGATCGAAAGAAGCGTTATTTACTCTATTGTTGAGTCAATTAAATAGAGTCGATATGATTTATTTAACGCTTTTGATATGTTGCTTATACTGAGATGATTTCTCATCGGAGTTTATCCGGCTGTTGTTTTGTTTTGTATGTGTGCATCACAACAGATGGGGCAGGAGCTGGTCTGAGATGACATTGACAGCTTGGGAGCGAGACTTGGTACGTGAGGACTTGGGTTATAGCTAAACGAATATGTATTAGAGTACATCAAACTTAGTAGAAGACTTGATACGGGAAGCTCACTTATGATTTTAGTGTAGCTTGTGATTTAATGCTTTTTACGATATCCGTTTGATGTAAGAATCGCATGATTATATGCTCATGTCGTTATATATGATTATATGCATGTTCCTATCTTGATCAACCATGATTCAGGTTGAGTTTTGGATTGTTGAGATTGAAATTTGAGGATTGACAGCAGAAAAATGATTCTGGTTTTTTTGGAATTGATGGCATGCTCGATCCTGTGAAAAGTTAGGATCGAGCGCGGCCATCAATTTGCAAAAACAGAGAAATGAAATATTGGGCTCGCTCGATCGGACGAGTTCATCCGATTGAGCGAGGCCGATATATTTTGGGAACCGAGAGCAGGGTTTTGGTGCTCGCTCGATCGGCTGATTTTGCCCGATCGAGCGAGGCTCCGGATTTTTAAAAAAAAAAAAAAAAATTCTGCTCTTGATTTATTATTCTTTAATTGTTTGATTAATTGTTTAATTAATCATTAGTTGCCCTAAAAAGAGATTAGCAACCCGAGGTCCCCACATTTTTTCTCCTTCTCCTCCAAGAAGGAGCCCTGCCCGGAATATAGTACAAAAACAAGAATAAACTCATGCGTAGCGAAGTGGGCAAGTGAAAGATCGATCAAACAAAAATATTAAAGGACCGTGAGAGAATAGTAAGTAACAATGGATTGGAATTACATACACAGCATCAAACAGCAGCACAGACATCACACCCATGGCAAAATTTGTCTTGAATCCCGCAACAAAATGCTTCCTACGAAATATTATATATATTAGCGAACAAATACATAACAAAAACGAAAACCTCAGGATAATTCATTACTCATGAATCTTAATTTCACCTAGATTTTATATTATAATAATAAACATTACACCACACTATATAGTACCCCAAAAAGACTATTTAAAGATCATAGTACAAAAACAAGAATAAACTCATGCGTAATGGAGAGATTATGTTTCCTAGGAAAAATATATTTATGAGAATTAGAACAATAATCATACCCAAGGAAATACATTGGGAATCCGTGGCTAGCTTACTGTAAAACAAAAAACAAAAGGAAAACGCAACCCTAATGATCAAATGATTAAAAAAAATAAAAAAATTAACGATAACATTATGTCGTTATGCGAGCAGCAAAACCGTGCAATTTTAATCAAAAATCTAATTCACTAGTCATCGCATACAAGTAAAAGCACAAGAGTATATGTAATTTCACATTCAAAACATGGAAAAATTATTACAAAAAAAATATGAAAATTAATCTAAGGAAGCACAGTGACTGTTCTCACTTCTCAGGGAACGAGAGAAATTCACCTTTCCGGGTTTAGTACATGTCACCCGCTTTCCGAAACAGTAACGATAAATCGATCATCGAAGACAAAGAGCGCAGAGAGATTAATGAGAGATGAACGATTAATTTTGGTTTAGGGTTTTAGGATTGAATTCGGCAAGCCCATGGGCCATTACCCAAAATCTATATAAAATTAATTTTCGATTTTTTTAAAAAAAAAACGAAATGATTTAATGGATTTGACAATTTTTAGATGGGTCAGTTAATTTGGTTTAACCAAATGCTCACTCTGCCTCCATCGTCTATTAATCCTTCTATCTTTTCATTATAATTTTATATTTTTTCCATTGATCAATCGGGCAGTAGACTCATCTCAAAAAATGATTCGTGAGATGGTTTCATAAGTGTTTTTATATTAATTTATTTATTCAATAAACTTGAATAAAACAACGCCGATGAAATAGGACCAACTTCTACTAATATTAATTTACGTAGGAGCAAAGCAAGCATGAGATTGCCTTCAAATGTTCAGCTCACTAATATACAACCCGTGATAAATGATGGAGCCCGAAAATTTTTAAATTCGGAAAAGTTTTTAATCACAAGAAGATGAATGGTTGATCTTATTTAATTGCTTGCAAGTTGCAATGCTTTTTTTGAATAAAAATTTATTCATGGACTTGGACGTACAAAAAACAAACTCATATCCACTAGTGTCTTCAAAATAAAAAAAAAATACATTATAAAATTTATGCATTATATTACTATTATGAATTATGCATGCTTATTGGAAAATAATGTTTTAGCATATTATTTTTAAGAACGAATCATGTTTTAAATACGTTATTTTGAGACAGCGCGTATTTTACAATTTCGAGTTACATGTAAGAGGAAGTTCTGGTGTCCTTGTATACGTTAGTATCATTCTGTTCAATGAGATTTTTATACAAGTTTTGAGTCATATGATTTTTGACTCGTTGATTGAACTTAATTTTATGCATGGTATTTTATACCTACGAACACAACGCATCTTTTAAAAAAATCAAAAAACTATTTTGCATTTTCCGCATTCATCTATTTCTACTATAAAATGGTGAATTGAGGCAAAGTTTTTTTTATTGTGTATTGTTATAATTGCCCAAATTTTGTTCATTAGAGTGTTAAATACAAGGGGTATTTCTGAGAACTGCATGAAAATTATAAGGACATTTGAGGAAGCACAATAATTCTTTTCTCTCCCCTATATGGATTAATGGGTTAATAATTGAGTTTGTTTTTATTGCGTCTTAATTTTATTGAATCACAATAATTTCCCTCTCTCCCTACATGGATTAATGGGTTAATAATTGAGTTTGTTTTCATTGCGTCTTAATTTTATTGGGTTTATTGGGTTTTTTAATGGACTAATAATTGAGTTTGTTTTTATTGCGTCTTATTTTTATTGGGTTTATTGAGTTTATTTTTATTGGGTTTTAATTGACTCTTAATATCTGAGTTTTTTTAGTGAGTGTACTTTTTTTGGGTTTTTTTAAATTGGGTCTTAATATTGAGTTTGTTTGTTTTATTGCGTCTTATTTTTATTGGATTTTTAATTGACTCTTAATATCTGAGTTTTTTTAGTGAGTTTTATTTTTGGGTTTTTTTAATTAGGTCTGCTCTTGTAGATTATGTTCTAAGTGAATCATTTTTATTTTTATTTTTAATATTAATATTTATGGATAATAATGATTTTTTATCTTGAAAAATATAGAATTATGAGATAAATTAAGAGCAAAAAACTGTTATGATTATAATAATAGAATAGTAAGATACTAATAAAAATGATGAATTAATCATATTGAAATAGATAATGAATTACATAAGATAAGAATTATAACAAATATAGCAATAGAAGAATTCTCATACTTTTTGTACTATGACAATAAAATAACTGATCATTTAAAATATTTAAGCAATATTTACACTTTTACAAAATTTGTGTTTAATATAATATATACATATATAACATCACCATAAATTTTATGAAGAATAAGTTTCAAAATGTGATAATATGTTAATAATATCATGCTATATTAGAAAGAAAATAAAAAATACTATATATTTTTTTGAACTCTTTAAACACAACATTTTAATTGGTTTTTAAAATATCATATTGCATTTGTAAATTTAATCATATACTATAGCAATATAAATGAAATAAAAAAATAAATTATTTCATATAATTTCTTTGTTATTATAAATACATTGTGTCTATTCACCTCTTATTTTATTATAAAAATTCACCTTCAATGAATTGGTTTGAATTATTTTCTATCAATTTAAAAAAACAAAATTTAAAACACATTTTTAAAAAATAAAATAAAATTTGGTTACGACATACTTATAAAAAAATTGAAAATAATGATACGTCATAATTCAATAGATATTTGATCATAAAAATAAATTAGAGAAATAAAATTTTATCGAAACATAATTATTAGGAAAATCTAAAAACAATTAACATAAAAATGATTCAGATGTTGGAAAATAAAAATATGCATGTATTATTTAAAATTATTAAAGATAATATATATTTATTTTATTATGACTATAAAAGTGTAAATAGAAGGACTAAGTTTTTTTACTGTGGATTTTTTATTTTGCCCTTAGATTGTATATTAATTCGATTAATTGTATTGATATGAGATTTTCTACATAGTGTTTTAAAAATATAAAAATTGATGTATAAAGTGAATATATGTTTGAAAAAAAATATATATATTTTAACTGAAATTATTTTAAAAAAATCATGTATATTTAATAATTTTATCTTTAAAAGTGTGAATACAAATAAAAAAAATTCATTAGAGAATTTGTCGATAAATAATTGCATGAACATTTGGTGGAAAATATATATAAAAAATTAAAAAAATATATAAAATTTATGGATAATTTGGAATTTAAATAAAATTAAATATTATAAATTTCATTCATAAATATTAATAAATCAAAGATAATTTTGGAAAAATAATGAAAAAATTGTAATTTTGTTCCGCTAATATTTGCAAATTATGATTTTGGGTCTATATTTTCATACGAGATAATTACCCTTATGAAATCTCAAGATTTCTAAAAACCCATTATGAAAAATGAATTATCTATTAACTCCTTGTGTTTTTAAATCTTGAGCACTTATATCCCCTATGTTTTCAAGTTTGAGCGCATCCCCTTATCTATACGTTGTATTATGTCCAAAATTTGAAACACGAGGACTTATCAGATATAGAGGGCTTTTAGCGATATCGAAATTTCAGTTGCATTAGTCTTAAGTATTTCGATTTTTGGCAATTTAAGTTATTTTTCATCGAAAATGTTGATGCAATACTATAAATGTCTACGCTACAAAAGTATCACATTGAAAAAAGGAATTTAAAATCGTAAAAAAAAAAATAAAACAAATCAAATACAACAGACTTTGAAATCTGATAACACAAAGTATCAAAATTACAAATAAAGAACTTATAGAACCAAAAAAGCAATTTTTCCTAAAATAAATGTCAAAATGTAATCCATCACATTTATCTAAATAAATTTAAGGGTAAATTGCATATATCACCCTTGTGAAATCTCGTGTTAGCTAATAACCCCCTGTGAAAAAATTTTAAGCTAATAACCCCCTGTGATTCTAGATTTGTAGCATACACACCCCTTCTGGCTAAAAAATGACGAAAATGCCCTTGCCTTTTATGAACTATTTAATTTATCATTTATTTTATGTAGGGGTATTTTCGTCATTTTTTAGCTGAAAAGGGTGTGTATGCTACAAATCTAGAATCACAGGGGGTTATTAGCTTAAAAAATTTTCACATGGGGTTATTAGCTAACACGGGATTTCACAAGGATGATATATGTAATTTTCCCAAAATTTAAGACTCAAACATAAGACTTCATCAAATATTAGAAATTTGATTTGAATTTTAATTATTACTTATTTTAGTTTAATTTTAAAGGTGAATAAATTTAAATTTATGATTTGTCTTATGTTATATCTAATATATTTTCACGTGTCTAACGTGCGAGACACGTGTTAATTGATTTTTTAAATATCATACTACATTTATAAAGTTAATCATATACTATTAGAATATAAATGCAAACAATGAATAAAATATTTTTATATAATTTTTTTAAAAAAATACATTGTGTTAATTCACATCTTATTTAATTATAAAACTTCACCTTCAGTGAATTGGTTTGAATTATTTTTTATGAATTTAAGAAAACAAAATTTAAAACCCATGAGCATCAAAGTGATTTTTTCTGAGAAATATATGTAATGAAAAAATAAAATTTGGTTACAACATAATTTTAAGAAAATTTGAAAACAACAATACGTCAAAATTGAATAAAAATTTGATAATAAAAATAAATTAGAGAAATAACATTTATCGTGCATAATTTTTAGGAAAATCTAAAAAAAATAAAAATAAAAATGATTAGATGTAGGAAAAAAATATCTATTAATTAAAATTATTAAAGATAATAAATATTTATTTCGGATATTTGGAGATAAATCTCTATTACCAAACCCAACTTAGAGATCAGTCCACATGCCCTTCAATTTAGTACTGCACTCCCTGAACCTCAAAATTTATTTCTTTTAACTCCCTGGTCAACACAATCACGTGTATTTCACCTTCTCTCTCTTCCCTTCACCTCTTTTCTCATCCCGTTTGTTTTTAACCTATTTTCTCACAAGCAAGTTTATTTTTCACCTATTTTCTTATCTTCTCTTACACGATTTTGACTGTAAAACCCCAGCCATGGACGACAAAGGCCACCGAAGAGGAAGCTGACCTCTTCCCTTCACGTTTTTCACCTCTTTTCTCATCTCCTCTTTCAAGATTTGAACAGTAAAACTCCACGATGGACAAGGAAGGCGACTCGAGAGAAAGCTGACTCCGTGATAAAAATTATACGGTAAATCATATCCTTGTATTTTTTCTAGTTGATACGATCTTACCTTGCAATTTTCTCCTCTCCTCTATTTCATGATTTCTACATTAAATCCCTAGCCTCTCGGACAACGAAGGTGCTGAAGATGAATCTGAAAACCTTGAATTAATATTTGTAATCCCAGTAAGCATGCCAATGTTTCTGTAGTTTTCCTAGATTTGATTTTTCACATTATGCCTCATGATTTTGATTCAATTTTCTTGATGTGTATATGTAGATTGATGTAATTGATTTTGTTGTTTTGAATGTTGCTTTGATTGTTCGAATCAAAGCAACGACATCAATGATCCTATTAAAATTTTCTTTGGTGGTATTTTTTTGATTTGAATTGAATTAGAGATTCCGTTAATATAATCTATGTTTCTGGATATATTTTTCGAATTGGAAATTAATGTAAGCTAATCGATGTTTTTTTAAAAAGAAAAATTGAAGTGTCATTGATTCCATTTTTTAAATTTTTATGATTATAGAGAAGATTAGATGATTTGAATTTCTTGAGTTCAAGTTGGTTTTTAATCTCGGTTTACTGCTATTATTTTGTGAACTTATTGTTTATGAGTCAATGATAATTAATATGTGTTATTATATTTATGAAATGATTCCTAAAAATTTGTTTTGAACAAGTATTTCTTACTTATCAAGATTTTTTTTTAATGAAATAATTAGAAAGTTAAGAAAAAAGATAAATCTTGAACATATTTGGATTCTTTTTAGTTTGTGTTGGTTTAAGGTTGAAACTTATATTTGTTTGATTAATCTTCATGTTATTTGTTTGCTGGTAATTGTACTTCGAATTCCTTATTTTTTCCAGCTGTTGGTTGTTGTGTATTTTGCTCAAATTTATTTGTGATTTTTTTGTTGGTGATTGTTGTAATATATTGTCGATTTGACACTTTCTTTTTAGTTGTATATAACTATATATTATAATTTTGTTGTTATAGTGTTCTTGTAGTTTGTAAAAATGTTTATCAGATTTGGTCATTGTTTAATCAATTTTTCTAATTTGTTAATGAAGATTATGTTTTGTTAACATAGTTTTTAGTAGCTTGGCGTACAAGTAATATTATGATCCTATAATTTTGTTTTGATATATTATGATTTATTTGGAAAAAAAAATACTAATTTGTTTTCTAATGTCATAGGGAAAGGCAAATGGTAGATCACAGACTTTGCAAAACCACGTCTACAAGAAGGTTTACTCGATCTCGCGAAAGTAATGGTGATGCATCATTCCCTTGGTCCTTTTGCGAGACTCACTTTGATTTTATTGTATTTTGTTGAGTGGTAAGCCATGTATTTGTGTGGTGGTAAGTCATATACTCAACTGTTTATTAGATGTTTCATTTAATTTTTATGCCTGGTCGGCACTTGTTGGTGTAATATTTTAAATTGTTAAGGTCATAGTTTGAATTATTTTTATATACACTGATGTCTGAGTTTTTCGGGATGTCCTATTTACGAGGAGATTATGCTGAAATTTTTATAAGCACAAATTTTTTTTAAAATCAATCGTAATTAGTCCGTGAGATATGCCGAAATGAATTAAGATTATGTCGCTATTTCCATCACTATCATTCTTCTAGGAGAAAATACTTTGAAAGATTAGCACATCTTTTTCCCAAATATATATGCTCGAATCGCCTCGATGTATGCTGAACTGGATTAAGTTTATGCCAGTATTGGACTTATATTTGTCCAAGTTAAGTTATTTTATACCAAAAATTATTTTAAAATAATTTTATTCTTATTAGATACAAATCACAAGAAGAGTTATATTTTCATCACTATTATTCTTCTAAGAGACATAATATTTTGAAAGAGGAGTACTCCCAAATATATATGCTCGAATCACTTCAATATATGCTGAATTGGATCGATATTATGCCAGTATTAGATTAAAATGTGTTTAAATTAATCTATATTATACCAAAATTTATTTTAAAATAATTGTGTTCCTATTAAATACAAATCACAAGAACAGTTATATTTCCACCACTATCATTCTTCTAGGAGACAAAAGACTTTGAAAGATTAGCACATCTTTTTCCCAAATATATATGCTCCAATTGCCTCGATATATGATGAATTGGATTAAGTGTATGCCAGTATTGGACTAAATTGTGCAAAAGTTAAGTTATTATAAAAATGTCCAAATGTAAAACATGTATGGAAGTTGTATCAAATTTAACAAATTCTCATACCACAATTAGACATAGTATTATATTTCATTTCAAGCAAAAGTACTACGTATCATTACAAGTAGTATTGCGTTTCTGATCACGTACCAACACCATAATATAAAATATATATGAAAGATGTACCAAATTTAACAAATTTTCATACCACAATTAGACTCTATTATACTTCATTTTCACGCAAAAGTACGTATAGTTACAAATGGAACTGCGTTTCTGATCACGTACCAGCACCACAATGTAAAACATGTATGAAAGATGTACCAAATTTAACAAATTCTCATACCACAATTAGATGTTATTATACTTCATTTTCAAGCAAAATTACTACGTATCATTACAAATAATATTGCGTTTCTGATCACGCACCAACACCACAATGTAAAATATGTATGAAATTTGTACTAAATTTAACAGATTTTCATACCACAATTAGAGGTTATTATACTTCATTTTCAAGTAAACGTACTACGTATCAATACAAATAATACTGCTTTTCTGAACCATGCACCAACACCACAATTTGAGGTTATTATACTTTATTTGCTAGCTAAAGTACTACGTATATATATAAATGGTACTGTGTTTCTGACCACGCACCAACATCACAATGTAAAATATGTATGAAAGATGTAATAAATCTAACAAATTCTCATACCACGATTAGACGTTATTATACTTCAGTTTTAAGCAAAGGTACTACGTATCAATACAAATGGTACTATGTTTCTGACCATGCACCAACACCATAATTTAAAACATGTATAGAAGATGTACCAAATTTAACACATTTTCATACCACGGTTAGACGCTATTATACTTTATTTCCTAGCTAAAGTACTACATATAGATATAAATGGTACTGCGTTGCTGACCACTTCATTTTCAAGCTAAAGTATTTTGATTTATACTACAAAATTAGACATTTGATGTGAAAACATTTGTTAATCACCATTGATGATACAAAATCAAGACATTGTAGGAATAAATATAATTATTTTAACCATAGATGTTACAAACATTTACAATGGATACATATACAATTGTTTGTTAATAACCATATATGCTACTAAATTAGACATTAGAATGCATAAACACATGTTTATGCATAAATTGTCTAATTTTATAGCATCAATGATGATTTGGCACATGTTTATGCATGAAATGGCTAATTTTGTAGCATATATGGTGATTAACAAACACATGTATATGTATCCATTATATATGTTTGTAACATCTATGGTTAAAACAACATTATGTATGCATTCAATGTCCTAATTTTGTAACATCAATGGTGATCAACACATGTTTACAAATCAAATTTCTAATTTTTTAGCATCAATAATGATTATCACATGTTTATGCATTCCAATGTCTAATTTGATAGCATGTATGGTGATTAACAAATACATGTATATGTATCCATTGTATATGTTTGTAACATCTATGGTTAAAACAACCTTATGTATGCATCTAATGTCCTAATTTTGTAACATCAATGGTGATGTTGGTGTGTGATCAGACGTAGTACCGGTTATATTGACCAGTAGTACAATAGATCAAAAATAAAGTATAATGGAGACTATTTGTGGTATGATGGTTTGTTAAATTTGGTACATCTTCCATACATGTTACTATGGTGGTGTTGGTGCGCAGTCAAAAACGCAGTATCGGTTTTAGAGCCCAGTAGTATAATATATGGAAAATGTGGTATAATAGGGGCTATTTGCGGTATTATGTGTTGTTAAATTTGGTACATCTTCCATACATGTTTACCATGATGGTGTTAGTGCATGGTTAGAAACCCAATACTGGTTATATTGTCCGGTAGTACAGTATATGAAAAATGAGGTATAATAGAGGCTATTTGAGGTATTATGTGTTTTTAAATTTTTTACATCTTCCATACATATTTACTATGGTGGTGTTGGTTCGTGGTAAGAAATGCAGTACTAGTTATATTGATCAGTAGTACAGTACAAAAAAGGAAGTACAATAGAGATTGTTTGCGGTATGAGTTTATGTTAAATTTGATACATCTTCTATACATGTTTATCATGGTGGTGTTGGTGTGCGGTCAGAAATGCATTAGTGGTTATATTATCCAGTAGTACAATATATGGAAAATGAGGTATAATGGAGGCTATTTGCAGTATTATATGTTGTTAAATTTGGTACATCTTTCAACATGTTATCATGATAGTGTTGGTTTCGTGGTCAGAAACGCAGTACTAGTTATATTAATCAGTAGTATAATAGATAAAAAAGGAAGTATAATAGAGACTATTTGCGGTATGAGTTTATGTTAAATTTGGTATCTTCCATACATATTTACCATGGTGGTGTTGGTGTATATTGAAAAACATTGTACTAGCTGTACTAATTCGTAGTACATTAGTAGACAAGTGTAGTATAAAATTGGTTTATTTGGTATAATATTTTGGTGCTAGATCAAAAACTTAATACCAGTTGTATTGACTCGTGGTACATTAACAGGTAAATGTAATATAACATTGGTTATGTGAAGTATCATTTATTGTCAAATTTTGTATAAAAGTGTGACGTAATCAATTTATAAGTGTTAACAACCATATCTAGTCAACTGACACATATTAGCGATTCAATAAATGAAAATTATACATCCATTCTGCCAAAATACAGTACAAACTTCATCAAGACAATTATCCATTCGATCAAAATATAGTACAAAATACACCAAAACTAATTGTCCACTCCATTCTCATTTGCCTAAATCCATTTTCATCAACCCATATTCGTCATTTAGGATGGTTGCAGCAACGTGTGCCTTGTACCGTCTAAGTTGCAGTCAGTCTGATAATTCCATGTAAAAGGAGGTCATCGCGAGCATTGCACTCCGTCCATATGCAAGTAAACACACCACAATCGGAATTAATTTCTTGGTTTCTACACTTTGGGAATCCCACGTTGTAATTGGCAAGGTCAACATCCTTGAAAATCCTCAAGTATCCTAACAAAAATTCAACCTGGACACAAATTGAATTATTGTAATAGTAAACTAATTGCATCACATAATGACAAAGATACAATAATGCAATACTTACAATAAGAGTTATATTTTCACCACTATCATTTTTCTAGGAGACAAAATACTTTGAAAGATTAGAACATCTTTTTCTCAAATATATATGCTCGAATCGCCTCGATATATGCTGAATTGGATCAAGTTTATGCCAGTATTGGACTAAATTATGCCTATATTCAGATGTTTTATAACAACAATTTTTGTTAACTAATTTTTCCTATTAGATGCAAATCACAATTTCCACAACCTATAATATATTAAGTTGTGCTTGTAAAAAAACACAAATAAACTCAGTCATCAGAATATCAAAATGCAATATTAACGCAATAGGCACATTGTCCTGGACACCAACACATATTAATTATGAAGAGGTACACATATACTAACTCAAAATGTTTTCTACCATAAACATATCCTGCAATACAAATTTTAAAGTTCATGGATCTTTACTAAACAAACCATGTTTTTCGGATAATATGGTTTTCGCAATCCGCGCTCTAACACTATTCATCGTGCAATCTTTTTCGTAGTTCCATGTTTCATCGTCGTCTCGAGCGTAGCACTACATTTTTTTTTTTGAGAAGATAAGTAAAAACATGAATGTAGAGTAAATTATGCCATTTTTTAGTACAATAAACTACAAGAAAAAATCGATCAAACAAACAATGGTTTGAAAAATAAACTTCAACAAAATAAACAAAAAATGCACATAAACTTGAAAAAAAGACGATAACCATAATTTTTAGCTTAAACGAAATTCAAATATAAACAAAAAAAACGAATAAAATGTATTATAAGGACTGGACACCATCTTATATTTTATGATTGTGATTAATCATCAATTTTTCAATTTCATATCTTCTGGTAGCTCACTTTTATATTGACAATTGCAGAAAACTACTTGCAACTTCTACCAACTAAAATATGTAATTATCAAAGGAATTAACTGTCTTTGTTAACACACTTGGATCTTCCAGCCTTCTTGAACGATAGCATAATAACACAAATTATATCGATAACCTACAAAATAAATCACATAAATTTAGCCCCTGATCAAAGAGCGAAACATTGACCAACGACACCCAAGAAGAATATACAGCTAAAAAATATAACCACCAACGATCATTATCTTCATCCAACAGACCCTTTTTATTCCGCAAATGTTTTGCAAAATATGAGGAAAATATGAAATCGCAAGTGCAACATTAAATTAATCAACACACCACACAAGGAGTTTGAATGCAATAAATAAATCAATCACCTATTTCCTCCGACCCTTTAACAACCACACAATGCAATTTATCAAATTGTGTAATTGAATCAATAACACTTTAATTTTTTTCTTAAAAAAACACCACTTAGCTTACATTAATTTCCAATCCAAAAAATTCAACCACAAACATAGATTATATTAACGGAATCTCTAATTCAATTAAAAAAATAACACCAAAGAGAATTTCTAATAGTTTCGCTGCTACTGCTGCTTTGATTCGAACAATCAAAGCAGCATTCAAAACAACAAAATCAATTACATAAATCTACCTATACGCATCAAGAAAATTGAATCAAAATCACGAGGCATAATGTGAAAAATCAAATCTATGAAAACTATAGAAACATTGTCATGCTTACTGGGATTACAAATATTAATTCAAGGTTTTCAGATTCATCTTCAACACCTTCGTTGTCCGAGAGGCTAGGGATTTAATGTAGAAATCGTTAAATAGAGGAAAGGAGAAAATCGCAAGGTAAGATCGTATCAACTAGAAAAAATACAAGGAGATGATTTACCGTATAATTTTTATCACGGAGTCAGCTTTCTCTCCAGTCGCCTTCCTCGTACATGGTGGAGTTTTACTGTACAAATCTTGAAAGAGGAGATGAGAAAACAGGTGAAAAACGTGAAGGGAAGAGGTCAGCTTCCTCTCCGGTGGCCTTCGTCGTCCATGACTGGGGTTTTACAGTCAAAATCGTGTAAGAGAAGATAAGAAAAGAGGTGAAAAATAAACCTGCTTGTGAGAAAATAGGTTAAAAACAAACGGCATGAGAAAAGAGGTGAAGGGAAGAGAGAGAAGGTGAAATACACATGATTGTGTTGACTAGGGAGTTAAAAGAAATAACTTTTGAGGTTCAGGGAGTGTAGTACTAAATTGAAGGGCATGGGGACTGATCTCTAAGTTGGGTTTGGTAATAGGAAATTATCTCCAAATCCCCTTATTCATTTTATTAAATTAATGTGTATTATTTGGATTAATATAAAAATGATTATATGTTGAAAATTAAAAATATATATTTATTAAAATTATTAAAGATAGTAAATATTTATTTTATTAGATTGTGTATTATTTCAATCTAAAACAATTAACATAATAAATATTTTCACTCTAAATTTTCTATTTTGTCCTTAGATTGTGTATTATTTTGATTAATTGTATTGAGATTTTCTACATAATGCTTTAAAAATATAAAAAATGATATATAAAGTGAATATATATATATATATATATATATATGTCTGACAAATAAAAAATATTTTCACTCAAATTATTAAAAAAAATCATGTATATTTAATAATCTATTACCTTACCTATCTAAAAGTGTGAATAAAAGGATAAAATTTTATCATTGTAAAATAACAAATTTGCCGTTTTATTTACACTATAAGTAAGGTCATATAAAAATATATAGAGATATAAAAGTAAAAATAACATTTTAGTTGAGACATAAAAGTAAATAAATATTTTTATTATATTATATGTACATATTAATATTCATAAATACATTATACATCTTCATTAAATTGCAACTAATGCGTCCATTAATACCATTACATAATTCATTTTTTAATTATTTTTTTCGAAAAGAACTATTTTTTCATTTTTCACAATTTGTTTTTATTTATTTACACCTTATGTAATGTTCGGTAATATAAAAATATATAAGAATAAGATAAATTTTAGTTTGTGGTTTAATTAATGAGTTACAGTTAATCAAATAGATAAATAAATTTTTAAAAGAATAAAAGAAAAATTAAAACTTAAGGTATTAATATAAAAAGTTATAATTAAAAAAATATAAGAATATAAATCTTGAAAAAGAACAAAACTAAAAACTAAAATTTACGGTAATAATATTAAAAGTTAGAGTTAAAAACATATTTACGAAATTAATGCAGGAGTATAAATTAAATCTATTATCTACCTAAAAATGTGAATAAAAAAGGTAAATTTTATCATTGTGAAAACTATCTATCTATCTATTATTTATTACCTATCTAAAAGTGTGGATAAAAGGGTAAAGTTTTATCATTGTGAATCTATTACCTATCTAAAATTGTGAATAAAAAGGTAAAGTTTTATCATTGTGAAATAACAAATTTGCAATTTTATTTACACTACAAGTAAGGTCATATAATAATATATAGGGATATAATACAAGTTAAATGACAAATAATAAAAATAATATACAAGTTAGAAAATTTATATACCACAAAAGAACAAAAAAAAACATGCGAGTTAAATGATCAAAATAAAAACAATATACAAGTGACATGATTAAAAATGAAAATGCATCGTAATATGACTAAAAATGAAAAATTCAAGTTACAAGATTGAAAATACAAATTCACCATTAATATGACTAAAAATGAAAAAAAATGATCATTGTATTATTTCAGTTGATTTTCATAATTAATAATTAAAGTTTATATGATTTTTTATTATAAGGCCATGAAAATCTCAATAATTATAAAAAATAATAAATAGATATATTATATAAACAAAGTGTCATCACGTGCATCGCATGTGCTGTTTACTAGTATTTTCATAAGTATGAATGAAAAATACAGGACGTCATAATATTTATTGTATTCTTGTTATTTAAAATTATATATAAACATATAATAATTATTTTTATAATTGTGTATACTGACATGACCCTTACTAATATAGAATCCTAGATCTGCCCTGTAGAGAAGCCCTCAGTTGGCTCATGGAGCTCTAATTTTCAAGCATCATTATAGAGTCTAATGCGCTTCTAGCTAGTTGTCAATGCTTTGAATAAAACGGCGCCTGGGAATTACTCTAGTTTTGGTTTAATTATTGATGACTGTAAAAATATGGCGTTGAAAATACCGTCATGTATCTTTATTTTTGCTCGTCGATCAGTGAATCAAACCGCTCATGTTCTAGCTCGAACAATTGGTTCTACAACTGATTTTGAAGGCCGAATTGATGTAATAGATTCGAATTTAGTTTAATACGAAATATGTTTTCCCTAAAAAAACTAATTTTCGAATTTTAAAAATAAAAAATTAATCAAATTATTTGCCGATGTCGGGGCAAAAAATATGATATGATGGCTGCGGGGTGGAGTGAGGTGGCGAAGAGCTAATGGCGGAGGAAGATTGTGTGTAAATGGACGGTGGTGGACTAATCTAGAATGCTTGATGGATGGTCGGTTCTAGTGATGTTACATGTTTGGTTAGGGGCCGACTCAAAAAATTTGGTCAGAGGGGCACAATTATGGACGGAACTATGTGTTGTTTCGCCCGGGTGGTCGCTTGGACGAACTAATTTTTTTACGTATTTTTTATACATTGCATTTAGTCAATTTTGTCAAAATCCCTGTGAACAATTTTAAAAATAAAAAGATAAAAGCTCAACACATAAAAAAAAATAGAGAGCTTAGAAAATTTTAGTTTGAATAGAGATAAAAATATGGCTCCGTTATTGGATACAATTCATAAAACAATCATGAATGTGCATTTTATATCAACTAAAAGACGGCCAGAAAAGTTAAAATATTATAATCAATTCATAATAATTCATTTACAATTATTTGATGAGTTATTAAACATATTTTCTTTGAAATACAATACATCAATATTATTTAAATTAACATCTACCATATTTTATTTAATAAAAAATTAATATAAGTGCAAATTGCTCAAAAATCCCCAATGCAAACATGTTTTGCTCTGCACTCCCTGCCCACTTTTTTGTACCACAATTTTTGTTAATTTGTACCATATCTTGTATGATTTTGTACCACATATTATATTGTTTTGTACCACATTTTATGATTAGGGACCCCAAAGCAAAATATGTTTGCATTTGGGGATTTTGAGCAAATTGCCCTTAATATAAATATACACTAATAATTTTTTAAAAAAATTTGAGGGGGGGCCATGCCCTCTCCGGACCCTACATGGGTCCGCCCCTGTGTTTGGCCACTTTAAACTTGATGATTTTTTTTTTTAAAAAAATGGTTTCATTAAAAAGAAAATATTGCTAATGTAATTCTTATCGAACGTACATACAATACAATTATGCAGCGCCATCATATTTCTCGAACGAGTTAATATTTGAATAACAATAAAAATCCGTTTTTTTTATAGTATTTTCACATAACACTCCAATTAGGTGAGAGGAAAATAGAGCAATAATTGGGTACTACACAATTACAAATCCACCATTTCAAATAACGGGGTGTATTCATTCAATCACTCTAAGAATTTTAGTAACTTATGCTCATCAACGTGAGTACCAATGCCTAAAGAAAAAAAAAAAAATCAACGTGACCAACGCCAGAAAAGTGAGGTCAAGAGGCAAAATTTAACGTGAGTTAGCAAGCCATTTATTTCCTTCCCCATTAAAAAAAAATCTAGAGGTAATTACGTTGGATATTGAAAATAATACACATTCGATAGTTACATTTAATTTTCAGATTTAATGTCTAATTAGAAATTGATCTAATCAAATATTATATGTAGTAAAATTTTTAAATCTCACTACATGCAATATTTTGAAATATGATATATAATATAGTTTTATGAATAAAGATCCTAGATTTGCCAATACATGAAATCCCTATATAAGAAAAAATTGAACATCATGATATATGTTGTATATATCCATCTTAAGAATTAACGGGGGAAAATATGAAACACCTAATTCAAAATTTAAAATCAAATATAAAAATGAGCTCCATTGATAGGCGCGCCATGAATTGATTTTTTTCCATAAACCTACCTGTATATATAAAAAAGAAATCAGTACAGGAGAGAGGGACTATACCAATACCTTTCTAGTAACAACAACAATAAGATTCAAATTTTAGTGCTAACTCTAATATATGGAAAGCCCACTTTCTCGAGTCTACAGATCCCTTTGAGACGACCTGTAAATCCCTAGGCTGAACAGTTCTTGTCCCAAACCGTGAACACCCCCTAATTAAGTATTAGAGAGGCCAAATGAGCTCTAATTTTCAAGCATCATTATAGAGTCTTATGCGCTTCTAGTTAGTTTTTAATTCTTTGAATAAAAGGTCTGAGGATTACTTTAGTTTTGATTTAATTATTTATGATTGTAAAAACATAACGTTAAAAATATCGTCATGTACTTTTACTTTCGCTCGTCGATCAACGAATAAGTAGCTCATGTTCTGATTCGAACAATTGATTCTACAATTGATTTTGAAGGCCGAAATGATGCAATAGCTTCGAATTTAATTTAATGAAATACATTTCCGCTAAAAGAAAGGCGAAAAATAGGATGCAATGGTGGCGGGGTGGAGTGAGGTGGCGAAGAGCTAATGGCGGAGGAAGATTGTGTGAAAATGGACGGTGGCGGACTACTCTAGTCCGATAATGATTGATGGATGGATGGTCGGTTCTAGTGATGTTACATGTTTTACAGCTACACTCCAATTTGGTGAGATGAAAATAGAGCAATAATTTAATTACAAATCCACCATTTCTAATACACTATGCGAATCAACGTGACCAATGCCGGAAAAGTGAGGGAAAGAGGAAAATTTTTAACGTGAGTGAGCAAGTCATTTATTTCCTTTACCACTAAAATAAAATTTATAAGTAATAAGAACCTTGACCTCTCCAAAATTTAGGAAAGGTGTTGCCATCAGACTAAGTGATCATTGACACTTCTTTGTTTAAAAATAAAATAAAATAAAATTTAGAGGTAATTACTCGATAGTTACATTTAATTTTCAGATTTAAATTCTAATTAGATATTAATCTAATAATTGATTGTTCGACAAATATTATACGGTAAATTGGATATAAATACCCAATCAAAAACTTGATGAAGTTGGATGTTTAATTTTGGTAGAATGGATGTTTAATTCTCATACCACAATTAGACGTTATTATACTTTATTTTCAAGCAAATGTACTACATATCGTTATAAATAGTACTGCGTTTCTGACCAAGCACCAACACCACAATGTAAAATATTTATGTAAGATGTACCAAATTTAACAAATTCGCATACCACAATTAGACATTATTATACTGTCAAGCAAAAGTACTACGTATCGTTACAAATGGTACTGCGTTTTTGATCACGCACCAACACCACAATATAAATATGTATGGAAGATGTACAAAATTTAACAAATTTTCATACCACAATTAGACGTTATTATACATCATTTTCAAGCAAAAGTACTACGTATAGTTACAAATGGTAGTGCGTTTCTGATCACGCACAAACACCATAATGTAAAACATGAATGGAAAATGTACCAAATTTAACAAATTTTCATACCACAATTAAACGTTATTATACTTCATTTTCAAGCAAAAGTACTACGTATAGTTACAAATGGTACTGCGTTTCTGATCACGCCCCAACACCACAATGTAAAACATGTATGAAAGATGGACCAAATTTAACCAATTTTCATACCACAATTAGATGTTATTATACTTTATTTTCAAGCAAATGTACTACATATCGTTATAAATGGTACTGCGTTTCTGACCAAGCACCAACACCACAATGTAAAATATTTATGAAAGATGTACAAAATTTAACAAATTCGCATACCATAATTAGACATTATTATACTTTATTTTCAAGCAAAAGTACTACGTATTGTTACAAATGGTACTGCGTTTTTGATCACGCACCAACACCACAATGTAAAACATGTATGAAAGATGTACCAAATTTAACAAATTCTCATACCACAATTAGATGTTATTATACATCATTTTCAAACAAAAGTACTACGTATAGTTACAAATGGTACTGCGTTTCTGATCACGCACCAACACCATAATGTAAAACATGAATGAAAGATGTACCAAATTTAACAAATTCTCATATCACAATTAAACGTTATTATACTTCATTTTCAAGCAAAAGTTCTACGTATAGTTACAAATGGTACTGCGTTTCTGATCACGTCCCAACACCACACTGTAAAACATGGATGAAAGATGTACCAAATTTAACCAGTTCTCGTACCACAATTAGACGTTATTATACTTCATTTTCAAGCAAAAATACTACGTATAGTTACAAATGATACTACGTTTCTGATCACGCACCAACACCACAATGTAAAACATATATGGAAGATGTACCAAATTTAACAAATTCTCATGCCAAAATTAAACGTTATTATACTTCATTTTCAAGCAAAAGTACTACGTATAGTTACAAATGCTACTGCATTTTTAATCACGCAACAACACCATAATGTAAAACATGTATGAAATATGTACTAAATTTAACAGATTCTCATACCACAATTAGATGTTATTATACTCATTTTCAAGTAAATGTAATACGTATCAATATAAATGGTACTGCGTTTCTGAACCATGCACCAACACCACAATTCGAGTTTATTATACTTTATTTGCTAACTAAAGTACTACGTATAGATATAAATGGTACTGTGTTTCTGATCACGCACCAACACCACAATGTAAAACATGTATGAAATATGTACCAAATTTAACAAATTCTCATACTACAATTAGACGTTATTATACTTCAGTTTTAAGCAACGATACTACATATAAATACAAATGGTACTATGTTTCTGACCACTCACCAACACCATAATATAAAACATGTATAGAAAATGTACCAAATTTAACACATTTTCATACCACAGTTAGATGTTATTATATTTTATTTGCTAGCTAAAGTACTACATATAGATATAAATGGTACTGCATTGTTGACTACTTCATTTCAAGCTAAAGTATTTTGGTTTATACTATAAAATTAGACATTTGATGTGTAAACATGTGTTAATCACCATGGATGATACAAAATCAGGACATTGCATGCATAGATAAATTTGTTTTAACCATAGATATTACAAGCATATACAATGAATACATATACATATGTTTGTTAAGAACCATATATGCTACTAAATTAGACATTAGAGTGCATAAACACATGTTTATGCATAAAATATCTAATTTTATAGCATCAATGATGATTGACACATGTTTATGCATGAAATGACTAATTTTATTGCATATATAGTGACTAACAAACACATGTATATGTATCCATTGTATATATTTGTAACATATATGGTTAAAACAACATTATGTATGCATCCAATGTCCTAATTTTGTAACATCAATGGTGATCAACACATGTTTACACATCAAATGTCTAATTTTGTAATATCAATAATGATTATCACATGTTTATGCATTCTAATGTCGAATTTGATAGCATGTATGGTGATTAACAAACACATGTATATGTTTGTAGCATCTATGGTTAAAACAACCTTATGTATGCATCCAATGTCCTAATTTTGTAACATCAATGGTGATGTTGGTGTGTGTTCAGATGTAGCATTGGTTATATTGAACTGTAGTATAATAGATCAAAAATAAAGTATAATAGAGATTATTTGTGGTATGATGGTTTGTTAAATTTGATACATCTTCCATGCATGTTTACTATGGTGGTGTTGGTGCGCAGTCAGAAATGCAGTATCGGTTTTAGAGCCCAGTAGTATAATATATGGAAAATGTGGTATAATAGAGGCTATTTGCAGTATTATGTGTTGTTAAATTTGGTACATCTTCCATACATATTTTACCATGGTGGTGTTGGTGCATGGTCAGAAACGCAGTACTGGTTATATTGTCCGATAGTACAATATATAAAAAATGAGGTATAATAGAGGCTATTTGAGGTATTATTTGTTTTTAAATTTTTTACATCTTCCATGCATATTTACCATGGTAGCATTGGTTCGTGGTAAGAAACGCAGTACTAGTTATATTGATCAGTAGTACAGTATAGAAAAAGAAGTATAATAAAGGCTATTTGCGGTATGAGTTTATGTTAAATTTGGTACATCTTCTATACATGTTAACCATGGTGGTGTTGGTGCGCGGTCAGAAACGCAGTAATGATTATATTGTCCCGTAGTACAATATATGCAAACTGAGGTATAATGGAGGCTATTTGCGGTATTATATGTTGTTAAATTTGGTACATCTTCCAACATGTTTACCATGGTGGTGTTGGTTCGTGGTCAGAAACATAGTACTAGTTATATTAATCAGTAGTACAATAGATGGAAAATGAAGTATCATAGAGACGATTTGCGGTATGAGTTTATGTTAAATTTGGTATATCATCCATACATGTTTACCATGGTGGTATTGGTTCATGGTCAGAAATGCAGTACCAATTATATTGACTAGTAGTACAATAGATGGAAAAAAAAGTATGCTAGAGACTTATTGTGGTATAATGTTATGTTAAATTTGGTACATCTTTCATACTTTTTACCATGACGGTGTTGGTGTGAATTAAAAAACATAGTACTAGCTGTATTAACTTGTAGTACATTATTAGACAAGTGTAGTATAAAATTAGTTTAACTTGGTATAATATTTTGGTACTAGGTCAGAAACATAGTACCAGTTGTATTGACTCGTGGTACATTAACAGGTAAATGTAGTATAACATTGGTTATGTGAAGTATCATTTTTTGTCAAATTTTGTATAAAAGTGTGACGTAATCAATTTATAAGTGTTAACAACCACAACCGACACATATTAGAGATTCAATAAATGAAAATTACACATCCATTCTGCCAAAATACAG
The DNA here is from genome assembly GCF_033568475.1 of Henckelia pumila. Classification (NCBI taxonomy): domain Eukaryota; kingdom Viridiplantae; phylum Streptophyta; class Magnoliopsida; order Lamiales; family Gesneriaceae; genus Henckelia; species Henckelia pumila. The sequence continues at coordinate 160,402,705 of NC_133122.1, forward strand.
TACAAACTTCATCAAGACAGTTATCCATCCGATCAAAATACAGTACAAAATATACCAAAACTAATTGTCCACTCCATTCTCATTTTCCTGAATCCATTTTCATCAACCCATATTCGTCATTTAGTATGGTTGCAGCAACGTGTGCCACTTGTACCGTCTATGTTGAAATCAGTCTGATAATTTCATGTAAAAGGGTCATCGCCAGCATAGCACTCCGTCCATAAGCAAGTAAGCACACCACAATCGGGAATAGTCCCATGGTTTCTACACTTTGGGAATCCCACGTTGTAATTGGCAAAGTCAACATCCTTGAAAATCCTCAAGTATCCTAACAAAAATTCAACTTGGACACAAATCAAATTATTGTAATAGTAAACTAATTGAATCACATAATGACGGAGGTACAATAATGCAATACTTAAAAACTTTCTCGCACTTGTCCTGTCATATGGACTGTTTGTTGAGTTCCTCAGCACTAATTTTCTTTTTCATTACTCCACACAAATAGAAACCAATGGGATCTCACACCAATAGGAAATAATACATATTTGCATATCTACATTACTTTCTTATCCTACTCGTTTTCGAACCATTTCTAAATCAAAAAATAAAACATGTCATAAATATGATAAACAACTTTCACGGTAACAAAGCAGAAAAAATACAATTAAAAGAAAAGATTTTTTTAGTTTGAACAGTCTATACCTTATTTTCCCCAAAAAAAATCATTGATAAATCAAGTTTGAACTGTTAAAAAAACTTCACATCACTTAACAACCAACCTAGCAATTTTATTAAAAAATTGCAATGAGTCAACGAAGATTTACAATTTTTTTTTTGAAAAACCCACAGCCTAAGCATGCTGCGTAAGCATAGAATGCATATAAATATCACGTTATCTACCATTAAATAACACCCAATTCGCAAGACACCGGACAAGCTCTACAATCAACCGAATAATCATTCCCCATTTATTACCACATCACACACCATTCCAAAAAAAAAAAAATTAGAACAGTGTGAGAGTATGTCCCTCGCCCTAAAATAATTAGTCTCAATAATTGATATCTCAAATACCAATATCATAACCCTATATCTTATTTTTTACACCAACTTGCAATCCAAAATCCTACTTTACAAATTAATAAGAACACAATCATATAACATAAAAATTCAAAAATAGAGCAAACCGAGTTGAAAGAGATTAATGGCGAATACATGCATGAATACACTTATATATAATTTAATTTTAATAAATGTTGCCGCATCATCTTGTGTTGCTTAATTATCACATGAATTACTCGACTTGTATATATATAATACAAATTGAAATTCAACTCAAATAATGTGTTTAGGCCAATCAGATAACAGGGGAGGTGAGTGGTGGGGTAGCTAGGCTCACTCAAATGATGAAAGAAATTAAACAAGTGAAAAATAATTAATTTGTTGAATGGATGGGGCGGCAAATTTTAATAGATATAATCATATGTATCATTCTCTTATATATTCTTCCCCTATAAATATCATATCATATCCCTCCACTACTCCATATATCACTCATCATCGCCACACAGATTAACAAAAACAAGAAAGAAATTAAATTTTAGCAAATGGGCATTAAGGATGTTGAAGGTGGCGCCACCGAATTCTCCGCCAGAGACTACCACGACCCACCGCCGGCTCCGCTGGTGGACCGGGAGGAGCTGGGGAAGTGGTCGTTTTACAGGGCCATAATTGCTGAGTTCATTGCCACCCTCTTGTTCTTGTACATTACTGTGTTGACTGTGATTGGGTACAGCAGCCAGAACGCCGCCGATCAGTGCGGCGGCGTTGGCATTCTCGGAATTGCTTGGGCCTTTGGTGGCATGATCTTCATCCTTGTTTACTGCACCGCTGGCATTTCCGGTTAGTTTAGAGTACTATAATATTCTCTTCTTTTACGTTACGTACATATATAATTCTGATTTTAACGTAAACTAATTAATTAAGTCTATTAAAATGTCTTTATTTTTTGTTTGAGATATATATTTAATGTCTTTTCGATATATTGAGCTTATGTATTTTGTTGGGTTCGAGCTTTCAAATTTTGACGTCCATTTATATCCGGATAGATACACAAGAAAAGTAGTCAACTTTATTGCTGGAAAACAAGACATTATTATCATTAAAAAATACTTGAATTTTTATATGCAATTTTTCTCAAAATGATCAATTCGTTGAATTTTAATGGTAAGAGATTGTGTTACTTAAGATTTGATTACATATTTACTTTATTGGTCTACTAATTCCCATTAGCTAGCTCGACTACTTTTAAGGCAAAACAATATTTGCTAACAAGTTGTTGATGGATGTGTGCAGGAGGGCACATCAACCCGGCGGTGACATTCGGATTGTTCCTAGCTCGTAAAGTGTCGCTGGTTCGCGCCATCCTCTACATGGTGGCTCAATGTTTGGGAGCCATCTGCGGCTGTGGGCTCGTCAAGGCATTCCAAAAGTCCTACTACGTTCGATACGGAGGAGGCGCCAACATGTTGAACGATGGCTACAGCAAAGGCACCGGTCTCGCAGCCGAGATCATCGGCACATTCGTGCTCGTTTACACCGTCTTCTCCGCCACAGACCCCAAGAGAAATGCCAGAGACTCCCATGTCCCGGTGCGTGCGTGGACAAATTAATTAATTATGAGTTTTCGAACCCATGCAAATTTTAATTTTGGTTTTGAATCTAGTTCGTTAAGTACGTGGTTTCATGTTCATGTTTTGAATTCGACTACAGGTTCTGGCACCACTCCCCATTGGGTTTGCCGTGTTCATGGTTCATTTGGCGACTATCCCAATTACAGGGACCGGTATCAATCCGGCCCGGAGCTTCGGAGCTGCCGTAATCTTTGGCAAAGATAAGGCCTGGGATGATCAGGTATTTAATTATAGGGGAAATTGCATATATTACCCTTGTGAAATCTCGGGTTTGCTGATAACCCCTATGAAAGTTTCTTAACCAAATAACTCCCTGTGATTTTAGATATGTAGCAAGCAAACCTTTACAGCTAAAAAATGACGAAAATACCGTTATTTTTAGCTGAAAATGGCGTGCATGATACATATCTAGAATCAGAAGGGGTTATTAGCTTTAAAAAATTTCATAGGGGGTTATCAGCAAACAAGAGATTTCACAAGAATAATATATGCAATTTCCCCTTAATTTATATGCTAGCCAACAGGATCAGTTTTGTACTTAAGAAAATGTTACAAAATACCAATTTATATTAATTTAATTAGCACATTATTTAATTATGTTTTTACAGTGGATTTTTTGGGTTGGGCCCTTCATCGGAGCCGCAATTGCAGCCATCTATCACCAGTTTATACTAAGGGCAGGAGCAATCAAAGCTCTGGGTTCATTCAGGAGCTCTTCTAATTATTGAGAATATTGGAAAGTAAAATGTAATATGGGTTACAAATTTTCCCATATGTGTCCTTTTATATATTGGCTTCTCTTTTTCTTATAGCCCTTTAATTTTGAGCATGTAATATGTTATCAATCATCAAGTGCACTTCTTAATTGTTCCATTCTTCAGAGTGATTACAATACGTCAAATTAAGCACCATTGGATTTTTCAAGAGGTAGTTAATGCCTAATAGTAGCCGTCAAATAAACATTCTAAATTTGTATGCATAATTTGTCAAGCTCGTAAGTATTTTCATCAAATTTTTTAATGCACCAGAAATTTAGTAATTAGGGGTATTAAAAATATAAGAATAAGTCAAAATCTTCTATCCTTCTAAGGATCTATTTGGTCACAAGTCTTGCATGTTTTACGAGATTAAAAAAAAAAGCTTAGGATTCGTTGGTTGATCTACAAATTTATGTATCGCATATTTTAAATCAGTTGATCAAACTGAATCAATTCGTGAAGCAAATAGACAATAGAAGGTGAAACATATTATTCCGTTAATAATTTTAAACTGATGAGTGATTGTAATTGACTTATAAAGTTCACAATATATAAATCCACAAAATTAAATTCAGAACAAACACTCAACCACCAATGATTACGGTACCCGATATGGCCTGATTTCGTTGGGTAATTATTTTTAAAAAGAACCCGAATTTTATATGTCGGGTCGGTTATAATAAATATTTTCTCAACCAATTTTATGCAACATTAAATTAACATTACAAATAAATATAAGGAAATGATTTCCAATATTATGATCAAATATTAGGAATTTTTTTTCTCGTGGAAAAGCCTGACTCAGTTAGACTTCAAATTAGTTTAATTTTAATTCGACTCTATATACCGGAAGTTTGAAAATTTAAAAAATGTTTCAGCCATTTAATTATATGATTTCTTATTTCATGATAGTGACTAGCATACGATATTATATAATTACAAAACTATAATTAATTCTGAACTAAAAATATATATCACACATGTAAATATATACATGATAAAGATTGGCATTTTGTTTAAATAAATTTAACTTTCATGAATCAAAGGTTGATTGTGATTTGAACCATAATTATCACTAATTAAAATCTGGTAAAAACTTTTTTCCATTAAATCCAGCCTATTGTAAATCAGATGTGTTTTGTGACACCCCGATACATATATCCTTACTGTTTTTTTTGAAAATGAATTGTTGGCAACAACAATTTATTTATGATAAAACTGAGGTAGGTTTTAGCAATAATAACATGAAAAATAAATCATACTTCCTAATTCCTATATTAAAAAAAATTCTTTATCGTTCAGCCACCATGAACAAATCCTGGAATTGAAAGAAGATGTTTTAATAATAATGAGATTTGCAAGAATTTAAAGAAAAAAAAATGAATGAAGAGAAGTTAATTTGCATTAATCCTCGAAAATAACAAATGTGGAGTCGGGGTCTCAAACCCCAACTCCTCGATGAAGCGGGATCTCTTTCTCTTATAGCGCTTTAATTTTGAGCATGTAATATGTTATAAATCAGCAATTGCACTTCTTATTATAGCCCTTTAATTTTGAGCATGTAATGTGTTATCAAATTAAGAACCATTGGACTCTTCAAGAGGGTAGCTAATTTCATTCTTTAGTACTGTTACAATTTGATGTAAATAGCCAATAGATGGTGAAATATATTATACCGTAAATAATTTTTAGCTGATGATCATCAGTAATTCTTTGACAAATAAGTTCACCATAAATCCACAAAATCAAATTCAGAACAAACACTCAACCATATAAGTTTTATTAATTATGAGAACACTAAGGTAGGTTCTAGCAATGATAACATGAAAATAAATAATACTTCCTAATTCCTATATTAAAAAAATCCTTTATCGTTCATTTATTACATTAATAATAAAAAATCATCACATATATAAGTTTATTTTAAATTTTTGTTAGCAAATAAAAAAATACTACTAAACAGGCAAATTTTATGACAAGAAGATATTTATTAGGGATAAAAAAAAAAAAAATTGGTTTGAAACCTCAAAATATCTACATGTCTTGCTTGTAGCTAGTGAACAAATTTTTCAAGGCAGAGTGAAGATCACGTACACGTACCTACCATTTTAGAGAAAATTTTGTTCGCATGGTTTTTTTTTTTCCTCTAAAAAGATTGGGTAACGTCAAATAGATGAAAAATTAGCGAGTGAAAATATTAATGGTGCATGGGATCGAAGATATATATTATAACTTCAGCAACCTTATAGCTCTCTTTCTCTCTTCATGTTTGATCCTCTTCCTATAAATAAATTGTAAAGCTCTTTGTAATATTAGAACTCGTAGAGAAAATCCTTTTCAAATATAGTACAACAACTTTATTTTATCAAATATAAAATGAGAGCAAAAGCTGTCACCATGAACAAATCCTGGAATTGAAAGAAGATGTTTTAATAATAATAAGATAATTTGCAAGAATTTAAAGAAAAAATGAATTAAGAGAAGTTTGCATATATGCAGTATGCTTACCATGCCCTAAAAATATACCAAACATGAGATTAGAGAGAATAATTTATTAATCATTCACATATAAAAGTGTATCAAACTTTGCTGAGTACTATAATACTTCAATATAATTAATAGTATACATATATGATAATGATTGTTTTTTTTATCAACCATTCATGTGCCAAGGATTATCTATTAAATTAAAGATTATTAAATAATCTAATGTATGGCAATGGATTAATTATCCATCACATGCGGTATGTCAAGGGCTGGGTTATCGAACCAAAATATCGATTTTTTGGGATAACGTACCGAAATTATTTCGATTTTTAGACATTTTTTTGGTATATCGAATTTTTTTCCAGTATCTATACGGTATCAATATGAATTTTTTCCATACCAAAATTTCAAAATTTCAATATCGATATCTATATGAATTTTTTTCATACAAATATAATAGATACGGTATACCGAAAACCCACCCCTAGGTATGTCCCCAAAAGCCAATATTAACCCTAAAACAAACCTGTTTTTTCTCCTACAAGAAGCTGCCCTGCCCGGAATGCTTCTAATTAGTTTTGCTTCCTACCCTAAAGGACAAAAAGGAAAATAAATAACAAATATGTTGTTGTAATTAATTAGCTTTTACAACTGCAACCCAATTTCAAAATTATCGACTCATTGATTGATACAAACTTAATCACAACTACCATTAATTAGTAAAGTTTGGACAACATTTGGCCATTACCTTTTTTTATTTTTTTTGTTTTTGTGTTGTTCCCTGAACTTGGTATAATTAGAAATTAACAAAAGAAAACATATACCAATATTATTATTTATGAATATGGGCGGGCATCGATTGAGCTAGGGAGCTGGATCCATGTATAATATATTCTTTGAGGTAATATGCCACGCAAATAAACATACCGAAAAAATGATCCAAAATAAGACTAGTAGTCGATGAAGCAAAGATTTCAAACCTACAACACATGAGCTCTCGTGGCCTTGTGTATATGGCACTGTTGCAAAATAAAGCCTCTATGAGAACTAAGGGAGTGCGCACTTTGAAAAAAAACTTTAATTACAAGATTACATACCAAAGTTCTGAAAGCCTGCAAATATTAGGGGCCAAGTCAAAGAACAAAACAAAAAAAAAAATGGACCGCGAGAATTACATACACAGCATCAAACAGCAGCACAGACACCACACCCACGGCAAAATTTGTCTTGAATCCCGGGAAAAAAATGTTTTCTACGAAATAATATATTAGGAAACAAATACATAATAAAAACAATGTTTTCTATGGAATTACATTACTCATGAATCTTTCACTTAGATTTTATAATAAACATTCCACCACACTAGTATCCAAAAAAGTTAACACTTAGCCCCCAAAGGGGTGTCCAAGTTGGTGGAGTAAGTGAACTCTTGGTCATAGGTTAGGAGTTCGATTCACCCTGCCAACATCTTCTTGGACTAACATGTCACACAGGGCTTGCCTAGTGTGGTTTACCTGACTAACATAGTTTGCAGGCTATTGCGTTAGTTCGGGGGTTTATCCACAGTGCACCGAAAGATAATGGCTGCGGGTTCCACGTCAAAAAAAATTAAAAAAATTAACCGTTAATTTAAAGATCATAGTACAAAAACAAGAAAAATAAACTATTGCATAGCGAAGTGGCAGACAATTTCAGTACCGTTCCGCTTGTTGCCCAAAAGACACGAAAATGGAGAGATTATGTTTCCAACTTCCAAGGAAAAATATATGTATGAGAATTAGAACGATAATCATACCCGAGAAAATACATTGGGAGTCCTGGCTAGCTTACTGTAAATAAATAAAAACAAAAAAACAAGAAACAAAAGGAAAACACAACCCTAATGACCAAATGATTAAAAAATAAAAAATAAAAAATCAACGATAACATTATGTCGTTATGTGATTAAAGTCCAGCAGCAAAACCGTGCAATTTTAATCAAAAATTTAATTCTTAATTAGCCGCAAATCAGTCATCTCAGTAAAAGCATAAGAGTTTATGTAATCTGAGTGTCCTATCAAAATTTGTTGGGTCATTATAATTTTTGAGTCTTAATCGTGGACTTAAATCGAAAGGGGTCACATGTGCGAAGAGATGGTTATTACTTTTTTTTTTTTTTTTTGAATTTGCTCTATTTTTGAATAAATTGAATGTTTGAAATTTCTTGTGCTTGGAATAATATTTCATATGTTAACTTAAAAAATTATTTTTAAAAAAATATTATTATGGCTTAAGAGTATTGCATGATTTGTCGCACTATTTGATTATGCAATTTGGTGAAATATTTCATGTTACAGAATTGTGTAAAACACATATTTCGTTCTCTTTAATAAGATATGTAGATGCAGTCAAGTTTTCAGATCCACATAAAGTCAAATCTCAAATAGGTTAAGTGTTTACACATGGGGTCACCGTTAGTTTATGGAAGTCGACAAACAAACTTTGACAACGACATAATCAAATCACTCTGATATTATTGCAATGCATGGAACAAGCCGAGAATGTATAACATATTCAAAAATAATGTGGATTGCCAACAACGAAAGATAGTCCGACGACTATTTTCGTCAATATTATTATTATTATTATTGGCAAGATTTCAATTTTTTTTTTGGAAAACTAAGGATTGTGATGAGATTTTTCAAACTTTGCAAAAGCTACAATCATGTTATATATAGTTATAGAAAATGAAATATGAGACCAATTCATCTTCAAAATGTCAAGGAAAATGTAAGCATAAATTATTGTGCGTACGAACTTTTATATTATTGAAAAATGAGTTTTAAGGTTATTTTTTAAACAATTTTTTTACAATACACGATATTTTTTTACAAGGATATACCATATCTATGCTATTTATCAAGTTTGAAAAACATGGAATAACTTGCCACATCACTACAACCGACCATCCATCGATCAATCATTCTCGGAGAAATCCACCAGTCCGTTTTCCACTTTGATCCCACAATCTTCCTCACACAACCAAAGTTCAATTAACTTAACGGTGAAACCACGTAATAATCGTTGTGTGATTGGAAAATAAAAAATATATATACATGAATTGTTTAAACTCACTCTCAACTTTGCACTAACATTTAACTAATTAAACAACAAAAATATTCGTAGTAGTCGGTTTGAAAACCCAGTGCAAAGATGAGCTTACACTTGATTCGTCAGCTTGTTGTCCCTCTGAGGTCGGTTGCTCGAATAAATTCGAGTTCTCCCCAGCTCCGATGTGAGTTTTTCTAGCTCTGTCCCAGCTATGATCTCCTTCAAGTCCCCGTGAGTTTTTTCAGATGCAATTTCTATTCTCGATTGGAGTGGGAACACAAATAATTAATATATTTCATAAGGAAGCAGGGGTATAATAGTAATAACCAGTTTAGGGAGCTATGAAAATACAATATATTGTACCACGTAGTGCAGACCAAAAACAATACACGGGGAATGAATCCAATTGAAAGATTGGGCAGAGGGATTTAAGCCCAATTAACCCTTAAAAGAATGGAAGAGAGAATAGAAACCAATATTAATTGACCTTAATTTCATGGAATTCACAAGAATTGAAAATATTAAAAGAAAATTTAACTCGTTGGAGATAGACAGATGTAAAGAGCGGCGCTAAGAGAAGGCCACAAAAGTGGAGAGATAAGTGGAGAGATCTTCTTGGACCGCAATAAACTAATAATAATGTCACGCCCGAGGCTGAGGATGTTAAGCTAGTTTGCTGTTGTTTAGTTCAATAAAATCCCTATTGTTCAGGATGATATTATTTGTTTTTCCAGTCTTTCCATTTTTGTAGGAATCGTTGCTTGTTTCTTGTTTGGTTTGTTAGTAAGCTATTTTTATATAGCTGATGGACTTTGACAGTAATAATGCAGAGAACATCTTTTCTCTCAAATCTTGTATTTACATTTTGTTCTAAACATTATCATTTGTCATCAGAGCCTCGAGGGGCCTGATTACATTTGGAAGCTGCAGTCTTTCAAAATATGACGACGGAAGGATCATTTGTTCAACAAGAAGTCCCTCAATTTGATGGGCATTATGATCACTGGGCAATGCTCATGGAGAATTTTCTGCGTTCAAAGGAATATTGGGGCATAATAGAGAATGGAGTTCCTGCGGCAGCAGATGGAGCAGTTCTCACAGAAACACAGAGAAAGAACATTGATGATCAAAAGCTGAAAGATTTGAAGGCAAAAAACTATCTATTTCAAGCTTTGGATCGTTCAGTCCTGGAAACAATCCTCAACACTGATACATCAAAAAACATATGGGATTCTATGAGACAGAAATACCAAGGGACAACTCGAGTCAAGCGTGCTTTGTTGCAAACACTACGAAAAGAATTCGAAATTATCCACATGCAGGAAGGAGAATCGGTGAACGAGTACTTTGCTCGGACTCTTACCATTGCTAAAAAGATGAAAGTAAATGGTGAAAGCAAAGGAGATGTTGCTGTCATAGAAAAGATTTTGAGATCCATGACTTCAAAATTTGATTATGTTGTGTGTTCAATTGAGGAGTCAAGAGATATCAACTCGCCAACCATTGATGAGTTGCAAAGCAGCCTTCTTGTACATGAGCAACGTATGAGGACTCATACTGGAGAAGAACAAGCTCTGAAAATAACTCATGGAGATCACACAGGAGGCAGGGGTCGAGTTCGTGGATATTCTAGGGGAAGAGGACGAGGACGAAGCAGACAAAGCTTTGACAAATCCACTGTGGAATGCTAACGTTGTCACAAGTTGGGACATTTTCAAGGGAATGTCCAAAGAGGAGGAAGAAAATTACGCAGAAACTCAAGAAGAAATGCTTTTAATGGCACAAGTAGATATGAATAAAGCTAACAATGAAGATTTATGGTTCTTTGACTCTGGATGCAGCAATCATATGTGCGGGAAAATGGAATACTTCTCAGAAATGGATGAAAATTTCAGAGATTCGGTAACACTCGGCAACAACTCCAGCATGGCAGTATTAGGGAAGGGAAATGTCAGGTTACAGGTGCATGGAGTAGCTCATATTATCACTGGAGTGTTCTATGTACCGGATCTGAAGAGTAATCTATTGAGTATTGGGCAACTGCAGGAAAAAGGGGCTTACTATTCAGTTTCAACATTGCCGATATAAGGTGTTTCACTGTGAAAAAGGCTTGATTATGGATATAAAGATGACTGCAAATCGAATGTTTGTGATGCATGCCATCTCGCAACCTTCACAATCTATTTGCTTCAGCACCATCACTGATGATTTGGGGTAGCTTTGGCATCACAGATATGGACACTGAGTTTTATGGGCCTCAAAACTCTTATGAAAAAGAACATGGTAAATGATTTACCTTCATTTCAGTCTCCTTCAAGGGTATTTCAACACTGTCTGATAGGCAAACAACAAAGAGACTCTTTTCCAAAAAGAAGCACCTGGAGAGCTACCAAAATTCTTTAGCTTATACATGCTGATATTTGTGGACCAATCAAACCTCTCTCCAACAGCAAGAAAAGGTATTTGCTTACCTTTACAGATGATTTTAGTCAAAAAACATGGGTTTTATTTTTAACAGAGAAATTAGAAGCCTTTGATGGTTTCAAAATATTTAAAGTTCGTGTTGAAAAAGAGACAAACACATCCATTCAAGGTTTACGCACCGATCGCGGAGGAGAATTTACATCCCAAGAATTCAATAAATTTTGTGATGTACATTGTATATGAAACGACCCTAGTTCTACTTTAAATTAACTAAATAAAAATACGAATTTTCAAAAATTTTTGGCATGACCTCTCTATTTATATTCAAACCCGCCTGTCACAGACAACAAATTTAAAATACAAACAACAAAACTAAATAAACTAGAACGAGAAAATAAAATAACGAAAACCTAAGAAAAAGATTGACACTCCAAACTATCCAAAATTTAAACAATTTGGTACATAAGTGCCTACAAACAATTCCAAAGAATATTATTTTTACATTTACATTTACTAAATTAACAAGATGAAGGACTTTAAAGTGCTAAAATAAACTTTTTCTGAAGACTGGCATGGTCAGAGGGATGTGCCGTGCCCACATCATAGTCCACTCGATAGTCCTGCCCCGCAATCTTAATGATAACCTATACCTACACCAAGTAGATGTAGTTAGTCTAGGGGCCCAACAAGAATATGGGAGAAATAACGAGTACTACATAAATACATACACACACAAATTAAAAATAGCTCATACTAAAAATACTTTTGTTTGCGCCCCTTAATTTAAATAAATTATTTCTAAAGGAAAAAAAAAAGTAAACATAAATGAAACATATGCATGGCTAAGACGAATAAAATCACTGTAACTGAATAAACTGTACTGAAACATAGTCATAAATATTTGAACTTAGATACTTGAATTGTGACTCGGTGATTTTGATCATTATCATGGCTGCAGTGCACTATGCTGCAAGGAAGTCAGGATAACCCCCAACTCGTCTTGCCCATACTTGGTAAAGGAAGCCAGGATTTCTCCCAACTTGTCCAAACCCATACTTGGTAAGGGAAGTCGGGATTTCTCCCAACTCGTCCAAACCCATAAATTTGTTAAGAAAAGTCAGAAAGTCTCCCAACTCGTCCAAACCCATACTTTCTATAGTCACAATCATCTCACTTCATTCCTAAAAATATTTTCTTTCATTCTTGATTTATGGACTTAGCATGCATATGTAAATAAATTGTACTTATAAACATTTACTCGATAATCATGCAAATGACTCACACATGAATGACCGAGATGGTGATTTAGGAGACAAACCAAAGGATAGGAATCTAAACCATAGATTTGCGCTTAGGACATATCGAGCGGTTCGCCCGTAAAACTTATAACTCACTCATTTCTTATTCAAAAAGGATTCCGCTTGAAGCCACGACTCCCATACACTTCGTACTAATTCAAGAAGTCATTCTCAAGGTAATATTCCTATCCAATCATTTTATGCAAATTTATTTCCGGACAGCAGCTCATAAGTCTAGAATTCTGCACCTATTTCTTCAAATGCTTAGAACTCGACCAAAACTTAACTAAATTAATTCCCGCTTTCACCGAAGTATTCCTAAAATATAAGACTAACTCCAGACCCGAGCCCATAACCAAATTCTGATTTTATCCCAACCTTAGCCATACGTTTCTGTACAGCTCAAACATCACCTATAATTCTGCTCATGCCCTAGTTTTATATCCAATGAAAACCTTAGCTATTTGACTCCAATATCCCAAACCAATAAACTAGAAACATGACCAATGCATTAGACTCACTCACACCACTAAACCAGCCCCTCAAACCCACCTACTCAGTTCTAAGGAAGCCCCAGCCATCCTCAAAACCGAGCCCCACCTTGCCCTCAAATTCAAAAGGCCCACCAATCCAACTTACAAACCGACTTTGAGCCATCCTAAACACTACCATGTGAACTAAATTTCACCCATTGTAGTTCCTAAATCACCAACCAAGCATCACAAACAAAACAGCCGATCGAACCAAGAATTTACAAGTCAAGAAAGTTTCTGAAAATTTTGAAATAATAAGGCATCAATGCCAACTTCATTTCAACTCAAAAAACATTCAAATCTTCATCAAGTATTTATAATATCACATATTCCTTTCGCATATAAGAGTGCAAAACTCACGACAGAAATGAGGAAGAAAATATCGAACAGGGCACCAGCTATTCTTTTATTTTTTTTTCGAAAATAATGAAATGCATTTATAAACCAAGCACACTACATAATAAATCTACAAGGTGAGAAAATGAATCCATATCCTTGCCTTATCTACCAAAAATAGAAGGAAATAAGAAGCTCAAAATCTTAGTGTCGATCGAAGAGGAAGCTGGAAGGAGCTGGAATCGAGCTGGAAAAATGGATGCACCAACTCCTTCAGCTCGCCGTGGAGGAGCTACGCCGGAAATTAAGAAGGAAGATGGAGCTACGACGACGTGAGTTGAAGAGGAAAAGATGGCTGATGGTTTTCTATGGAGGAACAGGGGAAGAATGGGTTGTATCGAGAGGCGTGTGTGTGAGTTTAGTGTGTGTGTTGTTTGTGTAGATTGGGGCTAGGGTTTAGTTTAAGTCTAATTGTGTAAGTATAAGTGTATCTATAGGAAATTTGAGTGTATGCATTTTAGGAAAAAGTGCTACACACTTTTAAGAAGCGCTAGACCAAACTTAGCAACTTAGGAAAATGAATTTAATTTTACTAAATAAAACACAAGATTGAATATCTTAGACCAGATCAACACTAAATTTTCCAACTTTGCACCCACGTGAGTTGGTCTAAATCAGCTTTCGTTGCGCACTCTGATGCTTATTGATATCTATATCATCAAAGATCTGACTAACTCTTATTGCTATATAAAATTTACAATTCTTACATCTTCTCAATTGGTCTTATCCTCTATGAATTTTTTATCACTCCTCAAATTTCCTTTCGATCTAAATTTACAAACTTAAAAACGTCATCATACCGCAACCGATAAGTTCTGCAACCTACAAATTCTTAGATCTTTAAGTCATTGCACGACCTACATTATGCAGACCTTATATCCTACGTCGGAATTCCAAGCAATAGAGTCCATATAACCAATAAATAATTTATGTCGACCTCGAACAAGACTTAAAAACTTTCTAACAACAAAACTACGCTTATCGTCTACTTACCAATTAAACTTAACTCGCATGATATACAACTTGAGCTCTGAAGAAATTCACAGGTTCACAAAATACTTAGCAACAAAAAATAAGTTTTTCTAAATAGGATAGCTAAAGGACTATACAATTCTACCTCGTTAGACCTCAAGATATGATACGAGTGTAGTAGCCCGTGCCCTAATTGAGTAATTAAAGGATTAATGCTAATTAATTGAATTAGGCATCGGACGGATCGGAAGCTCCGAAGGCACGATCGGAAGCTCCGAACAGGATCGGAAGCTCCGATGAGCGATCGGAGGCACCGATGTTATTACGTCAGGCATGACGTGTGGTTGGATCGGAAGCTCCGATCACCCCTATCCGGAGTCAACAAGTGATATTTTGACACGTGGCAGATCAGGATCTTCGGAAGCTCCGATGGCAGGATCGGACGTTCCGATCGAGGTTCGAACGTTCCGATCAAGGATCGGAAGTTTCGATCGTTGTCTATAAATAGAAGGCCGAGACTTCACTTTCATTTGCCAATTTCGAGTTCTCCTTTCCTTTCTAGTCCTTTTGGAGCTGTTCTAGTCTTCTTAGGCTTGGTCCGGAGGTCGGCGAGGCGTTCGGTAGTCGTAGCGGAGTTGTGCCCAAGTTCTGGAGGCATCGACATCAAAGGGCTAACGACAGACGAAGGTACAGCTTTTGCTCCCTATAAATATTTAGGAGTATGCAATAGCTTAGTTAAGGCTTTTAGAGCACTTTAATGATAGTAGTATCATTTGGCAGTGTAGAGCAGACTATAGGCGAGGACCTAGAGTTGGTAGAGCTTGCACTGTATTGAGGTACGAAAGTACTGTTCGAGATATCCTGACTGAGTATGCATGTATTATGTGACCGCATGATTTATATGCCATGATATTATGCTGCATTCATTTGCATCTTGCTGTATCTCCTTCGAGATGTCTGTTAGTAGGGTTGTACCCTATCCTGTTAGTGGATGGACTTCCATCGATTTGGGTCCGGCGTTTCCACGGTTATCTCGGTATGGGAGCCACCTCCTGAAGCGACGGCACAGCGTGCTACATACCAGGGCCCGGTCTGTCTCTGTTATCTGATCCTTGACCTCGAGTCTATAGGGAGTTCACTTTGCATGCATGTATACTCATACTCTCGCACTGAGCGTTTTATGCTCACGTCTCGTACTTTGTGTTTCTGGACACCCTATTCCATGGGGCAGGTTTGCGATTGGACGAGGAGGGTGGATCCAGGAGGGGCTAGTCAGTGGTTGGCCAGCTGGAGCTTCGTCTAGGTTTTATTACTGTTGTTTGGGTTTATACAGCTATTCGATTTGGTTGTATATTATTGGATAATTACAGATTCCTTTACTTGGGATTGTATAATGTTATTGGATTCCGCAGTTTTATTCTGATATCTGTTTTATTAAGTTAATTGCATGCATAAGTTCTGTTTAGTAGGTGATCCGGGTAAGGGTCACTACATTTATTGTATCAGAGCATGCAAAAGATTTCTTGGGATTTAGTCTCATCTTGAGGTATTTTTGTAGATGTCAAATCGTGACGACCAGAGTTCTCATGGCAGTGTTGGTGGGCGTTGGGGTGATGCCGACCGGGAGCCTCGTCGAGAACGGCGTCATCGTCACCATGAAGACGAGCGTTTCACTGTGCGTCGATTCTTAGCTATGGGTCCTAAGCCCTTAGTTGGAGGTGAGTCTCCGGAGGATGCGGAGAACTGGTTAGACCGCATGGAGACGACTTTTCAGACTTTCCAATGCACCGATGAGCAGAAGGTGGAGACCCTTGGCTATCTTCTGGATGGGCGTGCGCGCAGGTGGTGGAGGTTTACTTCTACACCTTTTGTTGCGGCGAGAGGAGTGGCCACCTGGGCCGAGTTCCGCACAGCTTTCCAAAAGCGGTATTTTCCTCCTGCACTCCGTCAGTCGAAGGCAGGCGAGCTACTGAGTCTGCGACAGGGAGCCATGTCTATCGATGAGTATCAGCAGAGGTTCTTTGATCTGTTATCCTATTGCCCCGAGATTGCTGATAGCTCAGAGATGAAGTATAATCTGTTCCTTCAGGGCCTTAACCCTGAGATCCATGACCGTGTGGCGGTTGGCGACGACATGTCCTATGAGGGTTTGGTGAGCCGTTGTCATCAGACAGAGGACAGCATTCGGCGGAACAGGTCTTTCCCTCAGTCGAGGCCTGCTAGTTCTTTGGGTCCCCGTGCCCAAACTTTCAAGAAGTCTGGATCTTCTTCTTCCTCTGGTTCTGGAGGTATTGTCCGTTATGGTAAGAAGGAGAAGTGTGATCACTGTGGGAAGAACCATCCATCCGACAAGTGCCGTAGAGCTTCTGGAGCTTGTTTCCGTTGTGGAGAGACTGGTCATATCCGGAGAGATTGCCCAATGTCTGGGGGAGGTGGTTCTGGTTCTGGTTCAGGATCGGGTTCTCAGGCTACCGTACAGCAGAGGTTGCAGGGACAGTCTGCTGGGAGTTCTCATTTGAGGCCACGAGCTTCTGGCCAGGTGTTTGCCCTGAGACATGATCAGGCTGTGGAGGAGAATGAGAAAGTCATCGCAGGTACATTTATGCTTTATGGTATACCTGCTCTTGTACTTATTGACACTGGTGCATCTCATTCCTTCATTTCTGCACGTTTTGTTAAGAGGCATAAGTTACCATGCATTGCACTAGACGTAGTGATGTCTGTTTCTACTCCGACGGGCCAATCTGCTTTGGCTAAGCGTCTAGTGATGGGTTGCCCTTTAGAGTTCGAAGGGAACGTTCTGTTGGCGAATCTCATGGTCCTGGCGATGGACGACTTTGATTGCATTCTGGGAATAGATGTGTTGACTACCTATCGAGCTTCAGTGGATTGCTATCAGAGATTAGTACGCTTTCATCCGGAAGGGAGTGAGAGTTGGTTTTTCTATGGTGAGGGAGCGCGACCCCCGATGCCTTTGGTATCAGCTTTGAGAGCCTGTCGAGTTCTAGAGTCTGGCGGGGAAGGCTACCTTATCTATGCAGTTGATTTGTCCGCTGAGAGTATTGGGATAGAGAGAATTCCTGTTGTAGATGAATTTCCAGATGTGTTTCCTGATGAGATTCCGGGTTTTCCTCCTGCTAGGGAAGTCGAGTTTGGCATAGAGTTGATGTCGGGTACTTCGCCTATTTCTAGAGCACCGTATCGTCTGGCACCGTCAGAGATGCGTGAGTTGAAGAATCAGCTACAGGATCTTTTGGACAAGGGGTACATTCGTCCTAGTGTATCTCCTTGGGGAGCTCCTGTTCTCTTCGTGAAGAAGAAGGATGGGTCGATGCGGCTGTGCATTGACTATCGGCAGCTGAATCGAGTGACTGTGAAGAACAAGTACCCGTTGCCTCGTGTTGATGACTTGTTTGACCAGCTACAGGGCACATCAATTTACTCCAAGATTGACTTGAGATCTGGGTATCATCAGTTGAGAGTCCGTGATCAGGATGTAGCCAAGACTGCATTTCGTACTCGCTATGGGCATTACGAGTTCCTAGTGATGCCATTTGGTTTGACTAATGCGCCGGCTATATTCATGGATCTGATGAACCGTGTCTTCAGGGAGTATTTGGACAAGTTTGTCGTGGTCTTCATTGACGACATCCTGGTTTATTCGCGTAATACGGAAGAGCATGTTTCTCACTTGCGGTTGGTACTGCAGACTCTTCGAGATGAGCAATTATACGCCAAGCTGAGCAAGTGTGAGTTCTGGATGGATAGAGTGGTTTTTCTTGGCCATATCATATCCAGGGAGGGGATTTCTGTTAATCCAAGCAAGATTGAAGCGGTACTTAATTGGTCGCGTCCGACGACAGTTGCTGAGATCCGTAGTTTTCTGGGTCTAGCAGGGTATTATCGTCGCTTCATTCTAAACTTCTCTCAGTTAGCTCGACCGTTGACGCAGCTTACCCGCAAGGGTGTGGATTTTGAGTGGTCCTCCGAGTGTGAGGAGAATTTTCGTGAGCTTCGATGACGGTTGACTTCTGCGCCGGTGTTAGCATTACCGTCAGGATCTGGAGGGTATGTAGTTTACACGGATGCTTATCTTCAGGGGTTAGGTTGTGTCCTGACTCAGAATGGGCATGTGATCGCATACGCTTCTAGACAGCTGAAGTTTCACGAGGACAACTACCCAGTCCATGATTTGGAGTTAGCAGCCATTGTGTTCGCTTTGAAGATCTGGCGTCATTATCTTTATGGCGAGAAATTTGAGATCTTCACCGACCATAAGAGTCTCAAGTATTTGTTCACTCAGGCAGAATTGAACATGAGACAGAGACGTTGGATGGATATGCTTAAGGACTATGATTGCGAGATTAAGTACCATCCGGGAGCTGCTAATCTCACCGCTGATGCTTTGAGTCGCAAGGTGCGACTATCCGCACTTCAGACTTGTTCGATGTCTAGTGCGATCAGCGACTGTTGTACTTCAGGTTTTACCTTCAAGCATAAGAAAGGTATGCAGAGTATCCGGATGTTTGCGATATTATCTGAGCCAGCCTTGTACTCGCGGATCCGAGATGCTCAGATGTCTGATTCAAAGACCTAGCGTTTAGCTCGTCTAGCTAACGAGGGTAGCTCGTCTGGATTTCATTATCAGTCAGACGGCTTTCTGTGTTTGTCTGGTAGGCTTGTGATTCCACAGGATGAAGAGTTGCGAGAGGAGATTTTATCTCAGGCACATCGCACTAAGTTGAGTATTCATCCTGGGAGCAACAAGATGTACAAGGATCTACGTACTCGTTTCTGGTGGAAGGGAATGAAACGCAGTGTTTATCAGTTTGTTTTGAGATGTTTGGTGTGTCAACAGGTCAAGGCAGAGCACCGACAACCTGGAGGATTGCTTCACAGTCTGCCTATTCCTGAATGGAAATGGGAGTTTATCACTATGGACTTTGTGACCCATTTGCCGGTATCCCCGAGGAACTGTGATGCTATCTGGGTTGTGGTGGACCGACTCACCAAGTCAGCGCATTTCATTGCCTATAGCCGAGAGTACTCTGTGGATCGCATGGCTCGGTTGTACATTCAGGAGATCGTTCGACTTCATGGAGTGCCTGTGAGCATTGTCAGCGATCGGGACCCCAGGTTTACTTCTAGATTCTGGGGGAGTGTTCAGCGTGCGATGGGTACTACTCTTAGTTTGAGTACAGCCTATCATCCGGAGACTGATGGTCAGTCAGAGCGCACTATCCGTACGTTAGAGGATATGCTTAGAGCGTGCGTCATGGATTTTGGTTCAGCCTGGCAGGATCATTTGTCGTTGATCGAGTTCGCTTACAACAACAGCTATCACACTAGTATTGGGATGGCACCTTTTGAGGCGTTGTATGGGCGACGTTGTCGTACTCCACTCTTCTGGGAAGAAGTGGGGGAGAGACAGGCTGAAGGACCGGAGTTTATCCAGCAGGCGATAGACATTGTTGATCAGATCAAGAAATGGATTAAGACTGCACAGGATCGTCAGGCCAGTTATGCTAATATCAAGCGTAGGCCTTTGCAGTTCGAGGTCGGGGAGAAAGTGTTTCTGAGAGTGTCACCTTTCCGCAAGATTCTCAGATTTGGCCTTAAGGGCAAGTTGTCTCCCAGATTTATCGGTCCGTTTGAGATCTTGGAGAGTATTGGCGATTTGGCTTATCGACTAGCTTTGCCACCGCATCTATCCAGCATTCACGACGTGTTCCACGTATCTCTGTTGCGACGGTATGTGGCGGATGAATCTCATATTCTGCAGCGGTCTGAGGTTCAGGTAGACAAGGATTTGACTTATGTTGAGAAACCTCTTCGTATCCTGGATTATAAGGATAAGGTTTTACGGAACAAAGTCATTCCTTTGGTTTTAATTCAGTGGCAGCGCCGAGGCACTGAGGAAGCCACTTGGGAGCTTGAGGACAGGATGCGTAAAGACCATCCTGAGTTGTTTTGATTTCATTCTTTAAGTTGTATTCAGTTGCAAACTCTGTAAACGTTTGATTTGAATAAAGAATGTTTCTGATTTCTGTATTTGCATTCGGTACTTAAGATCTGATTTCGAGGACGAAATATCTTAAGTGGGGAGAATGTAGTAGCCCGTGCCCTAATTGAGTAATTAAAGGATTAATGCTAATTAATTGAATTAGGCATCGGACGGATCGGAAGCTCCGAAGGCACGATCGGAAGCTCCGAACAGGATCGGAAGCTCCGATGAGCGATCGGAGGCACCGATGTTATTACGTCAGGCATGACATGTGGTTGGATCGGAAGCTCCGATCAGGACCGGAAGCTCCGATCACCCCTATCCGGAGTCAACAAGTGATATTTTGACACGTGGCAGATCAGGATCTTCGGAAGCTCCGATGGCAGGATCGGACGTTCCGATCGAGGTTCGGACGTTCCGATCAAGGATCGGAAGTTCCGATCGTTGTCTATAAATAGAAGGCCGAGACTTCACTTTCATTTGCCAATTCCGAGTTCTCCTTTCCTTTCTTGTCCTTTTGGAGCTGTTCTAGTCTTCTTAGGCTTGGTCCGGAGGTCGGCGAGGCGTTCGGTAGTCGTAGCGGAGTTGTGCCCAAGTTCTGGAGGCATCGACATCAAAGGGCTAACGACAGACGAAGGTATAGCTTTTGCTCCCTATAAATATTTAGGAGTATGCAATAGCTTAGTTAAGGCTTTTAGAGCACTTTAATGATAGTAGTATCATTTGGCAGTGTAGAGCAGACTATAGGCGAGGACCTAGAGTTGGTAGAGCTTGCACTGTATTGAGGTACGAAAGTACTGTTCGAGATATCCTGACTGAGTATGCATGTATTATGTGACCGCATGATTTATATGCCATGATATTATGCTGCATTCATTTGCATCTTGCTGTATCTCCTTCGAGATGTCTGTTAGTAGGGTTGTACCCTATCCTGTTAGTGGATGGACTTCCATCGATTTGGGTCCGACGTTTCCACGGTTATCTTGGTATGGGAGCCACCTCCTGAAGCGACGGCACAGCGTGCTACATACCAGGGCCCGGTCTGTCTCTGTTATCTGATCCTTGACCTCGAGTCTATAGGGAGTTCACTTTGCATGCATGTATACTCATACTCTCGCACTGAGCGTTTTATGCTCACGTCTCGTACTCTGTGTTTCTGGACACCCTATTCCATGGGGCAGGTTTGCGATTGGACGAGGAGGGTGGATCCAGGAGGGGCTAGTCAGTGGTTGGCCAGCTGGAGCTTCGTCTAGGTTTTATTACTGTTGTTTGGGTTTATACAGCTATTCGATTTGGTTGTATATTATTGGATAATTACAGATTCCTTTACTTGAGATTGTATAATGTTATTGGATTCCGCAGTTTTATTCTGATATCTGTTTTATTAAGTTAATTGCATGCATAAGTTCTGTTTAGTAGGTGATCCGGGTAAGGGTCACTACAACGAGTCTGACCCATACTTTCACAACATCGACATATGAAACTCATCATGTATCACTAACAACTTTGAGTCATGTCCAAGTGATAAAAACAATTTACCAATCTCCTCAATAATCGCATATGAATCGCCAGAACTAGTTAATCTACCTTTATTCCCAAATCAAAAGCATTACTGAACGATGATACCTTCAAGAACAACTTAATAACTATTTTGAAATTCTAAAGGTCTACGCCACTTATTAATAATGCTACACTTAATGATCATGGGCTTATGTTCAATCCCTTACGCAACGACTAAAAAATCCATAATTACACTTCAAGTCAAAATATACTACGAGCTATTATCCACTTATTGGATTAGATGGCCTCTAAGTACCAAACAATTCCTACATATCGCCTGAATACATATCTCAAATCCCTAGTTCAACTTGACGGCAAGTCTGAAAATCCAAAAAAAAAATTCCCAAATTATTTTATGTACAACCTGAATTCATATTTCACAAACTTAGTATACAATTGGACACCTCGAAGAGTTTGTAACCTGATCAAAAAGGCTTTCTAATTGATCCTCCAGCACCTTAGTATTTTCCCAAGAAATAAATCTACATCTTATCCAGAAAAACTACCTGAATGTTCTATTCATCATTCTATTCCCATAGTTGGTGCATTAGTCTTACCGGTCGACAATCACAAAGTCTTAGAATGCAAATTTAAAGTACTCAAAAGTATTCTAGGGACAGCTCTATTTCCCTATCTCACGACTGACCAGTCATTCAACTTACCAAAATCATCTGTTTACTCTTAACGATCCTATTTAAAATTGAAACAACACATTCAATTAATTTACTACCTAGCAGTCTACTTGCTAGAACCAAATATAATTGATAGTCGTCATTCCTGAGAACACAACGATAACTTAGGATTTATCTAGTACTAATACTAAATTCCAATAGTCTAAACACTTACTAAGAGGCTACGAGCCAATTATCTACACAAGAATTTGAAATTATGATCCACCCAAATCCTCATCATGATGGATCATGAAAGAAAACAGACATACAAGTAATGCTGCTTAATGTAAAATGAAATAATGCAAGCATTACAAACAAACAAGCTGAAAATAAAAATCTAGATAAGTGAAAACAACTCACTCATAATTCTATTCTAGGGGTGAATGAATGTAAATGAAGGCTCCATGAATAATGAACATGAGCCAACAAGATCCAAATCTCGTAATCATTCATCCGTGGGTAATGAAATCATGCTCAAACAATCAAAGCATAATCAAGGAAATTGATGTGAATTCAGTCGAGAGAAGTCCACACAAGGGGAAACAACGGTCCTAAGACATATTCAGATGTCAGCCACAACATAAGTAGATCACCAAAAAGAAAGATAAGGTGAATCTCACTCACATAAACATGTGGCTCTAGAACCGAAGGAAAATTCAAGAAGTGTGAAATATAAACAAGATTTTATTAAGAAGTTTAACCAATGTCAAAATAGCATAATACAATGTTGACTGACGTCGTACGATCCTATAAATGAACCAAGGATGTGCAAAAAAATTTCAGATACTCAAAAGTATATCTTGCAATGGATACAAGCACAATTGAAGAATAACAAAATAATGATCGGAATAATAGTTCACAAAATTGAAAGGCTCATAGTAACCGACTCAATATTTCCAAAATCATGTTTTCCCAAATAAAAAAAAAGGAAATCTCATACTGTCCCTAATAATATAAAACCAAGTTCGTATCTCAAGTATTCACACGAGTTCGATTCATAAACTTAACTGACAAAACTTACATCTACCAATTTCTAAGCAAACTATTCACTTAGTTGTATCCGACTAAAATCCATTCATAAGATAATAGATTACAACAATGACCCAACAATTAACATCTCCTAATGCGCAAGTTTAATATTTTCCAACAAACTTCTAAAATCTCATCAAAATTACTAACACTACCTAATAACTCAAACAACAACCACGTACTGCCCAAAACTGAAAGGAATATTGGTACACCAACTTTTTTTAACTTGGGAACGCATGCCATAAAAATAAACATTCAAATAGCACACTTTAAACTACTAAAAGAAATTTTTAAACGAAAGATAAACATCGAGCTACACACTTAAATAAATTAAACAGCTAATTTTTGAAAATATTTTTTTAAAAAGAGGATGACATCAAAACATTTAAAGTAACAATTCAAGTATGACTAACATATAGAATTCTTAAAAATTACAGACTTTGAGGCGAGACTTCTCGAGTTTCTTGCAACCGGCACTAGGCACAACCCAAACTAGAACCATGCTTTGATACCAACTGAAACGACCCTAGTTCTACTTTAAATTAAACTAAATAAAAATACGAGTTTTCAAAAAATTTTGGTCAGAGGGATGTGCCGTGCCCGCATCACAGTCCACTCGATAGTTCTACCCCGCAAGCTTAATGATAACCTAAACCTGCACCAAGTAGATGTAGTGAGCCTAGGGGCCCAACAAGAATATGGGAGAAATAACGAGTACTACATAAATACATGCACACGCAGATTAAAAATAGATTATACTAAAAATACTTTTGTTTTGTGCCCCTTAATTTAAATAAATGATTTCTAAAAAAAAGAAGTAAACATAAATGAAACATATGCATGGATAAGACGAATATAATCACTGTAACTGAATAAACTGTACTGAAACATAGTCATAAATATTTGAACTTAGATCCTTGAATTGTGACTCTGTGACTTCGATCATGATCATGGCTGCAGTACACTATGCCGCAAGGAAGTCAGGATAACTACCAACTCGTCTTACCCATACTTGGTAAGGGAAGCCAGGATTTCTCCAAACTTGTCCAAACCCATACTTGGTAAGGGAAGTCAGGATTTCTCCCAACTCATCCAAACCCATAAATTTGGTAAAGGAAGTCAGAATGTCTCCCAACTCGTTCAAACCTATACTTTCTATAGTCACAATCATCTCACTTCATTCCTAAAAATATTTTCTTTCATTCTTGATTCATGGACTTAGCATGCATATGTAAATAAATCGTACTTATAAACATTTACTCGATAATCATGCAAATGACTCACACATGAATGACCGGGATGGTGATTTAGGAGACAAACCAAAGGATATGAATCTAAACCATAGATTTGCTCTTAGGACATATCGAGCGGTTAGCCCGTAAAACTTATAACTCACTCATTTCTTATTAAAAAAAGATTCCTCTTGAAGCCACGACTCCCATACACTTCGTACTAATTCAAGAAGTCATCCTTGAGGTAAAATTCCTATCCAATCATTTTATGCAAACTCATTTCCGGACAGCAGCTCATAAGTCTAGAATTCTGCACCTATTGCTTCAAATGCTTAGAACTCGACCAAAACTTAACCGAATTAATTCCCGCTTTCACCGAAGTATTCCTAACATATAAAACTAACTCCAAACTAGAGCCCATAACCAAATTCTGATTTTATCCCAACCTTAGCCATAAGTTTCTGGACAGCTCAAACATCACCTATAATTCTGCTCATGTCCTAGTTTTATATCCAATGAAAACCTTAGCTATTTGACTCCAATATCCCAAGCCAATAAACTAGGAACATGACCAATGCATTAGACTCACTCACACCACTAAACCAGCCCCTCAAACCCACCTAAACTCAGCTCGAAGGCAGCCCCAGCCATCCTCAAAACCGAGCCCCACCTTGCCCTCAAATTCAAAAGGCCCACCAATCCAACTTACAAACCGACTTCGAGCCATCCTAAACACTACCATGTGGACTAAATTTCACCCATGGTAGTTCCTAAATCATCAACCAAGCATCCTAAACAACACAACCGATCGAACCAAGAATTTACAAGTCAAGAAAGTTTTTGAAAATTTTGAAATAATAAGGCATCAATGCCAACTTCATTTCAACTCAAAAACCATTCAAATCTTCATCAATTATTTATAATATCACATATTCCTTTCGCATATAAGAGTGCAAAACTCACAACAGAAATGGGGAAGAAAATATCGAACATGGCACCAGCTATTCTTTTATTTTATTTTTAAAAAATAATGAAATGCATTTATAAACCAAGAACACTACATAATAAATCTACAAGGTGAGAAAATGAATCCATATCCTTGCCTTATCTACCAAAAATAGAAGGAAATAGAAGCCCAAAAGCTTAGTGTCGATCGAAGAGGAAGCTGGAAGGAGCTGGAAAAATGGATGCACCAACTCCTTCAGCTCGCCGTGGAGGAGCTACGCCGGAAATGAAGAAGGAAGATGGAGCTGCGGCGGCGTGAGTTGAAGAGGAAAAGATGGCTGATGGTTTTCTATGGAGGAACAGGGGAAGAATGGGTTGTATCGAGAGGCGTGTGTGTGAGTTTAGTGCGTGTGTTGTTTGTGTAGATTGGGGCTAGGGTTTAGTTTAAGTCTAAGTGTGTAAGTATAGGTGTATCTATAGAAAATGTGAGTGTGCATTTTAGGAAAAGTGCTACACACTTTTAAGAAGCACTAGACCAAACTTAGCAACTTAGGAATATGAATTTAATTGCACTAAATAAAACACAAGCTTGAAATTCTAATTTAAAATATTAAATTGGATTTTACTAGTCCGGGAATGAAAATGCTATCCTAGAATTAAAAATCAATACTTTAAATATTTTGATGTCGCAACAACGAGTAAAATATTTAAACAACAAGCAGAGCGATAAAAATAATTTAAACAGGCTAGACTAATGTTTAAAAGAAATTTAAATAAATACACAAGAAGAAATAAAAACCTTTAAAATGATTTGGACAATTAAAAATGATTTAAATAAATAATCTAGGCATTTAAAATAATTTAAAATAACTAACCGCTAAACTTAGGTTATTTAAAATAAATAAGTTGGACACTCAAAAATATTTAAACAAATAAGGTAAACGGTTAAAATTTTTAAATGAATAAACTAAACAATTAAATCATTTACATATGTAAGCTTTGAAATATTAAAACAATTAAGTTGCACAATAAAAATCATTTTGACAAATAAACTTAAACAATTTAAAACATTAATTAAATAGTTAGTACAATAAAATCATTTGAATAAATAATAAAATATTTTATTAACACATAATTCACATAAAGAATTTAAATCAATTAAACCTAAAAGTAATAATCCTAATATTTGTTAAATTTAATGCATGCGATTTAGTAGATTGGATTTTAGGCGCCACAGTATACAAAGACAGTTGACAACTACATACACTCCACAACAAAATGGCGTCGTGAAATGCAAAAACATAACCATTATGAATATGGTAAGGAGTATGCTTTCAGAAAAGAAAATTCCAAGAACCTTCTGGCAAGAGGAAATCAATTGGACGGTGCATGTCTTGAATCGAAGTTCAACACTGGCGGTAAGAAATAAAACTCCAGAAGAACCTTGGAGTGGCATCAAACCTTCAGTTTCATATTTCAGATTTTTTGGTTGTATCTCGCATGTTCATGTACCTGATAGAAAACGAACAAAATTGGATGATAAAAGTCTGCGTTGTGTTCTACTTGGAGTTAGTGATGAATCAAAGGCCTATAGAATTTATGATCCTACTTCCCAAAAGATCATAATAAGTCGGGATGTTGTGTTTGAGGAAGATAAAAGCTGGGATTGGGATAAGAAGTATGACGGAGAAATTGGGTGTGTTTTGGAATGGAGTGATCAAGATAAGGGAGCTATTTTTTCTGCTGTTAATGAACAGAGTGAATCTGTTCATAAAACAGAAGCATAAGACGACCACCTCTCCACTTCTTCTTTCCTCGACAGTACACCGAGTACGAATGAAGGGAGGACTAGGAGACCACCTATTTGGATGCAAGACTATGAAACAGGAGAAGGTCTCTCTGAAGAGGATGAAGAAACTCAAATGGTTATGTTTGCAACTGTTGATCCTATTCACTTTGAAGATGCAGTAAAGAGCGAGCAATGGAGAAATGCCATGGATGTAGAAATGGTGGCCATAAACAGGAATGACACCTGGGAATTAGTGGAATTACAAAAAGGGGAGAAAAAGGTTGGAGTGAAGTGGGTTTATAAAACAAAATTGAATGAAAATGGAAAGATAGACAAATACAAAGCAAGGTTAGTAGTGAAAGGATATTTGTAGAAATATGGGGTTGATTATACAGAGGTTTTTGCACCTGTGGCCTGCATGGAAACAGTTCGTTTGGTGGTAGCATTTGCAGCTCAAAGATGATGGGCCATTTATCAACTTGATGTGAAATCTGCCTTTCTCTATGGTGAGCTAAATGAAGATGTCTTTGTGGAACAACCTCCTGGCTATGTGGAAAAAGGCAAAAAACACATGGTTTACAAGTTAAAAAAGGCACTCTATGGTCTTAAGCAAGAACCGCGTGCTTGGTACAGTCGTATAGAGGCATACTTCATCAAAGAAGGTTTTAAAAAATGTGATTATGAGCATACTTTATTCATCAAGACAGGAAAAGAAGGAGGACTTTTTATAATCAGTTTGTATGTTGATGATTTACTATTTACTGGAAATGATGAAGTCATGGTCTCAAAATTTAAAAATTCCATAAAGCGTGAGTTTGATATGACTGATCTCGGAAAAATGAGGTATTTTCTTGGTCTTGAGATTTTGCAGAAATCAAATGGTGTGTTTATTAATCATAAAAAATATGCATTAGAGATTCTGAACAAGTTCGGCATGGATAGGAGCAATTCTGTTCATAATCCTATTGTACCAGGCTGTAAACTGATGAAGGATGTAGGTGGAGTTAAGGTCGACAAAACTCATTTTAAACAATTGGTGGGTAGTCTCTTGTATCTAACGGCAACCCAACCAGATATGATGCATGTAGTTGGTCTTTTAAGCAGATATATGGATAATCCTATTGAGCTTCATGAACAAATGGCAAAGAGAGTTCTGAGATATTTGAAGGGAACTGCTGACTTTGGGATTTTTTATAAGAAGGGAGGAAAAGGTGAGCTTGTAGCATACACAGATAGCAATTATGGCGGAGATTTGGAAGATAGAAGAAACACTTCAGGTTATGTTTTTTTATTGAGTACAGGGGCAGTATCTTGGCTATCAAAGAAACAACCACTAGTGAGTTTATCTACCACTGAAGCAGAGTTTATTGCTGCTGCTTTGTGTGCTTGTCAAACCATATGGCTAAAAAGGGTGCTGGAGAAACTGGGCATGAATCAAGGCAAGTCAACAATTATTCATTTTGACAGTAGTTCTGCAATCAAACTTTCGAAAAATCCAGTTATGCATGGTCGCAGTAAGCATATCGATATGCGTTTTCATTTCCTTTGAGAACTCACAAAAAATGGTGCGGTGGAACTAGACTATTGCAACACATGGGAGCAGTTAGCTGATATAATGACAAAGCCACTCAAGTTGGATGTTTTCTTGAAGCTGCGAGCAACATTAGGTGTTTGTTCTCAAAGTGATATAAACTGATGCATATGGCACTCAGTTTAATTGAGGAAATGTTAAGCTAGTGTGCTGTTGTTTAGTTCAATGAAATCCCTATTGTTTAGGATGGTATTATTTGTTTTTCCAGTTTTTCCATTTTTGTAGGAACCATTGCTTGTTTCTTGTTTGGTTTGTTAGTAAGCTATTTTTATATAGCTGATAGACTTTGATAGTAATTATGCAGAGAACATCTTTCCTCTCAAATCTTGTATTTACATTTTGTTCTAAACATTATCAGAGAAAGCGGGGAATGATCGCCGGTGCCAAAAGATTGAATGGACAATGAGCAGATCCTGATAGGCTTTTAGGCGGAGGGAGACCTGAATGAACCAATCCCGTGTCGGAATGAGAGAGATTCTGAGACTGTGTAGGTATGGGACTTCATAGTTGAGGAGGAATTAAAAGATTTCAATATCAAGAAGGTGCATTTTCTTTCTGAAATATCTTCATATGATAACTCCAAAGTTAAGCGTGCTTGACTTGGGGAAATTTTAGGATGGATGACTCCCTAGAAAGTTTGTCAGGGTGCGTGTGAGTTAGAACATAAGTACGCTAGAAAGACTCATCTTGATACAGTGGGTCATTACAAATGTTATCAGAGTCGACTTTCTTAGTATAATATATTTCAGGGACGAACCATGCGGAAGTTGGTGGGCATGTGATGCCCAGGGTTGAGGAGGCGGGGAGTGATCACCGGAACCAAGAGGTTGCACGGACAATAAGCGGTTCCTGGTAGGCTTCTAGACGTTGGGAGACATGAATGAACCAATCCCGTGCCAAAATGAGAGGGATTCAGATACTGTGTAGGTATGGGACTGCATAGTTAAGAATGGCTTAAAAGATTTCATATGTACTACTCATATCAAGAAGGTGCATCTTTTTTTTGGGAGCTCATCATATAAGAACTCTAAAGTTATGTCTGCTTGACTTGGAGAAATTTTAGGATGGGTAACATAAACTGGATGTTGCAACTCAAGTCACCCGAGAAAGAGTACATTAGCTCCTCGATGGCGCTGAGAGCTACGAGCTTTGCGTGAGCTTGGGGAAAAGTAAGGGAGTGTACCAGGATACTTGCAACATCTCTCATACTGTCCATAATCTAGCAAAAAATAGAATAATTAGATCAGAACTATTAAAAAAACAAAGAGAAATAGTACAGATAAATATAAGAAAAAATTATAAAATGGACCTTGTAGAAATTTTCCGACAGAAATTCTGAAATTTCTCGAAGTGAGAGAAGCGCTACAAAATTTTTATGCATATCCTCGGATAGTGCATAATCTAGCAGCTGTTTTTTGGCCTCCACAAAAAATACATTTTGGCCTCTGAAACTGACAGTCGGTATATGGACTGAAGAGCGGGATTCAAACCCTCTTCAGCACTTGCAGTAACCGTATCCTCAAGCCCTATCAAAAAATCGAACAATAAATTGCAGGCCTTTGCCATCAAAATCAGAATGCAATCAGTGAGGAGACGATCACCATCAGCTTTAGCTTCCAAAAAACTAGTAAAAATTTCAACAACCAAAATACGTGTGTCGTTGGACATAATTTTGTTTTCTGCCACCATGAAAGCATTTTGCACTATGATGTGATAGTTCTTGGTGAAGGAAATCTGAACAGATTTATTGATGAAGGAATGGTTGGAAACTCTTTCACTGTATAACTCAGCTATCTGAATCAACTGTAATTCCGGATTGGGGTTTAATAGACTCGATATAATTTTCGTACTGGGAAATCATTATATTGGGAAGCATTCCAATGGTACATTAAGCATATCTTATATAGGACAAGGTATAGATGACATAGCCATAATATAATCCAAGCTCTGTCATACTATGACAATTTTCAGATAGATAAGTTAAAGCCCCTGGAGGTCATACAGAAAATAACAAGTTAACACGGGGTAGCAAACCCAAACCGGGCAAAAACAACCATTCCTGAAAATAGTAACAAGCAATGTATCAGCCCAACCTGGGCAACAACCAAAATCATGGACCACATAGGGTCTAATATGAAACATGTTATCAATAATTCAAAAGAGGAAAACATCTAAGGGAGGGGATCATCGGCCTGCTCGGTGGTCTGTCCCTGGTCGGGTCTTTCCTGGTGTACCTCATCCTCTTCTGGCATGTCCTCCAAAGCCTTCACACGTCTAGGAAGGTGGCTGGATGCTTGGACTCTGAGTAACCATTGGCTCGGAATTGGGCTAGGCATCCTTTGAAGCCTTCATCAAAAAAGGTAGCAGCTTTGACGACCACCGTGTCGAAAAACTCTAAAGAGTTCAAAAACTCTTTTTTCTTTTTGGCCCACCCGACCTCTTGAGAGGTTTCAATTTTCTTGGTTATACCCCGCACTGCCGTCTCCAGCTCTACTTTATCCACCTTCAGCTCAACAATTTTAGTGTTAGAATTTTCTAGGGCGGTACGACACGACTCAACTTCAGCCCTCATCCCGGCCATTTCCTCCTCGTGTTCCTTCTTCATCTCACGGATCTTCCGCGTGAGTTTAGAAATCTGAGCTACAAATGCCTCCTGGTTCATGGTATGTTTCTCCCGGGCTTTGAAAGCTCGGCTGGTGATCTCCTCTCCCCAATCTAGGGCCTGTGATAATCAAAGGATAAATACCAGCTCGAGGTACAAGATAAGAGTTGAAAAATAATAACGTACCTGCATGAAAGCCAAGGCAAAGTTTTGTTCAGCTTCCGGACTGGGCACAACTTGTAGAATTTTCACGTCGGCTCGGGAGATCGGGTTTTGCATTATGCCTAGGCTCCCTCGGAGATCGGGCTGTGGAAAAAAGGACATATCAGGCATCCCGGGCAGGAGCGTCATAACCCGGGCCTTGGTATCAGGTAGGGATTCAAAATCCTCTACCGAGCCCTTTCCATGGGCTCGGGATGAGGAAGTCAGAGGCTGTTGTTGGAGCTTGGGAGCCGTAGTATGCCCTTGCTCTTTGGGATTGGAGGATTTTTTCTTGGAGTGCTCGGTGGTGTCTTGCTTGGCATGAGTACTGGCCTCGGGCAGCTCTGAAGTTAACAGGCATGGTGCAGAATGAATCCTGCTGTTTGGTAAATACAAATGCAATAAATAAGATAAAACAGGTTTAAAGCAGTTTAGATAAGGGTAGCACGGGTACAGGGGTACTACCTACATCCCCTTCGATCTCTACTCCTTTCCCACTGAAGCCGTAATGGAAGAGCAAATCATCCTCGATCAGGTTCTCGATGTCAAAAGCTTGAAAGGACATAGTGATGAGAAAGTTGGTAAAGTCATGGGATGGTAGAGTTGGGACCAATTACCTCGACATTCCCAGGGTTGGCTAGGCTTGACAAAGAAATACCTATTGGTCCAATGCTTGTGAGAGCTAGGCTTTCCTCGCAAGAACGGGTACTCGAGTCTCATGGAAATATAAAATTGGCCCGGGGCGATCTTTTTGATTTGGAGGAATTTTAGGAAATTTCCTATGTCCAACGGGACTTCGAAAAAGCAGAATAAAACACCCAGAGAAAGAACATAACTAAATGGGTTTGGGGACAACTGACTAGGACACACGCAAAAGTATTGACACAAGTGTAGCACATAGCCCGGGATGGGAAACCTCATACCTATTTTTACCTGGTCTATGCTAAAACTCAAAAAATCAAGGGGAGGTTTGTGAGCTCGGTCCTTCCAACCTGGGATTAATAATCCTCGGGCATCCCCGACCTCTCTCTAAAGACCTCGTACCATTTCAGGGCTTAAATGGGAAGCTAGGACCTCGTACCATTTCTTACCCTTAGCAGTTAATAGGGCTTATTCCGATATAAGTTTGTGAAGTCGCCTCAATTTTTCCTCTCGAGTCTCAGATAAATCCAGATCTGAGTCTGGATTATCAGAGTTGGAGGGCTCGGGGTTATTATGGGGAGAGTTGGGTGCCTCTACAAAATCTACTATTTCCCTAAGGGATGACTCATCAGGGGAAGACATAAATTTTACAAGAAGGTTACAAAGAGGAGAGCTGTGGTGTTGGAGCTCGGAATTAACACGAACAGTATGCAGTCCGGGCCGGGGGCGCTCTCGTGATTTTGGCAGCGTAACAGTGCAAGAGTAAAAGGTGAATATGAAAATTTTTACCGCCTATTTATAGGGACGGTGAATTCATCCAGACCTTTGATTAAAGTCTTGATCGACGGCTTGGGACGGGACAAGTCAGGGCAATCCAGCCTTGGGAAGTGAACCATTAGGTGGCATCTGGGCCGATCGTTGAAAACACATCACGCGGATTCAAATCTGGGCCATCCAAAAGAAGCACATGGAGTTTGGGGTCAGGTCTGTACTCATGCTCTAAATTCAATCTTATTTTAGACAGTCGGGGAGGTACTATTGTTACCCCGAGAAATTATTCTAACCCGAATCCGTTCATTATGGGTTTATAAGGGTTGGCCCAATTGTGGGATTATTATTAAAAGGTAAGATCCAGCCAAGTTTTCTACATGTTAGGTCTTGCCATCACCTGGGTTGCCTTTAATAGGCCTACCCGAGCTGGGCCTAATGGGCCGCGCATACCTTTTCTAGTTCAAATAGGACTCTGATGCATACAAGATAAGCGTGACCATTTACAGATATTTATGAGATAGAAATAAGTCTTAAGGGTGATCCAATGAATGAGGAGTCCTACCACAGGACTAGTTCTACTTCGACTAGGTAACTTGCTCCTCCTACCCATATAAATACAGGTACTGTTATTGTTTTATTCATTCATCATCATTCACTCTCAATTCACATTCACACACTCATATTCTTCTGTTTTTGCATTCATCATACCCTCTGCCTTGAAGACACTGACTTTGGCATCGGAGGAGTCACACGCCGAAAACACTTTCGGCGCCCCCTGACATAGCTGTGGCTTGTGCATAATATACTGGTACTCGACCCGACCTGCTTCAATAGAGGAATTGGAGGATCCATTCTACCAGACCGAACCCGAGAAAAATTTTCAACATCATCAAATTATTATCTAAAACACACATATACAGAAGGCTCATTATTTTTTTACGTGACAAGAAGTATCATTTATTTGTGACAGCTTGTCAAACTTTTTCTTTTTTCCTATATAAATATTTATAAATAAGAAGAAACACGAAATTTTTTAGCAATATTTTTAAAAATATCAAGGTTTTACAATTATTTTTCCCAGGAGTCCTTCAGATATTTCCTGTGCTGGTTCGCAAGAAAATTCAATCATGTTAAAGCAATAGAAGGTCAAAATGGGAGCACAGAGAGAATCACTGTCCAAATTCAAGCATGTTAAAGAAATAGAGGTCAAAAAGGGAGCACAGTAGATAATATCTGTCCAAATCCAAGCATGTTAATCCAAATTCAAGCATGTTAAAGCAATATAAGGTCCAAAAGGGAGCACAACATAAATCTCTGTCCAAATTCAAGCTTGTTAAAGCAATAGAAGGTCAAAAAAGGAGCACAATAGATAATCTATGTCCAAATTCAAGCATATTAAAGCAACAGAAGGTCAAAAAGGGAGCGGGAGATCTCTGCCCAAGGAAGGGAGGAAGTTCCCCATCTAGCTTCTTTCAGCATGCTCTCTTATCAGTTTTTTTAATGAAGGCAACAGTTCTTCCAGTTACTCCCCCTTCCATCACAACAGCCAAATATCAAGTTTACGAAAAAAAAGGCAAAACAAAAACAAAAACATAAACAAAATAGAACAGAATGGAAATAAGTATATACCTGAGTTGCCAAAATCATAGAATAAAAGGAATCCAATATTTTTGATTGAACATCTTCTTGTCAATCCTACAATTTCAAAAGATACAAATATGGTTTTAAAATGTTCATGCCCATGCATATAGTATGTCTAATATTATATATGTAAGTAACAAAAATCTGGAAAATACTACAGTATGTTTGTGAGACCTCGGTTCTAAACAACTAATCTCGGTATTAAACAACAATTAGGCAATCAAGAACCAAGATTAAAAGCAATAAAACTTTTTTTTTTTTTAAAAAGAACAGTGCTCCGCTCGATCTGCAAGATCTTGCAGATCGAGCGAGCCAAAAAAACTCAAGCCTATGCCGAGGCAAAACAGCCCTCGCTCGATCCGCAAGATCTTGCGGATCGAGCGAGCCACAAAAATCCTAAAACAGAGGACTGTGCGTTCTCTCTCGCTCGATCCGCAAGATCTTGCAGATCGAGCGAGGACAGAAACAGGGCAAAAGAACAGCAGAAGCTAGCTGAAACTCAATCTCACACATTCAATATACAATCATGCATCAAAACATACTATCTCCAATTAATACATGAAGTTCTAGAGTCGATCAACTACGCTTATGGAAATAACATGAAATCGAGGAGCTCGCATAATCGATACAACATAAAAAACGAAGTTCGAGATCTAAACATGTTCTGACATAAACTAGGTAGACATGCCGACACGACTTCTAAACCGAGTCTCACTTCTACATCTTTCCCTCGAAGCTAACCATGCCTCTTCTGACTTGGTCCTGCCCCACCTGTTGCCAAGTACACATACAAAACAAAGCAACAGCCGGATAACCGGTGAGAATGATAATCCCAGTAAAAGCAACATATCAAATAATAAATAAACAACATGCTATCAAGACAACATATTCAAGTCAAGGTTAATGATATGCATGTCTTTAAAAAACAGGATATCGATTCTGATAAACAAGGGATTGCTGCAATGCTTTTGGAATCCCGAGGATGAGATCACGTAACGACTCACCGACTCTCCCAATCGAGGTGGTGCCACGTATCCCACTCCTCTAGACTTTGAGCAACCATAATGAGTATGCTAGCACTAGGCGAAATACTACAACCTAGGCCACTCAATCATAGTTCCCAAACGTCTAAACAAAAAGGGCGGTTCTGCCCGCTGAAATCAAAGTAGGCTCAAGATGAATGCATAACATAAACATAAATATAAGCCACATAACAAAACTCAATCAATCAACAAAATACAAGTTCCACATGCTAGAACAAGTATCAATTCAATATGTGATTTAAAAAGGGAAACTCGAGAACCAACAGTCCCGAGTATGCTATCCCGCTACGATGACTGCTTTTACGTTTCAATGCAGTAGCTCCAACTCTGGCTAAGCTACAACAAAAGATTGTATCAAAAGCTATACAACTAAACAACAACAACGGTTCAAGGCGAATCTCTTTACCGTTCTTCGTCCAACCTCTTGACGATCAAAAGGCTGATTAACACTGGCTTCACAAACTCCAAACGAATCTGTACGGAGACAAAAGTGATCAACAACAACGTTCAACTCAAGAAAAAGTCCAACAACTCGAAAACGGTTCAAATCTCTAAAACTCAAACCGGCGGCATAACAGCTATAACTGAACAAACCGACAACGCAGACAGCAGTTCAATAGCGATATAATCTCATAACAATGCTAATACCACAACAACAAGGCAATCCCAACAAATCTCAAAACTCAAACTTTCGAAAATGGCTTCCAAAAATCATAACAATTCCGAACGTCGCTCTATTTCAAAACCGACAGATAATAAACGATCAGAACACTGTAGAGAACAACATACTCGAATCTAGAATGATTCTAACAATATCCAAAAACTAAAATGTATCTGATCATAGAAAAACTTACGATAGAACAAATCTCTCGCTGCAGTGATCGCTAAACTGCCTTTAGAAATAAATTCCAACGGCCGGATCGAGCTCGGAAGGAAATCTGAAAGCTCAAAACTCAAAAGGGGCATTTCAATGGAGGCTCACAGTTTTGGAGAGGAAGATGAAAACATTACCCAATCAATTCTAAGTGTAGATAATATATAAAAATCAATATTTGCATTTTAGTCCCTAAAATTTCCAAAATTTGCAAAAAGGACCCTGATCAAAATCAAACCGGCTCGAGAACTCTGTAATCTCTGATTAACTCAAATAAACTCATTTAAGATAAAAAAAACGGGGCATTACAATTCTCCCCCACTAAGAAAAGATTTCGTCCTCGAAATCAACGAGAACCACAACTCATAAGATAGAATAAAGAACTAAAGATAGTAAGAAGAACTCACGTCATCCGAATAACTCTGAAAAACGCTGTCTCATGTCAGACTCTGTCTCCCAAGTCTCTTCCTCGACTCCGTGACGGCTCCACTGCACTTTCACTAACGGAATCAACTTGGTTCTGAGTTGCTTCTCCTTCCGATCAAGGATCTGAATCGGTCGCTCAAAGTAGCTCAGAGTCTCATCTAACTCGGCTTCGTCAGGCTGAAGGATATGAGAAGGATCTGGATGATACTTTCACAGCATAGAGACGTGAAAAACGCCATGAATACCAGATAAAGACGGAGGAAGTGCAAGTCTGTAGGCAAGATCGCCTATCTTCTCGAGAATCTCGTACGGACCGATGAATCTCGGAGACAACTTCCCTCTCTTATCGAATCTGACAGTGCCTCTGAACGGAGAAATCTTAAGAAAAACACGGTCTCCCTGCTCGAAACTCAGAGGTCTACGTCTGACATTCGCATACTTTGTCTGTCTATCTTGAGCTGACTTCATTCTGGTCTGAATGATCTTAACCTGCTCTGCCATATCTCAAAGAATTTCCGGCCCCAAATCTGGTGACTCGGACAAATCATCCCAAAACATGGGAGATCGGCACTTCTTGCCGTACAAAGCCTCAAAAGGCGCCATACCGATACTCGCTTGGAAGCTGTTGTTGTAAGAAAACTCGACAAGAGGCAAGGAATCCTCCAACTAGTGCCAAAGTCTAGCACCATCGCTCGCAGCATATCCTCTAACGTCTGGATAGTCCGCTCTGACTGTCCATCTCTCTGAGGATGATAAGCTGTACTCAGATGCAATCGAGTACCAAGTGCCTCCTGAAGACTATGCCAGAAGTGCGAAGTGAATCTAGGATCTTTGTCTGAAATGATCGACTTCGGCATACCATGCAATCTCACAACATTGCTAACATACAACTCAGCCATCTGATCATGATGATACGTCATCCTGTACGGAATAAAACAAGCAGACTTCGTCAATCGGTCGATCACTACCCAAATAGCATCGCATCCTCGAACGGATCGTGGTAGCTTCGTGACAAAATCCATAGAAATGTGATCCCATTTCCATTCAGGAACAGATAGGCTGTGCAAAAGACCTCCTGGTCGCTTCTGCTCTACTTTAACTTGCTAGCAGTTTAAACACCGAGATACAAACTTCGCTACGTCGCTCTTCATTCTCTTCCACCAAAACTGACTCTTAATATCGTTGTACATCTTACGACCTCCAGGATGAATACTGAACCGGCTGCAATGAGCCTCTCGGAGAATACGCTGTCTCAACTCCGCAATATCTGGCACAACAAGACGGTTATTCACAAACAAGATGTCATCTCTAACCTGGAATTCAGACTGATGCCCAGATCTGACTTTCTCCACTGAAACCTGAATGCTCGGCTCAGACTTCTGTACTTCTTTGATTGCAACAAACAACTCCGGTTCGGCCTGAATAGCAAACACTCTGATAGTCTCCCTATCTGTTTCAAACTCTAAACCAAAAGTGCAACAATCATCGATTAACTGAGAAACACCAATAGTAGAAAGAGATAAATAACAAAGCTTTCGGCTCAAGGCATCTGCAACTGTATTCGACTTTCCGGGATAATACTTGATTTTGCAGTCAAAATCTTTCAACAGATCTAACCATCTTCTATGTCTCATATTCAGCTCCGCCTGTGAAAACAAGTACTTAAGGCTCTTATGGTCAGAAAAGATCTCGAAAGACTCACCATAAAGATAGTGACGCCAGATCTTCAGAGCAAAGACGATCGCAGCTAGTTCAAGATCGTGAACCGGATAACGGGTCTCGTGCGGTTTCAGCTGTCTTAATGCATATGCTATCACATGCTCATGCTGCATAAGAACACAACCCAAGCCTCGGTTAGAAGCATCACAATAGACTGTGAAACCTCCAGTACCCTTCGGAATAGAAAGAATTGGAGCACTGGTTAGTCTCCTCTTCAGATCAACAAAGCTAGCCTCAAAATCTGGAGTCCAAACAAAAGGCGCATTCTTCTGAGTTAGCTGGGTAATTGGCTTGGCAATAGACGAGAAACCCTCGATGAAACGACGGTAATAACCAGCTAAACCCATGAAGCTTCGGATCTCAGGTACTGATGTAGGTCTAGGCCAATTCATAACCGCTTCAATCTTGCTGGGATCGACAGAAATCCCATCTTCAGAAATAATATGACCGAGAAAGACAACTCGATCTAACCAGAATTCACACTTAGACAGCTTGGCAAACAACTGCTCAACTCGCAAAATCTGCAGTACGGTCCTCAAGTGCTCTGCATGGTCAGTACGGTTCTTTGAATAGATAAGAATATCATCGATGAAGATAATGACGAACTCATCTAGATAGCGCTGAAAGATACGGTTCATCAAACCCATAAAAACTTCTGGAGCGTTGGTCAAACCGAACGGCATGACTATAAACTTGAAATGACCATACCTCGTTCTGAATGCGGTCTTAGGCACATCTTCCTCTCGCACTCTCAACTGGTGATAACCTGACCTCAGATCAATATTAGAGTAGACAGAAGAACCCTGCAGTTGATCAAAAAGGTCATCTATTCGGGGTAAAGGATACCTGTTCTTAACTGTATCCTGATTCAATTGGCGGTAGTCGATACAGAGCCGCATAGAACCATCCTTCTTCCGAACAAAAAGCACCGGAGCACCCCAAGGCGATACACTAGGTCTGATGTATCCCTTGGCAATCAAATCCTCAAGCTGCTCCTTCAACTCTCTCAATTCAATAAGTGCCATGCGATAAAGAGCTTTAGAAATAGGTTGAGTACCTGACACTAAGTCAATGCTGAATTCGATTTCTCGAATAGGTGGCAAACCAGGAACATCTTCCGGGAATACATCCGCAAATTCTCTAACCACCGGTAAATCTACCAAAGCTGGGCTAGATTTCAGCACATCAACTGCATACACCAAAAATCCTTCTGCACCTTTCTGTAGCAAACGAGTCATAGATAACACTGAAATCAAAGGAATTCTAGATCGAGAACCCTTACCAAAGAATTTCCACTCGTCTGCCATTTCAGGTATGAACCTGACAAATTTCTGGAAACAATCGACTGTCGTCCTGTACTTGGTTAAAGCATCTATCCCGACAATACAATCAAAATCTGACAGTCCAAGTACAATACAGTCGAATTCCAACAAATTTCCTTCAAAACACAGTTCACAGTTCCTGACTAATCTGACAGAAACAATTCCTCCACCCAAAGGTGAAGTAACAGCTACTACTGTAGGCAATAACTCAGTAGGCAAAGCATGCAATAACACAAATTTCTCAGAGATAAAGGAATGGGAAGCACCTGTATCTATCAAGACATGAGCAGAATAACCGAAAATTGAACAGTTACTTGCTATAACATCGTCAGGTGCTGCTTGAGCCTGATCCTCTGTCAGAGCAAAGACTCGTGCTTGCTGTCTCGGAGGCTGATTTGCACTGGTACTACCTCCCTGTCTGTTCTACTGCTGCTGAGGTTGGAAAGAGTGCACTGCAGACGACTGCCTCTCCGGCTGAACTGCAGGTCTAGACGAACTCCCACTCTGAGCTCTATCTCTGTTACGCTGTGGGCACACTTTAGAGAAGTGTCC
Source organism: Henckelia pumila (assembly GCF_033568475.1). NCBI lineage: Eukaryota > Viridiplantae > Streptophyta > Magnoliopsida > Lamiales > Gesneriaceae > Henckelia > Henckelia pumila. The sequence continues at coordinate 160,443,973 of NC_133122.1, forward strand.
CGGTTGCTGACAGGTGTTACAATTACCAAAGACTCCCACACACTGATCCGGTGAGTGTCTTCCTCCACACTTGCTGCAGTACAAGGATGATGAACCAGAACTCGGTCCTGAACCGAATTGCTTCGAACCACTGGAACTAGACGAACTGTTCCCCTGCCTTTTGAACTGTTTACCTCTTGCCTTGTACTGATCCTTTCTGTTTCCCCCCACTATTTCCACCTTCATACCTTTGCTGCTGGTTCTGATGTTGCGGTGGCTGATTTTGATACTGAGATGGTTGGTTCTGATACTGCCTCTGCTGCTGAGGTGCTACCTGATTACCTCTTTGCCTCCACAAGCCTGCTTCTGCTCCCTTTGCATGATTCATGGCGTCCGCAAAGTTGTCTGGCCTAGCAGTGTTCACCAAAGTGAAGATGTCAGAATTCAAGCCATTTATGAAGTGGTCGGCCTTAGCTTCTTCATCTCCGGCAATTAGTGGTGCAAAACACAACAGACTATCAAACTTGGCAACGTACTCTTCGATGTTCAGATTCCCTTGTCTCAAATTGGCAAATTCTGCTCCCTTGTCCTTACAGTACGAGATAGGGAAAAACCGCTTATAGAATTCAGATTTAAAAAGAGTCCAAGTAACTTCCGTACCTCTATTCTCTATTGCTTTCTTTGTCATGATCCACCAGCTCTTAGCAACCCCACGTAGCTGATGAATGACTAACCTGATTCTGCGGTCATCTGTGTAATCAATGGAATCAAACAGCTGATCAATATCATCCAACCAACTTTCACAGTCAACTGGATTTTCTGAACCTAACAACAACGGCGGATTGAAAGACTGAAACCTCTTCAGCAAGGTTTCCATAGGCGTTGCTGAAGCATCCAACTGATCAACTTCATTGCTGGCTTTCTCAGTTGCAGGGATAACTGGCGGTGTGTTTCTGTTTATCACTCGACGACGACCCATCTGATAATCAAAGGTTAGGGCACGAGATATCTCAATCGCTGCAATCAGTGCCCTTACAACCGCTTGGAATACCGGATACCAGTCGATAACAGAAACAGTTATATCTCAAGTAGATCATGCTTTATAAATTAAATCACATAACCATGTAATTCAATAATTCTCAATAATAAAGCATGCTCGCGTGGAATTAAGTACACAGTTAAAATAATTCAAACACATGCGAGGAGCCAATACACGCAGACTCGATCTACCCGCTCACTCTAGTTCGACCAAGAATCTTAACGCTCTGATACCACTTAATGTGAGACCTCGGTTCTAAAAAACTAATCTCGGTATTAAACAACAATTAGGCAATCAAGAACCAAGATTAAAAGCAATAAAAAAAATTTTTTTTTTTTAAAAGAACAGTGCTCCGCTCGATCTGCAAGATCTTGCAGATCGAGCGAGCCAAAAAAACTCAAGCCTCTGCCGAGGCAAAACAACCCTCGCTCGATCCGCAAGATCTTTCGGATCGAGCGAGCCACAAAAATCCTAAAACAGAGGACTGTGCGTTCTTTCTCGCTCGATCCGCAAGATCTTGCAGATCGAGCGAGAACAGAAACAGGACAAAAGAACAGCAGAAGGTAGCTGAAACTCAATCTCACACATTCAATATACAATCATGCATCAAAACATACTATCTCCAATTAATACATGAAGTTCTAGAGTCGATCAACTACGCTTATGAAAATAACATGAAATCGAGGAGCTCGCATAATCGATACAACATAAACAACGAAGTTCGAGATCTAAACATGTTCTGACATAAACTAGGTAGACATGTTGACACGACTTCTAAACCGAGTCTCACTTCTACATCTTTCCCTCGAAGCTAACCATGCCTCTTCTGACTTGGTCCTGCCCCACCTGTTGCCAATTACACATACAAAACAAAGCAACAGCCGGATAACCGGTGAGAATGATAATCCCAGTAAAAGCAACATATCAAATAATAAATAAACAACATGCTATCAAGACAACATATTCAAGTCAAGGTTAATGATATGCATGTCTTTAAAAACCAGGATATCTATTCTGATAAACAAGGGATTGCTTCAATGCTTTTGGGATCCCGAGGATGAGATCACGTAACGACTCACCGACTCTCCCAATCGAGGTGGTGCCACGTATCCCACTCCTCTAGACTTTGAGCAACCATAATGAGTATGCTAGCACTAGGCGAAATACTACAACCTAGGCCACTCAATCATAGTTCCCAAACGTCTAAACAAAAAGGGCGGTTCTGCCCGTTGAAATCAAAGTAGGCTCAAGATGAATGCATAATAGAAACATAAACATAAGTCACATAACAAAACTCAATCAATCAACAAAATACAAGTTCCACATGCTAGAACAAGTATCAATGCAATATGTGATTTAAAAAGGGAAACTCGAGAACCAACAGTCCCGAGTATGCTATCCCGCTACGATGACTGCTTTTACCTTTCAATGCAGTAGCTCCAACTCTGGCTAAGCTACAACAAAAGATTGTATCAAAAGCTATACAATCTAAACAACAACAACAGTTCAAGGCGAATCTCTTTACCGTTCTTCGTCCAACCTCTTGACGATCAAAAGGCTGATTAACACTGGCTTCACAAACTCCAAACGAATCTGTGCGGAGACAAAAGTGATCAACAACAACGTTCAACTCAAGCAAAAGTCCAACAACCCAAAAACGGTTCAAATCTCTAAAACTCAAACCGGCGGCATAACGGCTATAACTGAACAAACCGACAATGCAGACAGCAGTTCAATAGCGATATAATCTCATAACAATGCTAATACCACAACAACAAGGCAATCCCAACAAATCTCAAAACTCAAACTTTCGAAAATGGCTTCCAAAAATCATAACAATTCAGAACGTCGCTCTATTTCAAAACCGACAGATAATAAACGATCAGAACACTGTAGAAAACAACATACTCGAATCTAGAATTATTCTAACAACATCCAAAAACTAGAATGTATCTGATCGTAAAAAAACTTACGATAGAACGAAGCTCTCGCTGCAGTGATCGCTAAACTGCCTTCAGAAATAAATTCCAGCGGCCGGATCGAGCTTGGAAGGAAATCTGAAAGCTCAAAACTCAAAAGGGGCATTTCAATGGAGGCTCACGGTTTTGGAAAGGAAGATGAAAGCTTTACCCAATCAATTCTAAGTGTAGATAATATATATAAATCAATATTTGCATTTTAGTCCCTGAAATTTCCAAAATTTGCAAAAAAGACCCTGATCAAAATCAAACCGGCTCGAGAACTCTGTAATCTCTGATTAACTCAAATAAACTCATTTAAGATAAAAACGGGGCGTTACAATGTTCTAGTCTAAGTACCAGAAAAGTCACATTGAGCTTGTCTTGAAAAGACTCGTCTTGATACAATGGGTCGTTACAAATAACTATGATAAAACGACTGTGTTAAAAATGTAATATATCAAACTCACCTCACTCAGTAAAACAACCAGACGGTAATGCCTTTGATCCATCCATTTCCCCCCAAATTTCTGGCATCTTGTACCACTTTCCAATTTTTATTTTAAAAAAGGGACCCAAAGGGTACCTATCACACATGTCAGAGACTGATTGGCTCATGCGGGATTAATTCAAGGGATGTGCACAAGCGGCAGGGACTTGAGGGAGGGAGCAACATGTACAACCTCCAGAGCATATCCCACAATATTTCAGCAGGAATATGCTTGTGGGGACCTCGGGTTGCTAATCTCAACTTAGGGGCAAAGTATAATTAAACACAATTAATCATACTTGATCAAAGAATAATCAAAGCAAGGCATAAATTTTTTTAAAAAAAAATCTTGGTCAGGATCGATCCTGCAAACTCCCAGGATCGATCCTGCAACTTTTCACAAGTTTCTGCCAGAATCCATTTTTGTGCGAGGATCGATCCTACGAACTCACAGGATCGATCCTGACATTCCCTTTTCGAAAAAAAACTACAGACTTTCTGTTGCTGTCCAAATTCAGTTAATGGCATAAATAATCTCAATCCAAATCATCAAAAACCAACTTCAAAACATAGTTTATCAATTCTAGAACTTGCATATAAACATATATGAAGTCTCAAGCATATAATCATGCATTTAGTACATCAAACGGATCGTTCAAAAAGCAATAAAAGTCATAACTACATCAAGTCTCATACATGAACTTCAAACCATAATAGTTCTAACATGTTTGATGCTATCTATCTACCATTCTTCAGCTTAAACCCGAGTCCACACTTGCTACATCTCGCTCCCGAGCTGTTAATGTCCTATCAGACTAGCTCCTGCCCATCTGTTGCAATGCACACATACAAAACAAAGCAACAACCAGATAAACTCCGGTGAGAAATCATTCCCAGTATAATCGACATATAAGGCGTTAAATAAATCATATCAACTCTAATTGTAATCGACTCAACAATAGAGTAAATAACGCATATCTCGATTAAGAATTGATTCATATATCATCGTTGCCATCAAGATTCGTAACCGATCTTGACATGGATATTCATCTATCGTAATCGTCTCAGACTAGAAAATAAGATCGCCTCAGATCTTGGCATAGACTCAATTCAATATCATATCATATCATCATCATATTGACTCAAACTCAAAGATCCACTACCTGAGATGGATCGACAACATCAAAATCAAATCAAAAAGATAAACAAGTATATGATTTTGGCGGGACAACTCAAGAAACTTTATTCTCGAGTTTAAAATCCCTGACTCGCGATGTCTTCTTATACCTTCGTATTTTCTCTATTTTGAACGCTTCAAATTTGAAACATAACATCAAAACATTCGTATCAAAATTCATTCAATCTTATCATTTCATAATGGATTCAAAATCATCATTCTTCAACCAAATTCACTTCAAACCTCAACTTCTTCTTCTTTGGTTCGAATTCAAAGTTCTTGATTCGTTAGCCTTCAAAACTAATCTGAAATGGAAGAATAAAATTGCTACAACATCAATAACATCTCAGAAAAAATCTCAGCTCAGTCATAGGCTATCAAAACAGTCTCAAAACACGAATCGACGGCGTAGCGATTGAAAATCGGTAACCGACGAAATATTGAAACCATTTCTAACCATTAAAATCATCCGTACATCAAATATCAGCAAGATCAACTCAATATCACTTCTAAAAGCAGCTATAAACATCGAACATAAGCTAGAATTCATGATTAATTACAAATAAGATAAACTCTTTGCTCCGGTTTCGATATCAAAATGTATAAACGTCGAAAAACACATACATAACATCAATTTCTGATATCTACCCGATTCTGATCTTCAAAACATGACGAAATAAATCAAGACTTACATAAAATCGAAGTCCTTGTCACAACGATTCCAGAACAATTTTCGGAATAGAAATCGGACAATTGGATCAAAAGTTACGGGGTTTTGAAAATCGAAAATGCAAAGAAAATGAAGATCTCGGCTTGCTCTGTCAAAATTCTGAATATCCTTATGGACCTACACGTATTCATGCTGATAATACATATATTAATCGGATATGTATTGTCATATTTGAAATTTAACCCCTGAAACTTCAAAAATTGCAATTCAGTACTCGACCCTCTTTTTAATTCAATTTCAATCCCAAATAATTTAAGAATATTAGAATTTAAATCGAAACTCTAAATATTCTCAAATTAAATATTTTTGGATTAAAATTAAAGAATTTTGGACCTTATCGCAGTTTAGTCCTTGAACTTCTCAATATTTGCTAATTGATCCATGCTCGGATTTCACCGTCGAATTAAATCTTATTTCATTCTCGGAATTTGGGATTAATTCTTAAATCCCATAAATCTTCAAATAAAATATTTAATCTGTTAATGTAAGAATTCCCAAAATTTAAATCTCCAAATCCTTAAATTCTCAAATTAAATATTTTTGGCTCGAAAATTAAATCTATAATTTCCATAAATTCTCAAATCCATAAATTACAGAAATTTAAATCTCAAATTCCGTAATTAATAACTTAATATTTTTGGGCCTTACAATGCTCCACGAGGATCGAACCCGCAACGCTGGGGAATTTCTTCCCACATCACCTCAGTCTTACCAACTCGTCCATGCCCCTATGGGCTCATTTACCTTTTTCAAATGCTGATTAGTGTGGCTGAGCTCTTCCTTGGTTTGTTTTAGTTCTTCTTTGGTCTGTTTCAGCCCTTGGTTGAGTTTTTCAAGACTACCTTTCACCCAGTTTGTGAACTCCACCCTTTCATTCTTCTCTTTAAGATCATACAAGTATTTAGTGGCAGCCCCGGCAAGCCACAAGAATGAACACATTCTATAGGGGAAACATGGTCAACCTCTAGAGCATATCCCACAATATTTTAGCAGAAATATGCTCCACAAGGATCGAACCCACAACGCTGGGGAATTTCGTCCTACATCACCTCAGTCCTACCAACTTGTCTATCCCCTTATGGACTCATTTACCTTTTTCAAATGCTGATTAGTGTGGCTAAGCTCTTCCTTGGTTTGTTTTAGCTCTTCATTGGTCTATTTCAGCCCTTGGTTGAGTTTTTTGAGACTACCTTTCACCCAGTTTGTGAACTCTACCCTTTCATACTTCTCTTTACTATCGTACCAGTATTTAGTGGCAGCCCCGGCAAGCCAGAAGAATGACCACATTCTATAGGAGATACGTCTGGGTTCTAACACCCCGCTCGACGACGAACCCATCTCATTTGATCTCCAAAAATTCTCTTGAGAAATGATAATGAATAAGTGTTAGAAATTGATTTGGACCTAACTCACCTCAAAAGCTAGCTCAAGAGGGGAGGTTTTCATTTGTCTATATAAATGGCTCCCAATTTATTTAGCCAATCGATTTGGAACACAAATTAATACACCAACACACCTCTTTCACGCTCAAGAATAAAACGACTAGAGCGTGGAGAGAGATATTAAAGGGTGGCCAACTATGAGACAGGTGAGGCCAACTATGGGATGTGTGACACATAACGATGGAACCAGTTCTATGATATCATGTTAGAAATTGTTTTTGAACCTAACTCACCTCAAAAGCTATCTCAATAGGGGAGGTTTGTCCTTGTCTATATAAAAGGATCCCAGGTTATTTAGCCAACCAATATGGGATACAAATATAAACAAAAAAATAAACATCATTTTTTAAAATAATAAACAAAAAAAGACATGTGATGATGCTCACCTACTGCTACGGCGGCGGCAACGATGAACGCGATATCCATATTCCCTATTCATTTTGGTGGAAGCGCATCTTCATCTTCTAATGAAGAATAGAAAACCAGAGAACGAGAGAAGAAGAAAACGAGAGATTTTCAAAAAATGATGAAGAATAGAAAACCAGGAACAGAGAATGAGAGATATGAAGTCACGTTGAAATGAATTTTAAGATCACTCAATAATTATGTCATTTGAAATGTATTTTAGTTTGTATTACTAATGTACAAATAAATGAAATAGAAATTTAAAATTTTATCAATTGTTTCATTGTAAACAATAACATTAAAATAACATTAAAATCGAAATTCAAGAATTTGAAATCCATCAATCCAAATACAACCTTAAAATATTCACATTTTCAACTTTCCCTTGCATTTTTTCTTCACATTTCGTAGAGATGTTGGTCTTGTATTTTATTTACAAATTGGTTTTAACTTTTGCAATATTTTGAAATATGATATATAATATAAGTGTGAATCAAGATCCTAGATTTTCCCAGTACATGAAATCCCTATATAAGAAAAAGTTTAACATCCTGATATATGTTGTATATATTCATCTTAAGAATTAACGGGGGAAAATATGAAACACATGATTCAAAATTTAAAATCAAATATAAAAATGAGCTCCGTTGATAGGCGCGCCATGAATTGATTTTTTTTTCCAAGAACCTACCTGTATATATAAAAAAGAAATCAATACAGGAGAAGGGGACTAGGCCAATACCTCTTTAGTAGCAACAACAATAAGATTCAAATTTTAGTGCTAACTCTAATATATGGAAAGCCCGTTTTCTCCAGCCTACATATTCCTTTGAGACAACCCTGAAAATCCCTAGGGTGAATCGTTCTCGTCCCAAAGTTAATCCCCATGTTTGCCAGTTCGTCTACTGCTGAATTCGCTTCTCTAAAGACATGAGTTTTCGAATTTCATATGAGAACTGCATTCGCTTCTCTAAAGACATGAGTTTTTCAAATTTCATATGAGAACAGAAACTTTTGGATAGCTGTCAAAGTATTTCGAAAATCCCATTGAACGGTATCCAACTTTATAATTGAAAGCACAATAGTGGAATCGACTTCAAGCCCAAGGAGAAAGAGATTGTGTAGCTTACAAATTTCGAGCCCTATTAGAATTTCTACCATTTCAGCTCTAGTATTAGAACCATTTCCAATATGTTAATGAAAAACCACAATGGGGTCCCCTTTTTTATCACGAACTATGCCTACAATGCTAAACTCCCCATCACTCTTCGAGCACCCATCTGTGTTTAATTTGAAGTACCCCCAAGGAGGATGAACTCATCTAATAACCCGAACATTAGCTGTACGATAAATGCGGATGTTGAAACCAAATTTTGTTGCTGCTTTTGTCGATTCATGTCGGTGATATGTTTGAATAATACATGCATGCACAAGAGATGAGATGTGATAATTAATATGTCGAATAATTGTCCGCACTTGGATCGGCATGTCTCTGTGTTTCTTATGGTTATGTGCTCTCTAGATAAACCAAATGATAAGAAATGGAATCATTTCTCTAACATTGTCTTTGCCACCTCAAAAGCTAGCTCAAGAGGGGAGGTTTGTCCTTGTATATATAAAGGGCTCCCAGGTTATTTAGCCAACCAATGTGGGACACAAATTAATATACCAATATTAAGTGTTATTTTTTTAAATAATACACAAAATAAAGGACATATGATGATGCTCACCTGTAGCTACGGCGGCGCCGGCGATGATGAACGAGGTATCCATATTCCTTGTTCATTTTGGTGGAAGCGCATATTCATTTTCTAATGAAGAATAGAAAACCAGAGTACGAGAGAAGAAGAAAATGAGAGATTTTCAAAAAAATGATGAAGAATAAAAAAACCAGAGAACAGAGAACGAGAGATATGAACTCACGTTGAAATGAATTTTAAGATCACTCAATAATTATGTCATTTGAAATGTATTTTAGTTTGTATTACTAATGTACTAATAAATGAAATATAAATTTAAAATTTTATCAATTGTTTCATTGCAAACAATAACATTAGAATCGAAATTCAAGAATTTGAAATCTATCAATTCAAATACAACCTTAAAATATTCACTTTTTCAACTTTCCCTTGCATTTTCTCTTCACATTTTGTAGAGATGTTGGTCTTGTATTATATTTACAAATTGGTTTTAACTTTTGCAATATTTTGAAATTTGATAAATAATATAGTTGTGTGAATCAAGATACTATATTTTCCCATTACATGAAATCCCTATATAAGAAAAAATTGAACATCCTGATATATGTTGTATATATCCATCTTAAGAATTAATGGGGAAAAATATGAAACATCTAATTCTAAATTTAAAATCAAATATAAAAATGAGCTCCATTGATAGGTGCACAATGAATTGATTTTTTTTCCAGGAACCTACCTGTATATATAAAAAAGAAATAAGAACAGGGGAGGGAGACTAGGCCAAGACCTCTCTAGTAGCAACAACAATAAGATTCAAATATTAGTGCTAACTCTAATATATGTAAATCCCGCTTTCTCCAGTCTACAGATCCCTTTGAGACGACCCCTGGAAATCCCTAGGCTAAAGCGTTCTCGTCCCAAAGTTAATCCCAATGTTTGCCAGTTAGTCTACTGCTGCATTCGCTTCTCTAAAGACATGAGTTTTTCGAATTTCATATGAGAACAGAAACTTTTGGATAGCTGTCAGAGTATTTTGCAAATCCCAGTGAACGGTATCCTACTTTATAATTGAAAGCACAGTAGTGGAATCGACTTCTAGCCCAAGGGAAAAGAGATTGTGCAGCTTACAAATTTCGAGCCCTCTTAGAATTGCTACCATTTCAGCTCTAGTATTAGAACCATTTCCAATATGTTCATGGAAAGCCACAATTGGGTCCCCTTTGTGATCACAAACTATGCCTCCAATGCTAGACTCCCCCCATCACTCTTCGAGCAACCATCTGTGTATAATTTGAAGTACCCACGTGGATGAACACATCTAATAACCCGAACGTTAGCTATACGATAAATGCGGATATTGAACCCCAATTTTGTTGCTGCTTCTGTCGATCCATGCCAATATGTTTGAATAATACCTGCATGCACAATAGCTCAGATGTGATCATTAATATGTCGAATAATTGTCCGCACTTGGATCGGCATGTCTCTGTGTTTCTTATGGTTACAAGCTCTCCAGATAAACCAATTGATAAGAAATGAAATCATTTCTCTGACATTGGCTTTGCCACCTCAAAAGCTAACTCAAGAGGGGAGGTTTGTCCTTGTCTATATAAAGGGCTCCCAGGTTATTTAGCCAACCAATGTGGGACACAAATTAATACACCAAAAATAAGCGTCATTTTTTAAAATAATACACAACGGCGGCGGCGGCGATGATGAACAAGGTATCCATATTCCCTGTTCATTTTGGTGGAAGCGCATCTTCATCTTCTAATGAAGAATAGAAAACCAGAGAACGAGAGAAGGAGAAAACGAGAGATTCTCAAAAAATGATGAAGAATAAAAACCATAAAATAGAGAACGAGAGATATGAAGTCAAGTTGAAATGAATTTTAAGATCACTCAATAATTATGTCATTTGAAATATATTTTAGTTTGTATTACTAATGTACTAATAAATAAATTTTAAATTTTAAATTTTATCAATTCTTTCATTGTAAACAATAACATTAAAATTATATTAGAATCAAAATTCAAGAATTTAAAATCCATCAATCCAAATACAACCTTAAAATATTCACTTTTTCAACTTTCTCTTGCATTTTGTTTTCACATTTTGTAGAGATGTTGGTCTTGTATTTTATTTACAAATTGGTTTAACTTTTGCAATATTTTGAAATATAATATATAATATAGTTGTGTGAATCAAGATCCTAGATTTTCCCAATACATCAAATCCCTATATAAGAAAAAATTGAACATCCTGATATATGTTGTATATATCCATCTTCAGAATTAACAGGAGAAAATATGAAACACCTAATTCAAAATTTAACATCAAATATAAAAATGAGCTCCATTGATAGGCGCGCCATAAATTGATTTTTTTTTTCCCAAGAACCTTCCTGTATATATAAAAAAGAAATGGAGCTTCATATTTCGATCCCTCTTAGATTTGCTACCATTTCAGCTCTAGTATTAGAACTATTTCCAATATGTTCATGGAAAGCCACAATTGGGTCCCCTTTGTGATCACGAACTGTGTCTCCAATGCTAGACTCCCCATCACTCTTTGAATACCCATTTGTGTTTAATTTGAAGTACCCCCAAGGAGGATGAACCCATCTAATAACCCGAACGTTAGCTGTACGATAAATGCACATTTTTTTGCTGCTTTTGTTGATCCATGCCATTGATATGTTTGAATAATACCTGCATGCACAAGCGATAAGATGTGATCATTAATATGTCGAACAATTTTACGTACTTGGATCGTCATGTCTCTGTGTTTCTTTAGGTTACGAGCTCTTCAGATAAACCAAATGATAAGAAATGGAATCATTTCTCTAACATTGTCTTTGTCACCTCAAAAGCTAGCTCAAGAGGAGAGGTTTGTCCTTGTCTATATAAAGGGATCCCAGGTTATTTAGTCAATCAATGTGAGACACAAATTAATACACCAAAAATAAGCGTTATTTTTAAAAATAAATCACAATAAAAGGACATGTGATGATGCTCACATGCTGCTACGGCGGTGGCCGCGACGATGAACGAGGTATCCATATTCCCTGTTCATTTGGTGGAAGCGCATCTTCATCTTCTAATGAAGAATAGAAAACCAGAGAACGAGAGAATCCATATTCCCTGTTCATTTGGTGGAAGCGCATCTTCATCTTCTAATGAAGAATAGAAAACCAGAGAACGAGAGAAGAAGAAAACGAGAGATTTTCAAAAAATGATGAAGAATAGAAAACCAGAGAACGAGAGAAGAAGAAAACGAGAGATTTTCAAAAAATGACGAAGAATAGAAAACCAAAGAACGAGAGATATGAAGTCACGTTGAAATGAATTTTAAGATCACTCAACAATTATGTCATTTGAAATGTATTTTAGTTTGTATTACTAATGTACTAATAAATGAAATATAAATTAAAAATTTTATCAATTGTTTCATTGTAAACAATAACATTAGAATCAAAATTCAAGAATTTGAAATCCATCAATCCAAATACAACCTTAAAATATTCACTTTTTCAACTTTCCCTTGCATTATCTCTTCACATTTTGTTGAGATGTTGGTCTTGTATTTTATTTACACATTTGTTTTAACTTTTGCAATATTTTGAAATATGATATATAATATTGTTGTTTGAATCAAGATCCTAGATTTTTCCAATACATGAAATCCCTATATAATAAAAAAAATTAAACATCGTGATATATGTTGTATATATCCATCTTAAGAATTAACGGGAGAAAATATGAAAAACTTAATTCAAAATTTAAAATCAAATATAAAAATGAGCTCCATTGATAGGCGAGCAATGAATTATTTTTTTTCCAGGAACCTACCTGTATATATAAAAAAGAAATCAATACAGGAGAAGGGGACTAGGCCAATACCTGTCTAGTAGCAACAACAATAAGATTCAAATTTTAGTGCTAACTCTAATATATGGAAAGCCCATTTTTCGAGTCTACAGATCCTTTTGAGACGACCTTGGAAATCCCTAGGCTGATGCGCTCTCGTCCCAAAGTTAATCCCCATGTTTTCCAGTTTGTCTGCTGCTGCATTCGCTTCTCTAAAGACATGAGTTTTTCAAATTTCATATGAGAACAAAAACTTTTGGATAACTGTCAAAGTATTTCTCAAATCCCATTGAACGGTATCCAAATTTATAATTGAAAGCACAGTAGTGGAATCGACTTCAAGTCCAAGGGGAAAGAAATTGTGCAGCTTACAAATTTCGAGCCCTCTTAGAATTGCTACCATTTCAGCTCTAGTATTAGAACCATTTCCAATATGTTCATGGAAAGCCACAATTGTGTCCCCTTTGTCTAGAATTTGTATGAAAATCGATTCATTTTAAGCATCATTAATGGACTCTTCAAGAGGTAGCTAATGTCTAGTAGTAGTCGTCAAATAAAAATTCTAAATTTGTATGCATAATTTTTCAAGCTCATAAGTATTTTCATGAATGATTACGGTATCCTATATGTTACGTTGGGTAATTATTTTTAAAAACATGGGGTTAGGATATTACCGGAACCCGAATTTTATATGTAGGGTTGGTTATAATAAATATATTTTGAACCAATTTTATGCAACATTATATTAACATTACAAATAAATATAAGGAAATTAAATGATTTCCAATATTGTGATCAAATTTAGGAATTTTTTGTCGTGGAAAAGCCTGACGCAGTTACTTCAAATTAGTTTAATTTTAATTCTACTTTATAAACCGAAATTAATGAAGAGAAGTTTGCATATATATTCTTACCATGACCTAAAAATCGTCTCATCTTTAAGGGAGAGGATCCGAGCGAGTCTAGGGTTATTGTTTCTTGATCGGAAAGTTAGAAGATGGATCTTTTTAAATGGAAATTTGTAAAAATAAAATTTGTTCCAACTTAAAGAGCAAAATTCCAATTTCGAATACTCTTATTCACCAATTTACTTGCCTTGATAAATGAAGGATAACATAGATAATACCAACTAATCCTATGTTTACTTGCAAAATTAAAAAATGGTATAAATATTTAGGCCCGTTAATGATAGGATTGAGAGATGATTTTTAGTTCTAAATTTTTAATGGGATTATAAATATTATGGAGTGAGAGAATGAAAAAAAACAATTATGTCCTTCCTTTTTATCTTCCACCTTCTTTCCTTCTTTGCCGAACATATGATTATTATGATAGCTAAAGGGTGAAATCGTAATTTGTTCTTAATTATCATTTCAATCCCAAAATTAATCCATCCAACTAAACATATTATTATTTATCCATAATCACTCTCTATCATATCAAATTATATTAATAATCATACTTTAATCTATCATTGTTCAATCCCATCATTCAAAGTAAACGTAGCTTTAAAATTATATATACAAGTTAGTGGACTAAAAAATTATAGGGAAAAATTGCATATATCACCCTTGTGAAATCTCGGGTTTGCTGATAACCCCCTATGAAATTTTTTTATGCTGATAACCCCCTATTAAATTTTTTTAAGCTAATAACCCCCTGTGATACTAGATTTGTAGCATACACACCCTTTTGCAGCTAAAAAATAACGAAAATACTCTTACTTAAATAAATAATTAAATTAATTTTGTTTTATAATTCTATATTTAATTGGATAAAATAATCAAATTTTAGTTAAACAACTATGAAAATTATATATAATTATTTTTTTTATTAATATTTGTTATAAACGAAATATTTTTTAATAGTAAATTTTATTATTACATTAAATTATGTAATAAGTTTAATTATTTTTTAAATAAAATTTAATATTTAAATTAATTAAAGTGATTGTATAAATAAACTTAATTGAAAATATAAGTTAATGCATTGGTTTTTTCATTTCAATCTTCAATAAAATGTGATAAATTAAAGAGTTCATAAAAGTCAAAGAGCATTTTCGTCATTTTTTAGCCAGAAGGGATGTGTATGCTACAGATCTAGAATCACAGGGGGCTACTAACTTAAAAAACTTTCATAGGGAGTTATCAGAAAATCCAAAATTTCATAGGGATGATATATGTCATTTTCCCAAAATTATATATCATCTTATTATATAAATATTGTAATTCAATATTTATAATTGTAATTCTATAATACAGAGAGATAAAAAAAATAATGATATAGTCTTAATATATATATATATATATATATATATTGGATAAACTACATAAATTAATTAATGATTTTGATCGTTTAATTGATACAAAGAGTACTATAATTAATACTTCAATATAATAGTACTATATATATGATAATGATTGTTTTTTATCAACCATTCATGTGCCAAAGACTTTCTCATTTTTTGAAGCTAGTTTTGTTAGAAAAAAAATAGTAAATTAAATTAAAGCTTATTAAATATTAATCTAATATATGGTAATAGATAATCCATCACGGTATGTCAATAATAACCCAAAAACAAGCCAGTTTTTTCTCCTCCAAAAAGCTGCCCTGCCCGGAATATAGTACAAAAACAAGAATAAACTCATGCGTAGTGAAGTGGGCAAGTCAAAGATCAAACAAAAATATTAAAGGACCGTGAGAGAATAGTAAGTAACAATGGATTGGAATTACATACACAGCATCAAACAGCAGCACAGATACCACACCCACTGAAAAATTTGTCTTGAATCCCAGAACAAAATGCTTTCTACGAAATATTATATATATTAGCGAACAAATACATAACAAAAACGAAAACCTCAGGATAATTCATTACTCATGAATCTTAATTTCACTTAGATTTTATATTATAATAAACATTCCACCACACTATATAGTACCCCAAAAAGACAATTTAAAGATCATAGTACAAAAACAAGAATAAACTCATGCGTAGCGAAGTGGCGGACAAATTCAGTCCCGTTTCCCTTGTTGCCTAAAAGACACGAAATGGAGAGATTATGTTTCCTAGGAAAAATATATGTATGAGAATTAGAACAATAATCATACCCGAGGAAATACATTGGGAATCCTTGGCTAGCTTACTGTAAAAAATATGTATATTTATAATCTATAACTTGAAATATCTATTGATCATATATTTTTGGATAATCTATCATTTTATTTAATATATGACTTACAATAATTAAAATAATAATGAAAATTGAAAATGTTTTTTTCTCGCTTATACTCGTTCTAAGCTTGCTTAAACTTGAAAAACACAAAAAAATATGCTTTTCAAATATAATAACAACAATAATGAATAAAAAAATTATATGTAAAATAAAAAAATTGTTCTCTTCACTTAATGTTACCAGAAACTTCACAATGTTGCAGACCTCTTTTACATTACGTTGAATGCATTTTATAAACTCTTCCACGGCCAAAACCATTGTTCTAAAAAACGAGATTAAACGAGGATTAAATGAGATTAAACGTGAAACGTGATGAAAACGCTAAGATTCATGTAAAAACAGGAAAAAAACGGTCAACTCTAAGTTGATCATATTAAACGTGATTAAACGTGTTTAATCGAGATTAAACGTGATTTTTGTAAAAAAAATTAATTTTTTATTTATTTTTTAAATAAATTATATTAATTTAAAAATCTCAAAATAAAACTATTTTCTTCAAAATCAAATAAATAAATCCAGTCATATATTTTTCAAAACCTTTTTCTTCAAAATATTTTGTGTTTTGGGTAATGTTTAAAATTTTTTATGCGGTCTAGCCATAGATATTGCTAAAAATTATAGTTTTGATATTTTTTTTGCTTTTAAACATTTGAAAAATTGTATGTTACTATTAAATTTATTATATATGTGTGTTATTTAGCCTATATATTGGTAATAGAGAATTAAAATTTTAATAAAAGCTTGAAACATTTTTTCACGTTGAAACTTGTATTAAACACGTTTAAACTTGTGAAACTTAAAACTTAATTCGACATTTCGTCGCGTTTCACATTTTTTATAACCTTGCCAAAACCCACAATATTTGACATGATTGTGCTACTATATGTAAGAACACCCCACAAGATATCTATTATTAAAATATATTATTTGATAATTTTAAAATCTTAAAACACTATTTCTCCATCTCAATTATATTAAAACTATATTCCCAAAAAAATCGATTAGTATAATAGTTGAAAATAAGCCAATCCAAACAGATCACCCACACGTTGTGTAATATGTAGTATTGTGGTTAGAATGAGTATAGATATGAAGGACAATAGGACGTAGTGGACATTTCTTCCCCAACCCCTTCCCCGATATAAAATTCATTGCCATCCTCGTCCAAATAAGTGAGTGGTCGATAAGAAAATTTATAGATCTGTGAACTTAGAAAGACCTATCTCAAAAAAAAAATTTTAAAACCCGAATATCAATAATGCAAAAAGAAATTATTATAAAAGAGAGTGAAATATCACTATTTGAACATCTTATACTATTCATTAGTAAATATCTTATTAGATCGTCTTACGGATCCATATTCGTGATATACGCCGACTTCTTCAATATCTAGGATAAAAATTTATATTTTTTCATTAATCAATTGGATAATAAACTCATTTCAAAAAATGATTCGTGAAACGGTCTCATCAAAATTTTTATATTAATTTATTTATTCATTCAATAAACTTGAATAAAAAGCACCAATAAAATAGTGTCAACTTCTATTAATATTAATTTATGTAGGATCAAGCATGAGATTGCTTTCATAAAATGCCCTGACAACTGATCACCCGAAAGACCCTGTGAAACTTTATCTTCATTTGAATTGAGCATTGAAATTCAAATTTATCGTTTTAAATTCCAGCAATAAAAATCCAAATAACAAAATCCCCAATCTTCCTTCGACCACAAGCTAAACAATCTCACTCTCTTCCTTTCACCATGAACAAGAAAAGTGAAATCAAGCATTTTTTTTATATAGATAAAACCATAAAAAAATAAAAAGGCACAAAAAATAATTTCGATGAAATTGGACGACTAAAATGTTGAAGAAAGGGGAAAATGTTTAAGAAATAGAAGGTCGGAAATTTCCTCGCGAAGGTGAGTCGTGTGGCAGTGGTGTTACTTGTTAGCCGATTTTTGTGTTACTATTATTTCTCCTCTCTTTATTCTTTTTCCATTTTTTTTAAATTTTCTTATTTTGTGGTCGAAGATGAAGATGGAAGCCAAGAAAAAATTGAAACTTTTTTTAAAAAATGAATAGTATGGAGAAATAAGAAAGAGGAGGCAGATCATTAAAAAAACAAAAAAACAAACGTGAGTACAATTTTGTCATTACAAGGACATTCACAAAATTAATCAATAATATTAAAATCCTACCAAACATTATGTATCAATTTATAATATTTTATTTATTATCCTTTTATTTCAATTTATTATCTCTATTTTTTTATCAATCATTCATTTATCTAATCACCCGTAACAAGTGGTGTATTATTATTAATCATTTTTTAATTTATCTTTGTATTTAATTACCTGATGAAGGTCATTTTTAGGATCATAAGTGAATCCGGGCCAATAAAGGTTGAGCCCACAAACTCTATATAAACCTATAAACAGATCACTTACTCTCCATTTAAAAGATAAGATCTCATTTACTCTGTTCGTGATGCATTACCTTCTTATTAAGATTCGTATGAGCAACATTTGTAGTCCGACATTCCCCCTTTACCCTAAATTTCGTGACTTAAATGACGGTTTTATTTTGCTACGTCACTCCATGAATTTTCTTAGAGCATGTTTAATGGTGTAAATAAAAAAAATAGTAAAATTTTATGTTATCCCCACCCAAGACATCTATTTCTATTACATACCTAAAAGTATAAATAAATAAACAGTAAAGTTTTTCAATTATAAATTAACTTTACCCTTTTATTCTGCAATATTGTATCAAAACTAAAAAAATATAAGGATAATGTAAAAGTAAAATACTAGTTACAGTATAGGAGTAATAATATATTTTATATATAAATACAAAACACATTCATTAGTTTTTAATCCAAATAATAAATTAATATTGACCGATAAAATAAATTATAAATAGAGGTATCTATTTATATTTTTTTTACGGCAAGTATCTATTTATATTTTTAATAATATATATTAAGTTATTAAATTTAATTTTTGATGTTATCCCCACCCAATAAAGATTTTAAAAAATAAAATAGATTTTATTATATAAACAAATTGTCACCGAGTACGACGTATGTGCTATTTACTAAGATCATAAAATACATGCATTTAAAGGAACAAAATGGACATTTAATACCACCACGCTGTCAGAAAATCTAGTTAACCTTTCTTGCAATTTCTTCTTGTCATCAACCGAAATGGCCTGTTTAGTTGTATCTGCAATTTTGCACTGATAATAAGTGTTCAACCTAACGCTTTTGATACCTAAACTTTAAAAAAATGTGACATAACTAATCCTTAATTACCACTAATTATATGGTTAAACTAAATGAAATGTATTCGTGATACTTGACAAAAAATGTTTATAAAAACTACTCGTTTCAAAGCATACCATCTTTATCTGGGCATTGATGTTTCCCTTTCCACCAGCTCCATCAATTATTATTGTTTTATTAAAGGATATGATTATCTAAAAGAAAGGAAAAAATATGAGTAAAACCGATAATATAATTCGTAACTAAGGAAAGTAATTAACAACTAAAACTTACCCTTCGACATGTTCCCAACATTTTGGCCTTAACTTTCTCTAGGTTCGTCACAAGCTTGCTCTGTGTCACAATGACTAGATATTTCAAATCAGATTTTCGGTGCTCCCCACAGCCTAGATTTAATTTTTATAATAATGAAAAAATCAATTATCTCAATCAAGTGATTAATAGATTTATTAAACAGTATAACTACCTTCATCCCAACATGAAATTTGGGGCTAATTGCATCCACACCCCCTGTGAAAAGTTTAAAAAGCATAAAATCCCTTAAAAAATATTAATAGGCTAATGCATCCCTCAGTTTTTTAAAATGTAGCACATTTCACCCCTATGTTATACAAACTCGGGCACATTTATACCCTCTCATAGGGGTTTTTATGCTAATTTTTTTAAAATATAGGATCTAACATGCTATTAATTTTACACATGGGGTTTTATGCCTTTTAGACTTTTCACAGGGGGTGTGGATGCAATTAGCCCATCAAATCTGTTAGTATAAAGAATTTCAAGCAAATCATCGTCCAATTGTACAGTAAAAACCACGAGTGGACTTTTCTTCTTCATAACACAAGAAGTATAAGAAAACAAGAACCAATGAATTAAGACAGAAAAAATTATTATGAGAAAACAAGAACAACCAATGACTTAAGAAAAAAATTTATTTATTCCATCATTAATTATTATATAGTCAATCTTCTTCCAAAGATTTAGTCCGGCCAAAATCGGTAATTTTAGTATTCATCTAGTTGTCTAGTAAAATATTGGATGGCTTGGGATCTTTATGGATTATCTGTGATCCTAAATCTTAATGAAGATACCGTAGTCCTCGAGCAATTCCCACGATGATCTTGAACATGTGATTCCACTGAAGTTGGATTCGTCGTGCTTCATCTGTACATGTGTAGAAATAATTTAAAAATAGACCCCCTACCCAATCTAAAATTCATTCTCATCCTCGTCCAAGTAATCGCATTTTCAGATCGGGGATTCACTGTCCTCATCTCAATAGGAATTATCTCTATCTCCCCACCTATCAGGTTCTATTTAATTGAAAAATCTCCATCTCACCCCCCGCCCATACTCGGTTCTTTACAATTGGATAATCTCATTTCTGATTCTAAAAATATTTTATATATCCTAGAAGGCCTTACGAGCAGCCTAAACATAGTGAATGGTCGATAAGAAAATTTATAAATATGTGAACGTAAAAGACCTACCTCAAAAAATTGTTTGAAAAACCGAATATCAATAATGCAAAAAAAAGTTATTATAAAAGAGAGTGAAATATCACTATTTGAACATCTTATACTATTCATTAGTAAATATCTTATTAGACCGTCTTACGGATTCATATTCGTGAGATACGCCGACTTCGTCAATATCTAAAGTACAAATTTATATTTTGTTATTAATCAATTGGATAATAAACTCATCTCAAAAAATGATTCGTGAGACGGTCTTATCAAAGTTAGTGTACAAATTCTGATTGGTCCAAAATGATGACGTGGACCAATAAGAAGATGACATGTATGCAGTTGGACGAAAAAACAATAAAAATGCAAAGTTAGTGTACCAAAACCCACATCGAAAAAATTAATGGATCAAAATCCAAAAAAAGTAAAGTTACTGAATCAAAAAATTTATTTTTTTTTCTATTAATATTAATTTATGTAGGATCAAGCATGAGATTGTTTTCATAAAATTCCCTGACAACTCGTCACCCGAAAGACCTGTGATAATTTATCTTCATTTGAATTGAGTATTGAAATACCAAATTTATCCTTTTAAATTCCAGCATTAAAAATTTAAATAACAAAATCCCCAATCTTCCTTCGACCACAAACTAAACTATCTCACACTCCTCCTTTGACCATGAACAAGCACAGTAAAATCAAGCATTTGTTTATAGATTGTTGGGAAATTTAGTTTTGGTATTTACAAAAGAAAGCCAAACTAATTGAGCAACCAAAAAGAGCTAAACTGATATTGAGAACTAAATGATGTCACTATCAACAACCGTATGGCTAAGGGATGCAGTTTACTTCGCTAAACTGAATCGCTAAACTGAATCCCCAAACTGATGACGTCACTATCAATGACCGCGCTCAACTGGCGAAGGGATGCAAATCAGTTTACCTCGCTAAACTGAATCCATCAGTTTACCCACAACAGTTTACTACCTTACTATTTCTGGATAAGATCATCCGTACTCTGACAAAATCTGCAGAAGGAAGTGACGCGATACTAAGGGCAATGTCGGCTCAAGAATTCGTTGGTGAAAGTGACAAATCCAACGGGAATAATTTAAAACTTATCGAAAGAATTCAAATTGGATTTATGACCGTTGAAAATCCAAAGGGTATAAATAGAGATCTTGATCGATCAATACAGCCACTTCACGCGAAAACGCTCTGCTATTTTACAAGAGTATTCAAAGCATCAAAAGCTAAAGATTTGATCAAGGAACTCGAAGTACAAACGCTCAAGTGTTATTCTGATCATTGAAGGATCGATTTTTGTGCTAAAAGATTTTGAGTTGTATTCATTCTATTATATCATCAGTCTAGGACTGAAACTGAAGTTTTGTACTAGGAATTCTTGTTTAGGCAGTGTCTAAGTCCTAAATCGGATTGGGTTTGTACAAATTACTTGTATCACTACAAGAAAAACGGCTAAAGATAACGCTTTTTTCGCGTTGTTAATGTTCCCAAAAAAGCGTTGTCGTAGCCAGTGTTGTAAAAAACCATGGTCAAAGACAACGCGGAAAAAGCGTTGTCGTTTCTGAAAAAGACAACGCTTAAAAAGCGTTGTTGTATCTAACAACGACAACGCTTTTTAAGCATTGTCTTTTATAAAAAGCGTTGTTGTTTTTGGAAGAGACAACGTTTTTTAAGCGTCATTGTATTTGGAAAAGACAACGCTTAAAAAAAGCGTTGTCTTTACCAGAAAAGACAACGCTTTTTAAAAGCGTTGTCGTTTTTAAAACATAAAACAAAAAAAATTAAATCACAAATTTTCAATATTATAAATCACTCAAAATTCAAAAATTTCTAAAATAAAATTTAGTATAAAATCTTCCAATATTATAAATCATTCAAATAAAAAAATAATCGAATTCTAAATTAATGAACACTAGGAAAAAACTATGCATTAATCTCGAAAAACTTTGATTCCTTCCTTCAGCATATGTTACCGTCCCAAGCTTTCATAAAAGCAGCAACAATTTCTTTTCCTTTAATTTGTATCTCCATACTGTAAATTATTAAAAATAAAAACAAACATAAAACAAATATGAATAGATTAAAATGGAAAGTAAACTTAAACACTTATTTATCAGTAAAAGAACATGAATTTAAATAGCATAGAATATTAATTATTAATGAATTAATACCTGTAATAACAGCCATAATGCCCAGGTTACATTGGAAAGCATCATGAGGAAGACACCTTTAATCCAAGTATCAGCGGCAGGATCTTCGCCTCGTCGCATTTCATGAATGCGACTACTGATCAAGTGATGGTGCACCAGTAGTTTCAAGAGAGGCCCTTTGAAGAAAGCAATAGTCGCTACTCCGGCAATGCATAGACTTAGTCCTCCAAATTTCATTATCCCACCAATTGTCCTTAGTTTTATGTTTTCCATCCTGTCATGATGAGATTATAGTTCATGTATTAATTATTAATTTTTGTTTTAAACAGGGCCAGGAATCATTAAATTAAATAGCTAGGAATGATAACAAGTGATTTCTTATACATAATCGAATTATTTTTCTTGTATTTCCATTCCCTCGAAAAATTTTGCTATAATTAAATTAGAATATTTTTTCGTAATTAACTTTAATTACCTTAATAGAACAACAAGAAAGAAAGTAATAACAGGATGAGTATTTGAAGAAGCAGCTCCCAAAGATGCGGATGTATATTTCAAAGCTACACCAACAATGTTTAAGCTCATCGTGATCCTGCAAATTATTAATTATCCAACTCATTAAATATAATTAATATCTATGTAGTATGTATGAACAACCATATTTAATTTAAAACACTAAAAGGATCAAACAAAATCATAATTATGAGAACAAAAAAACACTTAATTCATGATTTTTATATATATTCTTGTTTAATTACCACCAAAAAAAATTGTAATTACCATTCTGAAACATATGACGCACGTACCCAATCAGTGAAAGTAGGAATATCTTGATCGTCAGGGAAAAAGATAGAGGTGGAGCACTTTTCCTGAAAGTAAAATCAAATCATTTGGAAAAAAAAACAAAAGAATCAAAATCAAAATCAAATTCACGGTTATGATTGAAGTTTTAGGCATCGAACTAATACAACTTTGTTAATATGCATGATTATTTTATATATTGCCATTCAGCTCTAGCATCGAGCAAGCCAGCATCTCTTCAATGGCCTCTCATTTCTGAAGGTCTAGGGTAGTGTTCTGGGGAATCTCTTCTAAAACTGAGTTTTACAAAAAAATGGAATTTTTCTAAAACAGGAGCTCGAGATCCTGGAGATGATATCGAGATGGAGTTGAGAAATTTTCAGACACACAAAAACAGCATAAGAAATTATACCCCGCAGATGGCTATCTATAAAAAATTTCACGTAAATCGTGGATATTTTAGTCAGGAATACCAGCTGCGTATATTGTATGATTATGTTGTTACAAATGTTCATTACAGCCACATAATTACCGAATCGATTAAAAAGAAAAATCGCCTCATCAAGTGAAACAAACGTCAACCCAGAATCAACATCAATAATAAAACACAAGTGCGTGAATAACACAACACGTACCTTTTGCTTTTCAGCATCGATATACTCATTGACACCAGGAATCGACCTCATAAAATAGAAATAGAAATAAATAAATGTAGTCAACAATTACGAGAATGCACAAACAAAAATCAAAGGATAAGAAAAATTACTGAAGTCAACAATTACGAGAACGCACAATCCAGCATCTCTTCAATGGCTAAGACAGACCTCTCATTTCTGAAGGTCAGCTTCCTTTTGAAGATCGAACTATGCAGCTATTGATAAATAGTGATTCATGATAGGAAATATCTGTATAATGAATTTTTACAAAAAAAAAATCAAACACTTGTGCAAGTTTTTGAAGAAGAACTATTAATATAAGGTAAAGTCACCTGAGTTCTCCAGTTATGAATATTGTGTTCCCCAAACCCCTTTAAAGGCATTACAACTGTGACCCTCGGCAACTTGATCTGATTAGAAAATGCTCCAGGTCATTATTGTCATAACAAAGAAAAGCAATTCACATCTAGCTTATTTGATATTCTCAAGGAAAAAAACAGGATCCTGGAAGCAAGGGAAAGACATACATTTCTTCATCAAGAGCCAAATTTATGCTTCATGCACTATAGTCTAATTTGTTGATTTGTACATGTATATATTTACACTATGGGGACGTCAAGGTATAACGATGAACTACACCTCATCATTTGTATGTATATCCATTTGTATGTATATCCACATTCCAAGCACTACACCTCATCATTTAATTCACGAACTAACCAATTTTGCAGATTCCTAAGCACTACACCTCATCATTTGTATGTATATCCACATTCCAACAAATTTATGTGCCATAATTTAAGACCTTCTACTCGAGACAAAGTTAAATTTTCAAATGAAATTGATCAAAAATTAGTGAGGGATAAACACAGGGAAAAATAAAAAGAAAAAGAAAACATAAGTTTTGCAATTGTATTATTCATGCTTGCATGAAACAGACCAAATCAAGACAGGCAACAAAACATGAAACCCGCTTCTTTAGAATTTGAGACAAAAAAACTCACCTATCCAGCGTTGAGTCAGCAAAAAAAAAAAGGATCAAAAACCTGTGACGAGTCGAAGAAGCTGTGGAAGATCTCAATCCTGTACGTAAGAACTGGAATCAAGCTTATAATGTCGAAACTCAAAGTAAAGAAGGCTGAAACAAAACAACAGCCATACTCACCTTAAATGCCAATAACATCCATATCAGGAAAATCATTTTCAAGGAAGTCTAAGAAATTCTGGACACCTTTCAAAACCATGTTCATCCCCATGGCATCACCTGTGCTGCAACTAAATCTAATTCACATATTTTTCCCCGTGGTAGCACACTAGATTCTAAAGAGTCTTGCAAATCTACTCGACATGGTCCAACATTGAAAATGCATACATTTTCAGTAACAGAATCGAGTTCAATGCATATAACCATATCAAACAAGAGCAACTTAACAAAGCAAGGCTTTGGCGTCAAGATTACGTACGGAGTGGAACCACCAACTCAAGAAAATGTAATCAATATCAGAGCATCGTATTATGTACGGAGTGGAAAAAAAGAGAATGTCAGTAAGAACCACCAACTCAAGAAAATGCAAGCAATATCAGCAAGATTAGAAAAGTTCAAAGTATTTAGCAATGTTAATTAATTTTTGGAATTCAAAATGGGAAATTAGAACAAAAAAGCTTCAATAGTTTAAATGAATGGAGCCTTTCCCTGGGTATTCATAAAAAAACACCAGCAACAGAAAAAAGGTTTTCCACGCCTCACTTGCCATGAAAATGACAAAAAAATTTACAATTCCGACAAATTCTATTGGTATGTACGGATGTACCTACTCCACAGGACAAGAACTCAATCTCTGTAAAATCATCATGCAGAAACATACACAACGCCGAATAATTCCAAACCATACTTCACAGACCAAATGAATCGAGAAAAACGAAACAACTAAAAAAATGCCCGAGTTCGAAAACCTAGAATTCAAAATATACCTCCAGGCTTTGAAATAAAGATCCAAAAAACCTTCCTTCTCTCCTATGCAACAGTCGGTGACGGCAAAACGACGACGACAGAAAAAAAGGTTCGACGGAGCGTGCTTAAAAATTAGGGAAATAGGTACTGGAAGAAAGCCCTCGACGAGAGGATTCTAAATCTATGCTCAAATCAATTTTTCAAGCAACGAGGCGGTGTAGATCGGAGCTAGAAATTTCGAAATGGTGAAGGGAGAAAGGAAGAAGATACCTAGGTGAAAGAGAGACCATGCGAGGAGAGAGAATAATACATGTAAGAAATATTTTATTTTGGGGCCAGATTATGTTTTAAAAAAAATTAATAGAAAATGTTTTTTAAAAAGCGTTGTCATAGATAGTAAAAAAAACGCTCATTAACAACGCTTTTTTAAAAGCGTTGTTGTAGATAATTAAAAAAACGCTCATAGACAACACTTTTTAAAAGCGTTGTTGAAGATATCAAAAAGCGTTGTCTTTTATAAATTTAAAAATTATGGACAACGCTTTTCAATAAAAGCGTTGTCTATCATAAAAATTTATTGTAGTGTATAAATCAAAGTCTTCTAGTGATATCCTTCTGAGGTGGAAGAAGGGGTGATGTAGGAGTGTTTTGAAATCTCCGAACATCCATAAACAA
The DNA here is from genome assembly GCF_033568475.1 of Henckelia pumila. NCBI lineage: Eukaryota > Viridiplantae > Streptophyta > Magnoliopsida > Lamiales > Gesneriaceae > Henckelia > Henckelia pumila. The sequence continues at coordinate 160,471,015 of NC_133122.1, forward strand.
CTACTTGTGTCATTTCAGTTTACTCACCATTACCACACACCCTAAAATGATATTCACTCAGTGTTTTGAATCTGCAGTTTGACATATTTTCGCACATATTTTTTTTGTCAAACTACATCTGACATTAAAATAACCCTCGAACTCAATCACTAAACCGATCGAGTTCAATATTTCCTACTAAACTATTTTGAAAGTATATTCACCCCCTCTAGACTTTCAACCGATCCTAACAAGTGGTATCAGAGAGGTTGTTATCTTATTCTTTAAACACTGTACCAAAATGACTTTGTTTAGCAAAATTCCTATGTTCTCAAAAGAAGATTTTGATGATTAGAAAATTTGTATGCAAGCACATCTATCAGCACTAGATGATGACATGTGGTTTGTCATCACTGATGGACCTCTTTCAATCACCAAGATCAATACTGCTATAGCTCTTTCTGGAGGTGGTCCACAGCACATTGAGAAATCAAGAATCGAATGGACTGCTGAAGAAAAAAAGAAGGCAAATCTTGACAATGTGGCTAAAGATATCTTGTATAAAACTCTTGACAAGAACACCTTCAGCAAGATCAAGACATGAAAAACCGGGAAAGAAATTTGGGAGAAATTGATTCAACTTTGTGAAGGAAATGAACAGACGAAAGAAAACAAACTGTCTATTGCCACTCAAAAATTTGACAACATGAGGATAAAACCAGGTGAATCAATGACAGAGTTTGATGAGAGAGTAAGCAACATTTTTATTGAGCTTAATGGATTGGAAAAGACATATCCCAACAGGGAAGTTATTCTCAAAGTAATTCGAGGCCTTCCCAAAGAATGGGATGTGAAGACAATGACAATGAGAGAATCGTAGGATTTGAACAAACTAGAGTTGCATGATCTGTTTGCAGATTTGAAGGCCTATGAATTCGAGTTGCGAACTTGAAAAGAAGATCAGTCTACCTCACAACTGACCAAAGCCTTGACTACAGTAAAAATAGAGTCACCAGCTAAATCAAAAAAATCAGCAGAACAACTGAGCAGTGATGCCATGTCCTTGTTTGTTAAGAAGTTCGTCAAATTCATCAGAAGAAACCAAGAAGGATCCTACAGAAGAAATTTCCAAAATAAAGATGCAGTCAAAGAACAAAGAAGTTGCTTCAACTGTGGGAAAACAGAACATTTTATTGCTGATTGTCCCAAACCGAAGAACTTTGACAAAAGGAGAAGTTCAAGGGATGACAGACATACTTCGAGACAGAAACATGAAGCACTGGTTGCAAAGGATAGCAAAGCCAAGTGGGCAGAAACAGATAGTGATTCAGAGGGATCCAACTGTTCCTCCAGTTCCAGTGATGATGAAGAAGAGGTCAAATGTCTCATGGAGAATGATCAAGAGCTTCCATCCACTAGTATACAGGTATTTGATTTCAGCTATGAGGAATTTACCAGAGAGGAACTGATCAAAGCTCTTCATGATATGGAAAATGAGTATCATCAACTGTCCTTAGCATTCGATGAAGTCAGAGCCAAGCAAAAGGATCTGCAAGATGCCTCAACTGAACCCTCCTGGGAACAATAAGTTGAGATAAATTTTCTTGAAACAGAGATTGCTGTGCTCCGAACTGAGAATGAACAATTCAATATCAACATCATGAATCTTACAACAGAAAAACATAACATGGATGAATTAATAAGATCATGGATTAAATCTTCGAGCATGTTGACAGAAATGAATGATTCATAAAGACCTCTCCATGACAAAACTGGTCTTGGATATGGTAAAACAGTAGAAACTGGTGAATCAAGTACTCTACCCAAACTGAACATGTGCGAAGGCAAATACATAAACTTTGTACGAGCAGTTAGGGAAAATGAAAATGAAAAACCTATCCTAATGACTTGGCAGCAAATAGAGCAGATGAACAGAAAAAGATTTGGTATTGGTTTCAATTCTCAGGAAACTAAGGTAGAGACTGCTAAAAGTCCTAAACGGACTAATGCATATCAACCTAATCCTATGAGAGGAAATCGAAGTCAATATCATAATCAACGTTCAGTTCAAAAGCGATATAGAAACTTCAAGGATACTGGAAAAGGCAAATAACATATGGTCTCACAAGCACATCACACTCCACCATCTGGAGCATCTAACTTAGTACGCACCTATAGGAACACAGAAACTGGTAAACTGGTTAAATTATTCCAGGTTTGTGTTCCTAAAGTATTAATCCCTCGTGGACCCAAATAAATGTGGGTACCAAAAGTTATTCAACCTTGTGAATGCAGGTAACAGGTACCAAAGAAAAGGTGGATGAATCATGGTACTTAGACCGTGGATGTTCAAGACACATGACTGGAAATGATAAACTACTGTCTGAACTCGTTAACTACCATGGTCCCACTATCACATTTGGTGAAAACTCAAAGGGTAAGACTGTGGGTAAGGGTAAGATTATCCACGGCAACAATATCATTCAAGATGTTCAATTGGTTGAGACTCTGAAATATAACTTAATCAGCATTAGTCAAATGTGTGACTATGGGCACTCTGTTGAATTTCAAAAGCTAACTTACATTTTTAGAGATGCCTTTGGTAACATTATTTTGACAGAAAACAGATGTGGAAACACATATAAAGTATGCTGGAATATTCAGTCTAGCAAACCAGTTTGCCTCGTAGCTTCCAACTCTAAGCGCAACTGGATTTGGCACAAGCGACTGAATCACCTCAACTTCAAATCAATTGCCAGTCTGAGTAAGCTCGAGCTAGTAACAGGCCTGCCTAAAATTGATTTTTCCAAAGACAATGTTTGCTCAGCTTGTCAATTTGGGAAGCAAGTTAGGTCATCTTTTGAAAACAAGGTTATAACTCATTTTTCCGATGCTTGGAATTATTGCAGATGGACTTATTTGGTCCAATTCCAGTAACAAGTTTAGGGGGAATGAGGTATACTCTTGTCATCATTGATGACTACTCACGTTTTACCTGGGTCATTTTCTTAAAATCAAAAGACCAAACTGCTTCTCAACTGATCAAGATTTTTAAAAGACTTTTTAACGAAAAATCAAGTAAGATTGACAAAATCAGAAGTGACAGAGGAACTGAATTTGTCAATCAAACTTTATCTTCATTTTTAGAGCATTATGGAATCAAACATGAATTTTCAGCTGCTAGAACACCACAACAAAATGGTGTTGCAGAAAGGAGAAATCGTACTCTTAAAGAAGCTGCGAGAACCATGTTAGCTGACTTCAAAGTCTCTCAAAGGTTTTGGGCAGAAGCTGTGAACACTGCTTGCTACACTCGAAAGAGATCAATGATATGCAAGAAATTTTTTTAAACCCCATATGAGATCTGGAATGGCAGACAACCTACTGTATCATACTTCAAGATATTTGGGAGTAAATGCTACATCCACAACAATGGTAAAAGTCATCTGACTGCATTTGATGCAAAGTCAGATGAGGGTATATTTCTGGGATACTCCTCAATTAGCAAAGCATATAGAGTTTTCAACAAAAGAACTTTAAATGTTGAAGAATCAATTCATGTTATATTTGATGCAGATTTAACTACTGATATTACAACTAATACTCATCAACTCTCAGATCTATTTCAGGAAATACAATTAGACAATGATAGTCAGGATGAAAGTGAAGACGAAGTTTCACCACCTATCAGAACACTTCAATCTCCTGAACCTGAACTAGTGGACCCAATAGTTGAGGATCATAACATTGATCAACCAGTTGATATTCACCAAACTCACACAGTTGAGAATAATGAAGAGCAGCATCATGAGACTCAAGATCCTCACACACATATTGAAGGCACAGAGCTTGACCAAGACAACATGACTAATCAAGATCTAGAGGCAGAATTGAACAGTGAAAATCAGCCTAATACTAGACTCAAATGGTCCAAAAAGCATCCACTCAGTTCGGTAATAGGTAATCCTATAGCACCACTAAGGACTCGATGGAAAATAATTAAAGAACTCCTTCATGCAGCCTTTGTATCCCAAGAAGAGCCAAAGAAAATTGAAGATGCACTGGCTGACAGCTGTTGGATGGAGGCTATGCAAGAAGAATTAAATCAGTTTACTAGAAACGCAGTCTGGGATCTTGTTCTAAGACCTTCACACCAGTCAGTCATTGGCACTCGTTGGGTCTTCAGAAACAAACTCAATGAAGAAGGAACTGTGGTCAGAAATAAAGCAAGGCTAGTAGCTCAAGGTTACAGGCAAGAAGAAGGAATTGATTATGATGAGACTTATGCACCAGCAGCTAGACTGGAAACCATAAGAATATTTCTTGCGTATGCATCCTTCAAGGACTTCAAAGTATATCAAATGCATGTCAAAAGTGAATTCCTAAATGGAAAACTTCAAGAGGAATTATTTGTTGAACAACCATCGGGATTCACAAATCATCAATTTCCAGAACATGTATACCATTTAAACAAAGCTTTATATGGACTGAAACAGGCTCCTAGAGCTTGGTATGACACTTTAACTAAATTTTTTCTTGAACACGAGTTTGCAATAGACACAGTTGATAAGACTTTGTTCAAATTCACAAAAGGTGATCACACACTGCTAGTTCAAATATATGTTGATGATATCATTTTTGGGTCAACTAACCCCAAATTATGCACAAGATTTTCTAAGCTAATGCAGGAAAAGTTTGAAATGAGCATGATGGATGAACTAAACTTTTTTCTTGGATTCCAAGTTTGACAAATGGAAAATGGGACATTCATAAGCCAAACTAAGTATACCAAAGAACTGATCAAAAAGTTTGGTATGGAAAACTGCACAGTTGCAACAACTCCCATGGGTGCATCAATTAAACTCGACAAAGACGAAGGGGGAATATCAGTTGATGCAACAATGTATCGAGGTCTAATAGGTTCATTGATTTATTTAACAGCCAGTAGACCTGACATTGTCTTTGCATTTTGTTTATGTGCTAGATTTCAGTCTAATCCTAAGCAGTCCCACTTAATAGCTGGCAAGAGGATACTAAGGTATCTTAAAGGATCTAAGAATGTTGGTCTGTGGTATGCTAAGCATAACTCCTTCAATCTAGTTGGATACTCAGATGCTGATTATGCTGGATGTAAACTGGATAGAAAAAGTACAAGTGGATCCAATTCCTTGGGGATAGATTGATCTCATGGTTTAGCAAGAAACAAACATCAATTGAAACCTCTACAACAGAAGCTGAGTACTTAGCTGCAGGAAGTTGCTGTGCTCAACTGCTCTTGATTCAACAACAGTTGAGGGATTATGGAATTGAAGAACATGATTCACCAATATTCTGTGATAACACCAGCACAACTGCAATCACTTACAACCCCATTCTTCATTCAAGAACAAAGCATATCGTAGTTAGACATCATTTTATCCATGAGCATGCACTCAAGAAGAATATTCGACTGGAGCATATATCTACGGTGCAACAAACTGCTGACATATTCACCAAACCACTCCCAGAGTCTAAGTTTTCTTACTTTCGGAATATTTTAGGGCTTATTGAATTAACTTAAAATTAGTTTATATGTTGCAAATTTTCTAAACAGTTTAGCATGACCTAAACTGAACTTTTCTCAAAATCATTAAACTGATTTTTTTTGAGATATTTCATTATACTTGTTTACGATGTTTTAAAACTCTCTTTATCTATTTAACTTGGTATAAACATATATTAAGGGGGAATATTGTTAATTCTTTTGCAGTTTATCTCTTAAGCGTATAACAGATATCAAAAATAACACCATATACAACAAAATAGCATATTTTATTAATAAACACCATTTACAGTGTCTATCTCATTCTCCACAGCTATTTTTCAAAGGAGAAGATGTTCCTCCAGCGGGCCATCCTCCATCTCCTCCAAGCCATGGAGAAGGGTCACCACCTTTAAATCCTTCTTCAGGAGCAACAACTGTATGCCCTCACGGCCAAGGACATAAGCAGGATCGTTGATCCCAAGCACTTGTTTGTACTTTCCGAGGCGTCGAATCTCGTCAGGACCATGGGCTTCCAAACCTCTAAACTGCATATACACAAGCTTTGCTCGAAGACGAGCAAGCTTTTCCTCGACAAAGTTTTCATGAGCAATTCTCCAATTATCCATATTTTTTCTGCTTATTTTGCTTATTTGATATATAAATGAATATCTTAATTCTTTTTTATATAGACCAAAAGCTCAAACATCGAAGAGTCTCTCACATTTATTATACTTAAATTACTTGAGAATATAAAGATTCTCTTACGTATACTTTCACGAAATAAGGCACTGTTTATGACAAAATATCTCTGAAATTTGATTGCATGTAATAATTATCTGATAACATAGTTTTTTGTGCTTATTATTACATATTGAAGTTTACCTTTATTAATCTAGCAATTGCATTAAAACAATTTAGGTAAACAAGTTCATGCACAATTTTAGTTTAGTAAAATTTCCTTTATTGGTACTCGAAATCAAATGCTACAATCACACACTTTAAATTTCCCTCATCTTAAGAAAAATCTCAAAACTCCAGTTCATCACCCATGCTCGTAGAGGAGCAACTGAAGGATCCATGAGCTCATCTGAGGCAAGGCGAACCAATGTGATGTAATCTTTACTGAGCATCATATAGAGAACATTTTTATCCTTAAAAATGTCTCTGGGTTCAAATGTGTCCAGTGCTATCATGTAGTACATCTTTCTCTGAGCTATCTCCGTTGCCTCCTCAAATTTCCTTGGAGGAAACTGAGCATGATGATACATGTGGAGTTCTTCTATCTTCAACCAGACTTTCATCACTTTTTCATACACCCTTTCCTCGATCCTCTTCTTTTCAATCTCAAAGTAACTCTCCCGACATGCTTCACATGCCACGTATGAATTTTGACCAAAACCGAACAAGGGAACATTGTTACTCATATTTCTATGCTCAACTGAATTTATAAAATTGGTTATCCTACTGTATTTCACTATTTATAGTTGAAGATTGTGGCATTTTTAGAGGGAAATACATGTACTATCTCCCGCTTTACTGTACTATTTTTTTGAATTTCAAAATTCCTTTTGTGCCATATCATCATCGTGTTGTATTGACCAAGTCACCCATTATACAACAACTCAGTTTATCATAAACCCTAAGTCTATCCTAACTTCCTTCAGATTTCTCTATTGATTCACAGGAACTATTTCAATGGATACTTCATCTGCAGTTTACATTCTCAATGCTCTCGCCGTCGACTTTGAATCTCTGTATGGAATAGATAAACCAAGCATAACCAATATTTGCACAACCCTTGAACAATCTGGACTTCGCCCTTTTTTGGATATAAAAAATATGAATATCTATCAAACGGACTTGATATCTTTATATCACAACTGCACGCTCAAAGATGATGGCATACTGTTACTTTCTCTTGGAGGACATACTATTCAAATCAGTGAAGAATTCTTTGCCAACACTTTCAGTTTACCTACTTCAGGTAATACTGACTTCAATATTATATCAACTACTGATATCACTGAAATGAAAAGCATATTTTCTGGCTCAAGTCAACCAATTTCTCTGTCTGGATACAAAAGAGATTTAAAGCCTGAATATCAAATGCTAGCTGATATTGTTGCCAAGAGTATTTTGGAAAAAAGAGGGTTCTTCGCCAAATTAACTATCGGAAAGTTCAAAGTAATGACTGCTATCATGAAAGGTGTAAAGATCAACTGGAGTAATATACTTTTCAATATTTTTGTTCAAATGATGACTCCCACCAAGAAATCTTCTGGATATATACTACAAGCCAGTCAACTCCTTGAAACTCTCGGAATTACTCTTCAAACATCTTCTCAACTGCACAAGCTTAGAGTTTTGAACGCTTGTATCTAACAAACTTTCAATCCAGAGAATCAACTGAGTTAGCTATTGCAAAAATTCAAAAGACACCAGCGAAGAAACCAGCCAAAAAGAAGAGAAATTTTCTTATATATGACAGTGAGGACACTGACAGTGAAGAAGTTGTGACAAAGCCCCACACCAAATGGACAAGAACTCTACAAACAAAGGCTAACTCATCTTCATCTAAACTGATCATCTCTGTGATTCCTAAACAAATGAATATGGCCTCAACTGAAGATACACATCTCGTTGATAAAACAACCGAGGAGCTAAAAGCAAAAACTGATTCCAATGGAAAACAACCAACGATGATTGAACCACTTCAGAGTCTTCAATCCTCTCTAGAAACTCAAATACATGAAGACTTGGAAACAGTTGTTAAAACTCAGAAGGCCCCTTTGCAATATATCTCACCAATCGTAGTCTTGCCTCAAGAAATACCAATCGGTGGTTTATCTTCAAAACAAATTATTGAATATACTCACTCAGGCTTGGACTTGGCAACAGGAAGTTCTCAAACAGAATCCTCCTGAGATCCTGACAGGCCATCCAATGCTATTCAACTTCAAATTGACTTAACCATGGATGAGGTACTTGAATATGCTGAGAAGCGCACTGCTGAAATCTTTGATACTTGGCACAAGTACATGACCTCTACATTGGCCAAACATCTCACCAAAAAGAATGAGCTATCTAAATTTGTCAAACTTGAAGAAATCGTGCTAAGGGTAGTCAAGACTGCCAACATTCAAGAGGCCTTAACAAAAAGAAAATACTTCTATGATCTTTTAAGGATCAAGAAATTGAGTGAAATTGTTGATGAATTTCAAAGGAATTATGATCCACGTGCCAGAACATCTTATGAAGATCGAGCCATTTTTACACAACTGCAAACTGATCTCATCAATATACAAACGGAAGTAAAATTCTGGGAGACTGATCAAACTTTGGAAACTCCAGAAATTTTTGTTTGGAAGAAACACAAATCTCACTCCAAATCTAGATCCAAACACAAGAAAAGAAAGAAAAGTCACACTTCCACTGAATCCTCCAACCATTCAATTGATCAGGTGTTTGAAGAACTTCAAAGAGAAACTTCAGTTGCTCACAATACAACAGAAACATCAATTGAGCAGCAACTGCATGCCTCAGGCACTGAAACTGCTCTACCCGAACTTCAACTAATGAACATTGATGAAGTCATCTCTCATATTGAAAATGAGGATCATCAAACTCCTTTATTAACAACATCATCTATGGAAGAAGTCGTGCCTCCACTGTCTCTCCAAGAGGAACCTGAAGAACCTCAACCGATCATTATGAAAGTGTCATCCTCTCAAATTCTTGACAATACAGATGAAACATTAACTTTATCTCAGAAGAAATTCACAGAACCACACATGTCTCAAGTAGATGAGTCATATTTCTCAACTCCTACTGAACAAGCTCTTACAGAATCCAAGGTAGTCTCACAACCTTTGGAAATTCCATCTCAACTTGTTGACACACCTGCTCCAACCAAGTCTATTAATGAAGAAGCACTTTGGACATCCAATTCAACTGATGATCCATCAATCACACCATATCTTGTCACTGACACCAAGCTGCAAAGATCAGTACATGAATCACCATCACATGTACAAATTGCCACATAATCATCTCTTAATGATAAAGCTATTGAGACTGAGATTTTGTCTCAAACTCTAGCAATAGTTGTTCATTCAGTCCCTGAATCATCAGCTCATCAGGACAAAGGAAAAGACAAAATTGCGAAGACCTCAACTACAACTTCATCTCCTCCTAAAGGACAAAAGACAAACTTTGTCAAAGAACACATTTCATCCAGTGGTAAAGAAAATCTGTCTCCCACGTCACTTTATGATGATGATTGGTATCAGTTGATTTCTCAGATTGAAAATTCAGTCTATGCTATATCCAAGACTGTCACTGGTCTAAAGGAAAATCAACAGGAAACCAACAGCAACATCTCTTTTTTGAAACAATCAATGAGTGCTGAACTAGGCAAACTTCAAGAAAAATTTGCACTATTGGACAAAATCCTAGTAGACTCAAATCAACTGACAAGCTCATTGTCTCAACTGCAAAATTCTCATCAGTCTTTGGAGACAAAAGTTGACACCTTGAATGTATTTGTTCAATCTTTTCACACTTCAGCTCAATCAAATTTTCAAGGAATTTCTCGGCAACTCAATACTTTGGCAAGCTTATCTCAGAATATTATGCGAACTCAACATGAAGCTCAAGCTATACATCGTCATACTTCAGCAGCTCATCAACCATATCACAGCTCATCATTGCACAAATCCTCTTCCGATCAAAGATAATCTATCTTTTATTGCGTCAAGATTATTATGTTATCTACTCTTGTACCTCTTCTTCCGGATCGTTATTATCAGTTTATCAAAAAGGGGGAAAGATTTTACACGACTTGAAACTGACTTTGTATGTCAAAAACTTTACTTTCAATATCAGTTTATCACGCTAAGTCTCAAAGTTTTGATAAACACCAAAAAGGAGAAAATTGTTGGGAAATTTAGTTTTGGTATTTACAAAAGAAAGCCAAACTAATTGAGCAACCAAAGCTAAAATGATATTGAGAAGTAAATGACGTCACTATCAACAACCGCATGGCTAAGGGATGCAGTTTACTTTGCTAAACTGAATCGCTAAACTGAATCACCAAACTGATGACGTCATTATCAATGATCGTGCTCAACTAGCGAAGGGATGCAAATCAAATTACCTCGCTAAACTGAATCCATCAGTTTACCCACAATAGTTTACTACCTTAATATTTCTGGATAAGATCATCCGTACTCTGACAAACTCTGCAGAAGAAAGTGCCGCGATACTAAGGGAAATGTCGGCTCAAGAATTCATTGGTGAAAGTGACAAATCCAACGGGAATAATTTGAAACTTATCGAAAGAACTCAAATTGGATTTATGACCGTTGGAAATCCAAAGGGTATAAATAGAGATCTTGATCGATCAATACAACCACTTCATGCGAAAATGCTCTGCTATTTTACAAGAGTATTCAAAGCATCAAAAGCTCAAGATTTGATCAAGGAACTCGAAGCACAAACGCTCAAGTGTTATTCTGATCATTGAAGGATCGATTTTTGTGCTAAAGATTTCGAGTTGTATTCATTCTATTATATTATCAGTCTAGGACTGAAACTGAAGTGTTGTACTAGGAGTTCTTGTTTAGGCAGTGTCTAAGTCCTAAAACGGATTGGGTTTGTACAAATTACTTGTATAAATCAAAGTCTTCTAGTAATATCCTTCCGAGGTGGAACAAGGAGTGACATAGGAGTGTTTTGAAATCTCCGAACATCCATAAACAACTACTTGTGTCATTTCAGTTTACTCACCATTACCACACACCCTAAAATGATATTCACTCAGTGTTTTGAATCTGCAGTTTGACATATTTCCGCACATATTTTGTTTGTTAAACTACATCTGACATTAAGATAACCCTCGAACTCAATCACTAAACCGATCGAGTTTAATATTTCCTACTAAACTATTTTGAAAGTATATTCACCCCCACTCTAGACTTTCAACCGATTCTAACATAGATAAAACCTTAAAAAGAGAAAAAGGCACAAAAAATAATTTCGAATGAAATTGGAACGACTAAAATGTTGAAGAAAGGGGAAAATGTTTAAGAAATAGAAGGTCGGAAATTTCCTCGTGAATGTGAGTCGTGTGGCAGTGGTGTTAGCCGATTTTTTTGTTACTATTATTTCTCCTCTCTTTTTTTTTATCTTTTTCCTTTTTTTTTAAGTTTTCTTATTTTGTGGTCGAAGATGAAGATGGAAGCCAAGAAAAAATTTAAATTTTTTTTAAAATGAATAGTATGGAGAAATAAGAAAGAGGAGGCAGATCATTAAAAAAAAGTGATTACAATTTTGTCATTACAAGGACATTCACAAAATTTATCAATAATATTAAAATCCTACCGAACATTATGTATCAATTTATCAGATTTTATTTATTATCCTTTTCTTTCAATTTATTATCTCTAATTTTTATCAATCATTCATTTAACTATTCACCCATAACAAGTGGTATATTATTATTAATAATTTCTTAATTTATCTTTGTATTTAATTACCCGATGGAGGTCATTTTTAGGATCATAAGTGAATCCGGGCCAATAAGGGTTGAGCCCACAAACTCTATATAAACCTATAAACAGATCACTTACTCTCCATTTAAAAGATAAGATCTCATTTACTCTGTTCGTGATGACCCATTACCTTCCTATTAAGATTCGTATGAGCGACATTTGTAGCCCCACATTCCCCCTTTACCCTGAATTTTGTGAATCAAATGACGGTTTTATTTTTCTACATCACTCTACAAATTTTCTTAAAGCATGTTTAATGGTGTAAATAAAAAAATATTAAAATTTTATGTTATCCCCACCCAAGACATTTATTTCTATTACATATCTAAAAGTATATAAAAAAAAAAAGAGTAAAGGTTTTCAATTGTAAATTAAGTATACCCTTTTATTCTACACTATTGTATGTAAAACTAAAAAATATAGGTATAATGTAAAAGTAAAATATTTTTTAGGGTATAGAAGTACTAATATATTTTATATATAAATACAAAACACATTCATTAGTTTTTAATCCAAGTAATAAATTAATATTGACCGATAAATATATTATAAATAGAGGTATCTATTTATATTTTTAATAATATATATTAAGTTATTATATTTATTTTTGGTGTTATCCCCACCCAATACAATTTTAAAAAAATAAAATAGATTTTATAATACAAACAAATTGTCATTGCGTGCGACGCATGTGCTATTTACTAAGATCATAAGAGGCAAGCATTTAAACGAACAAAATGGACCTTTAATACCGCTACGCCATCAGAAAATCTAGTTAGCCTTTCTTGCAATTTCTTGTTGTTATCAACTGAAATGGCCTGCTTAGATGCCTGCATTATGTGCAATTTTGCCTTGATAATAAGTGTTCAATCTAACGTTTTTGATACCTAAACTTTAAAAAAATGTGACATAACTAATCCTTACCACTAATTATATGGTTAAACTAAATAAAAATTTTTCGTGATACTTGACCAAAAATGTTTATAAAAACTGCTCATTTCAAAGCATACCATCTCTATCTAAGCATCGATGTCTCCCTTTCCACCAGCTCCATCAATTATTATTGTTTCATTAAAGGATATGATTATCTAAAAGAAAGGAAAAAATATAAGTAAAACCTATAATATAATTCGTCACAAAGGAAAGTAATTAACAACTAGAACTTACACTTCGACATGTTCTCAACATTTTGGCCTTGACTTTCTCTAGGTTTGTCACAAGCTTGCTCTGTGTCACAATGGCGAGATCTTGCAAATCAGATTTTCCGTGCTCCCCAAAGCCTAGATATTATTTTTATAATAAATAAAAAATCAATTTTCTCAATCAAGTGATTAATAGATTTATTAAGCAGTATAACTACTTTCATCCCAACATCAAATCTATTGCTCGTTGCTCCACACTGCCGCCACAAGTGAGCATGATATAGTTTTTTTTGTTTATTATTTAAAAAAAATCACGACAATTCATTCACATTTCTTATTATATATTGTCAGATTCTTTTTGGAGGTCACATTGTACAGGTTCGTCGCCCTAGTGGTGTTCAATCCCAGATTTATACCGTATAAAATGTTGAAGTTCTTCTGTCTTGTCATAGCTGCGACTAGATACTTGTATCATCGTAAACAAAAGAAGGGGATGGGGGAGAATAGAAAATGGTTCAAATTTGGTCTTAAGTGCTCAATGAAGTGCTCAAACAGACCAAGTAACAACTCACAGACACTAATCAACATTTTAAAAAGTAAACAAAAATTGGAAACTCGAACAAAAGGCGAGAAAGACCATGGGGATGAGGATTTAAAGTAAGAATTCGGGCATAAATAATCCCCATAAATAAAAAGTGTTCATTGGGGCGGAGATGGGGATAAATATTGGAATCAGGGACGGGGATGGATTATCCCAAAGGGAAAAAATAAGAAATCATAAGGGAAGACCACATATCAGCTAACTCAACAATCTAAAGTTTTTTGAAAAGAAGAAAAATTTACTATTCTTCCCATCCACCATGTCCCTAAATTAAAATGAAAAAAAGACCACGATTTTATTCATCTGGATATAATAGTTGGATAAAAATTCAAAAAAATGCTTAGGTCAGATCAACCTTATAGAAATAATTTTACCTTTGTTTTGTCATGTAATCTTGGGCAAGAGTTTTCCAAAATTTTTGTTATTTGATAACAACAACGAAGAATATATGAAAAGGAAAAATGGGGTGGTGAAAACTGTTTTACATGGAAATAAATAATGCAAATTGGAATGGTTTACACACATCCAGCAGCAGATTGGACTGATTGTGTGAAAACCATGTGGTGTGAGAATAAATTGGGTTTAGATTCCATGTAGTCAATGAGAGTGTGACCAGGATGATCGAAATACATGGTGGAATGGTTGGACAGATCGGTATCTGTGAGATGATGGTCGAGCAGATATTTTTGGAAATGGGGCATGGCGGGGGAGGCGATATATTCCCTATTACTGTCCTCGAATCTAAAACTCATCCCTATACTCTCTGCAATCTCCACCTATTTTAATCTGGGATTCCTCATCCTCGCTCCGATACAAATGAATCTATATTAAAAATTTTAGCAATTTGATTTCAATATACACAAGAAAAAATTCATTAACAAATTCATATTTCATCTTATTATGAAGCATTGCAGTCTTGATTATATTCATTGTAAATTTTTTTGTTTGTAGCAGTGTGCATGAAAAGAATATATAAATCTTTAATATAATAAATAATCTATTGAAAAAATAAATAATAGCGAGAAAAAAGCTTACATAATTTCCAGACAACAATAAAAAATCTTCATATAGCATATAAAATAAATGGTTAATTACGTTGACCTCCCGTGAGGTTTTCATAAGAAAATTTGCAAGGATTACGAAGCTAAGGGTTGAAGAAAGCGCTTGTAACGCCCAGAAATTCGGCACGTAAATCCGCATGCATAACTAGGGGATTTAATAATTTTAAAATAATGTGAAAATGTGTCAAATTGTTTTAATGAGTGATTATTTAAATTATATGATTTATTAGCATGTTTTAAATATTTGTTTCGGAATTTAAATAGGTATGATGTGATTTATGAATTTATCTTAGAAAGTTTATTTTTTTATCGCGTAGGCGAGACCGTGGACGGACGAAATATTACTTTTACACCCAAAATATTTTATGATATTTTTAGGAGCCTTAAAATATTATTTTATGGTATAATTTAAAGAAAATTAAGGTATTTAGATATATATTTAATTATGTGCTAGTTTTTACCCAAAATAAGTAATTTTAAACTTTTAAAAATCTATTTAATTATTATTACGGGATTTTCATTATGTTACCTAATCTATATTTTTACTTATGAGTTTTAAATATATTTTATGGTATAATTATCTACTTAGTTTAATTAGTGTAATTTAATTTATTCTAACCTAAAAACCCACCTTATCTCACGCCTAAACTCTCCTAGCCGCCTCCATCAACCTTCAGAAAGCTTTCCATCATCAAAAACACAGCACACACGATTTTCTTGAGGTTTTTCGGCAAGGATTTTTTTAAAGTCGTTCGTCCCGGCGAGCCCGATACGTGTCGTTTTCTTTGTTTGGTCCAAATCTTCAACAAGGCACGTTTCGAATCCCTTTTTGCTCACCGTTTAAATCGTAGTACACTGATTTTTACATGATTGATTAGTTAATGCATGTATAATGTGGCGTGAATGAAAAATCTTACAAGATCATGCATGTGTTTCACGTTTTTCTGCATACATCCAGATTTTCGGTTGTTTTTTTTTTATTTTGGACAGATCCAAGCTGCTGATCCATGTGTTAGGGTCGTTCTAGGGTCCTTAGGAGTGTCTTGGGGTGGTGTCTCGGCCATGGAAAAGGGCTGCATTCAAGCTGGACGTGGCTTTTTCCGGGACGCGGCAGATTCTCGCATCGGCTTGGGTAGGGGTTCGGGTTATTCTTGCTGGTTCATGGTCGGACCAGGGACTAACCAAGGGCTAGGGGGTTCGAGTTAGGGTCCTTAGGGGCGGGTCTGTAGGGTGGCTCGGTCTTGGTAAGGGCTGGAACCAAGGCTTGTCGTGAGTGGGTGCAGGTGGCGGGTTGCGCAGGTTCATGGGGTAGATGGGATCAGGTTGCTCGGTTAGGGGGCTGGATGGACCAGGGGCTGGTCTGGTCGGTCCGGCAGGACCCTGGGGAGGTCCTGCCGGCGGAGCTCCGGCCAAGGGTGGCCGGAGCTGGGCAAAGGAAGCAAGAAAGGATGGGGCAGCGTGAGGTACGTGGGCTTGAAAAGCCACGTACAGTGTGGGTTTTTGGGTTTAGGCGGGCCGGGCCCGGGTTTTGGGTCCGGGTCGGGTCTAAAATGATGGGTCAAATAATTTTAGTCCGAGTCTAGATTTTTATTAATTGGGCTTGTTTTTATTTTTATTTTTAATTAATTAAGAGTTTAAGTTAGTAAATAAATGGGTTAGGCTTGATTAATTAATTAATTAGACTAATTTAATGGGCTTTAATAATTATGAAAGTGAGCCCACTAATTTGTCATGAACCGTGTGATCCATGAGAATTATTGGGTCAAGCTGTGTCGGGTTTAATAATTTTATCGGTCTAATTTATAAGTTAATGGTTAGTTAATAATTTTATTAATTTAATTTTTAGTTAATTAGTTAATGAGCCTAAATTATGTTTTTAGTGAGCCCATTAGTTTCTCATGGGCCTGGGGGCCCATGAAGCTTAATGGGCCAGGTCAGGTTGGGCTTTTTGGGTTTTGAGTCAGTCTAGGAATTTTTGAGTTAAGTCTAGTGGTCAGCAGCTCGAACAAGTCCTTGGAAAAATAAATGTTCGTAAATATATATTTAATTAATGCATGCATTTTTATTAGATATATAAGTATTATTTTTTTAAGAAAATAAATTAAATATATATTTACGGACAAATTTTCATGAAAATAAAGAAATAATGAGAATTTTTATGTTCATGCATCATGTAACAATTTTTATGATAATTTTAAATGCATGTTAAGAAAAATATATTTTTTTGGAAGTTGAAGTGAAGGTGGAAAGTGATGTGGTTGAAGGCCGGGATACCTGGGCCCGGTGACCTTCCTAATGATGTATAAGTATGATGAGCTTATGGATCCAGCTGAGAGGGCTGGTGAAGTGGCAGCACAGAGGTGGAAATCCCACCGCCGCGTACGTTGGTTTAAGATTGATCAATCGCTCAGTATGATGCCACCGACATGGATACGACCTGTTGAGAACTAAGAAATCATGATATGTTATTTTTTACGAAAATTATAAAGTATGATGAATTATGTTATAGCATGATGATTTAGCAGTATGATTATTTATTTATGTTTATATGCATATAATTTTAAGATCATGCACGTATAATTATTATTCATGTATTTTATATGATGTGTGCTTGTGTGTGGTTTCATTTTGTTATGTAAGGATAGAACGTGCTGGGCCTCTAGGCTCACTAGATTTAAATGGTGCAGGTGAGCAGAATGTTAATGAAGTTAATGTGTTCCCGACTGGCGGCGAGGGCGTATGAGTATCCAGGCGGCTAGAACCCGTGACCATTGTTCTAAGATGAATTTTATGTTGAGATTAAAACATTTATTTCCGCATATGTTTTATTATTATAGATTTTTCAGTATATGTATGAATTTTAGATTTAAGTATTTATTTTCTAAGTTTTCCTGAAATTTTTGTGAAAGAAATATTATTTAGAAATTTTATTATGGCATTCTTATAAATTATTATTTAGTAATTAATTTTAAGTATTTGATTGCCTGTGTGTACTTTTAATGTATCCTTTGTGTATTTGTATTTTAAATTAAGTAAAGTATTTTTTTTAAAGTACAATATATATATGTATGGGCATATATATATTTATATTTATTATTTTATAGTTAGAGAGTTATTTTTTAAAAAAAAAAATTCACTAGCAGTTCTAGGATGTTTCATTTGGTATCAGAGCCTTGGTCCTTGGAGCTCATAAACCGCACTGCCAGTCTGTAAGTTTTAAGTGTTTAAAATTATGATTTATCCATGGGACACATGAGTTATGTTTTTTAATGATTTATGAAAATGAGAATTTAAAGTTACGAGAGATTTAAAGCCAAAAATATTAGTTATGCATTGCGATTTACGTGGGGAAATTATAGGATGGGTGACCCCCTAGGAAGTTTCTCAGGGTGCGTGTGAGTGCGAACAAAAGCACGCTGAAAATACCCGTCTTGATACAGTGAGTCGTTACAAATGGTATCAAAGCCGACCTCTCTTAGTACGGTATGGTTCGGGGACGAACCAAGCGGAAGCTGGTGGGCATGTGACGCCCGGGGCTGAGGAAGCAGGGAGTGATCGCCGGTGCCAATAGGTTGCACGGACAATGAGCGGCTCCTGGTAGGCTTCTAGGCGGAGGGAGACATGAATGAACCGATCCCGTGCCGGAATGAGAGGGGATTCTGAGACTGTGTAGGTATGGGACTACATAGTTGAGGAGGGTTTAAAAGATTTCATATGTATTGCTCATATCAAGAAGGTGCATCTTCTTTTCGGGAGCTCATCACATAAAAACTCCAAAGTTAAGCGTGCTTGACTTGGGAAAATTATAGGATGGGTGACCCCCTGGAAAGTTTCTCAAGGGTGCGTGTGAGTGAGGACAAAAGCACGCTGAAAAGACCGGTCTTGATATAGTGGGTCGTTACAGCGCTGGTTGAAGAACTCAGGGTTGAAGACAAATTTGATCCCTAGAAAAATGAACCAAAAATACCAAAATAATTCAAAGTTGAGCAAAATACACACTGAATCAAACGAAAACATGAAGAAATATATATATCCCAAATTCTCAATTCATAAATATTGTGTAAACAGGTATCTATTATTTATCCAAAATCGAAAACACTCTTCAGCATTCACTAATCATTCCAGATTGTCTAATTAAAAAACAAAATTCTACAAATAAACAAAAGTTTAAAGAACACAATTACGCAAATCACGATTCATGAATCATCATCCAATCCAAATCATGAATCAAAGTTCACGACTTCAATTTCAAAGAAATTGAAATCATCATACCAATTACTAGAAAAAGAACGAAGAAAAGCAAGAACTCATTATTACGATCGTAAACCTGCAAATAAACACAAAAATCAATCATATACAATCAATATGAAAGCAAAATTTGGGGAAAAAAACAGAGCATCGAGAATCTGGACTCACAAGAGATCTTCGCGGCGCTCTGCAGGGACGATGGAAACTATTTCTTCGACTATCAGGTTTACGAATTTCTTTTCCCATTTTGCAGCTAAAGGCGTACACGCCATCCCACTTTTGGGCTAAAAACGTTGGACTCTTAATTTTTTTAGTGGGCCACCATGCTAAAAAGAATTGAGCCAAAATTTAACATGTAAAAAAATTTAAAAATTTTGAAGTGTTAAAGAACGTACATAACATTGAAAAGTTGGAGAACGGATGGTATCCCAATATTAAATGCCAAGACTCAAAATGGTAAAAGGTGAAATTTGGTGAACTGATGGTATCCAAATATTAAATTTGAGACTCAAAATGGTAAAAGGTAAAAGTTGGTGAGCTACAAGTTAATTCAATTAGACAATTTTTCTTTATTTTCCAACCAACCCAAATCTGAATACGATCTAGTAATAAATACACATCTCCTTTAAATTAATTAAATTTAATCAAAAGGACAAAATTTATTGTAGGTTCATTAATTATGATCAGAGAAAAGTAAATCAAATGACAAAAATGAATATGGCTCATGCGAGCCGGTCTCAGAGTTCTATTTCGTGATACGGGTCTTCCCAACCCATATCTACAACAAAAATTAATATTTTTAGCATAAAAAATAATATTTTTTATCGGTTGAGTCAAATATGAAATCTATCTCATAAAATTGATATGTGAAACCGTATTACTGATGTTTTTTAGACAAAATTACTATAGGGTCATCAAACAGGTTATGTGTTTACACGACAGGGCACCGCTAGTTCATGGAAGTCAACATGCAAACCTTGACAAAAACATCATCAAATCACTTTGATATCATTGCAACCCAACATATTCAAGAATCATGTGGATTACCAACAACGAAAGATAGCCGACAACTATTTTTTAAGATAATGCTACTTTCATTGCACAACTAAAGGGAGGAAATATCAAAGGAGATCGAACGAAACACATTTCACCAATGTTTTTCTACACCCACGAACTTCAGAAGAAAGGTGATATGATGTAGTAGCCCGTTTCCATTTTACATGATTAAATGATTTTAAACATGTTAGAAAATGACATATAATTTTAAAAGTGTCAAAACATGTTTAAGGAGTCCTTATTTGGTTATAATAAGTGGAAAATCAGATCCAAAACGTCCGAAAATGGTAGGATAGGTCCCGGGGGTCCAAAAATGTGTTTGGAAGGACCAAAACAGTTCGGAGCTTACGGACCAGTTTGGGCCCTCCGAACCACTTTGGGCCCTCCGAACCCAGTTTGGGCAGTCCGAACTCAGCAGAGCCCAGGTGTCAAAATGGCTCGGACAAGTGGCATTTCGGACCGTCCAAACTCCGCCTATAAATAGACCCTCCAAATTTCATAATTTTCACACCAAATTTCATTTCTCTCTCGGTTCTTAGGCTTTTATAGGGGTTTTGGGGTGATTCCAGCCTTCCTAGTCTTGGTCCGGAGGTTGGCCAGGTGCTTCAGGGTTGCGGTGGAGCGGTGCCCAAGTTCTGGGGCAGTCGTCATCAGCGGGCTGACGACGGACACAGGTATAGCTCTGGCTCCTTATAGTAAATAGAGAGTATGTTATAGTCTAGTTAAGGTTTTTAGAATAAAGTGATGATGCATGAGTACTTTGCACTGTAGTGTGGACTGTAGGCTGGGACATAGTGCTGGTCTAGCTTGCCTAGTTTATGAGGTACGGAAGTATTATTCGAGATATCCAGATTGAATATGCATGTATTATGTGATTGCATGTTTTATATGCCTTTCTATATACGGCATGTCACGATTGTATGTTGCATACATGAGCATATTGAGCCTGTATCCTTGCGATATCCGGTATTGGGATATTTATTCTGTCAGTAGATGGTTGGACACAGAGACACGTGTTAGGTCACCAAAATCAGTTGGACACGGATCTCGTGTTAGGTCACTGATATTTGGTTGGACACATGTACTTGTGTTAGGTCACCATCAGGGCTTTTGAGTATGTTGGTCACCTCCTGTAGCGACGGCTCAGCGTGGCACATACCAGGACCTAAGTTGTTCTTGATCAGATATTCTTGACATCGTGTCTTGGTACACAGTTCACTTGCATACATGCACATATAATACCGTATACTCATACTCTCGTACTGAGCTTATCATGCTCACGTCCCATACTTGTTGTATCTGGACACCCTATTCCATGGGGCAGATCTGCGGCTGGATGAGGCGGGTGGTTCCAGGAGAGCTTAGGCGATTGATGATCAGCAAGGATATCTGTCTAGGCTTTTTTCTCTGATACATTTGGGTTCATTCATTTGGACATTCGATTTGGTTGTATCTTTATTTGGGAATTTATTTATGCTTTTCCGCTGTTAATTATGATGATTTATTATTTAAGTTAAATGCATGCTTAAGCTTCTGATTAGTAGATGATCACGACGCGGGTCACTACATTTATGGTATCAGAGCATGCATAGTAATCTTGGGATCTAGATTGTTGAAATTGGGTTTAACCTTTTGATCATTGTATAGATGGCGGGACATGGTGACGATAGTATCCAAAGTAGCGTGGGTGGACGCTGGGGTGATCAGGACAATCGAGAGCATCGTCGGGGCCGTCATCACCATCAACATGTGCAGATGGGTCCGTAACCATTAGTCGGAGGTGAGTCACCAGAGGATGCGGAGACCTAGCTTCGGCGTATGGAGGTCTGCTTCCGAGAGTTCCGTTGCACAGAGGAGCAGAAAATGGAGACTCTTGACTTCCTCGTGGAGGGACTAGCTCAGAGATGGTGGCATTCTGCATCCACACCATTTATTGCAGCCTGGGGAGTTGCTACCTTGGAAGAATTCCGCACAGCTTTCCACAAGCTTTATTTTCCTCCTGCTCTCCGACAGGCGAAGGCGAGCGAGTTACTGAGTTTGCGTCAGGGATCGATGTCGATCGACGATTACCAGCTGAAGTTCTTTGAGTTGCTGTCTTATTGCCCCCAGATTTCTGATAGCACGGAGGCGAAGTATAATCTGTTCCTTCAGGGTCTTAATCCGGAAATTCATGGCCAAGTAGCTGTGAGTAATGACATGACTTATGAGGGATTAACTAGTCGATGTCACCAGGCGGAGGATAGAATTCGACGCAACAGGTCATTCCTCTTGTCTAGACCCACGAGTTCTTTGAGTCCCCGCACTGAGTCATTTAAGAAATCCGGATCTTCTTCATCTACAGGATCTGGTGAGACTCGTCAGTCGGGCAAGAAAAATTTGCAGTGTGATCATTGTGGGAGAGACCATCTCACTGAGAATTGTAGAGCCGCTGCTAGATCTTGTTTCATCTGTGGAAGTGTTGATCACTTCAAGAGAGATTGTCCCAAGCGTAGTGGACAGAGTGGACAGAGTGGACAAACATCTAGGATGGGATCTCAGGTGAGTAGACAGTCTGAAGCATCAGTGCCGCAAAGGACCCAGAGTAGGCATCATGGAGATGGTCAGCAGTCTCGGATGCAGGTCAGATTTATGCTTTGCAGGGAGCTCAGACGCAGTCAGAAAATAATGATGACACTCATAATGATTTTGCGATGATGTATTTGAGTTTTCTGTTTGACAATTCTGTTTTGTGATAACAGAATGTTAATAAGTTGTCTTCTGACAATCATGTGGATTTATGATTTGGGAATTTTCTAAATTTAATTACAAGTATTTTTTGATCGATATTCAACTGTGTTGAATTAGTTGATATTTGCATAACCAAGGATTAGAGTGGTGCTAGTTTTCAGATGATCAGTTCCATGATTTTTCCTATATGATTCAAAAAATTCAGTATTTTGACGTAGTGCCAGAGTTGACTTGTTTTCTCAGATACTCAGTGTTTGGGTGATTGGTTATTGATGATGGATTTTCATCATACATTCAGTGATGAATTATACCTGTTTTAATCGGGGATTCCTTATCCTCGCTCCGATACAAATGAATCTATATTAAAATTTTTAACAATTTGATTTCAATATACACAAGAAAAAATTCAGTAACAAATTCATATTTCATCTTATTATGAAGCATTGCAGTCTTGATTATATTCATTGTAAAAAAATTTATTTTGTAACAGTGTGTATGAAAAGAATATATAAATCTTTAATATAATAAATAATCTATTGAAAAAATAAATATATCGAGAAAAAAGCTTACATAATTTCCAGAAAACAATATAAAAAATCTTATATAGTATATAAAATAAAGGGTTAATTACGTTAACCTCCCGTGAGGTTTTCATAAGAAAAGTTGCAAGGATTACGAAGCTAAGGGTTGAAGAAAGCGCTGGTTGAAGAACTCAGGGTTGAAGACTAATTTGATCCCAAGAAATATAAACCAAAAATACCAAAATAATTCAAAGTTGAGCAAAATACACACTGAATCAAACGAAAACATGAAGAAATATATATTCCAAATTCTCAATTCATTAATATTGTATATACAAGTATCCATTATTTATCCAAAATCCAAAACACTCTTCAGCATTCACTAATCATTTCAGATTGGCTAATTAAAAAACAAAATTCTAAAAATAAACAAAAGTTTAAAAAACACAATTACACATATCACAATTCATGAATCATCATCCAATCCTAATCATGAATCACAGATCGCAATCATGAATCAAAGAAATCGAAATCATCATACCAATTACTAGAAAAGGAACGAAGAAAAGCAAGAACTCACTATTCACGATCGCAAATCAGCAAATAAACACAAAAATCAATCATATACAATCAATATGAAAGCAAAATTTGGGGAAAAAACAGAGCATCGAGAATCTGGGCTCACAAGAGATCTTCGCGGCGCTTTGCAGGGACGATGGAAACTATTTCTTCGACTACCAGGTTTCCGAATTTCTTTTCCCCTTTTGCAGCTAAAGGCGTACACGCCAGCCCAATTTTGGGCTAAAAACGTTGGACTCTTAATTTTTTTAGTGGGCCACCATGCTAAAAAGAATTGAGAAAAAATTTAACATATAAAAAATTTTAAAAATTTTGAAGGGTTAAAGAACGTACATAACATTGAAAAGTTGGAGAACGGATGGTATCCCAATATTAAATTCCAAGACTCAAAATGGTAAAAGGTGAAAGTTGATAAACTGATGGTATCCCAATATTAAATTTCAAACTCAAAATGGTAAAAGATAAAAGTTGGTGAGCTACAAGTTAATTCAATTGAACAAGTTTCTTTTCCCATTATCTAATCACAAAATTTTTTTGGAAATTCTTGTTTACATGATAAAACAAAGGTAAAATTATTTCTATAAGGCTGATTTGACATAAACAATTTTTTGAATTTTTATTTAATCATTATATCCAGATGAATAAAATCGTGGTCTTTTCTTTCATTGTAATTTAGGGACATGGTGGATGGGAAGAAATAGTAAATTTTTCTTAGTTTCAAAAAACTTTAGATTTTTGATTTACATGATATATGTTCTTTCCTTCTGATTTCTTATTTTTCCCTTTGGGCTAATGCATCCCCATCCTCTCCCCGATTCCAAGATTTGTCCCCTCTCCGCCCCAATGAACGCTTTTATTTATGGGGATTCTTTATTTCAGACTCTTCATTTGAATTGATCATTGAAATACTAATTTTTCTTTTAAATTTCAGCAAAAAAATCCAAAATATCAAAAATATGGTGTAAATCCAAATTTATCCTTTACCCTGAATTTCTTGACTCAAATGACAGTTTTATTTTGCTACATCACTCCAGGAATTTTCTTACAACATGGGGATGTTGATTTAAAGAAAGAATTCAAACATAAAGAATCCCAATATATTAAAGCGTTCATTGGGGCGGAGATGGGGACGAATCTTGGAATCCAGGACGGGGACAGGGATGGATTATCCCAAAGGGAAAAAAATAAGAAATCAGAAGGGAAGACCACATATCAGGTAACTCAACAATCTAAAGTTTTTTTAAACGAAAATTTTTTTACTATTTCTTCCCATCCACCATGTCCCTAAATTACAATGAAAGAAAAGACCATGATTTTATTCATCTGGATATAATAGTTGGATAAAAATTCAAAAAATTGCTTAGGTCAGATCAGCCTTATAGAAATAATTTTACCTTTGTTTTATCATGTAATCTCGGGCAAGAGTTTTCTAAAATTTTTGTGATTAGATAACAACGACGAAGAATATATGAAAAGGGAAAATGGGGTGAAAACTGTTTTTTATGGAAATAAAAAATGCAAATTGGAATTGTTTTCACACAACTAGCAGCAGATTGGACTGATTGTGTGAAAACCATGTGGTGTGGGAATAAATTGGGTTTAGATTCCATGTAGTCAATGAGAGTGTGACCAGGATGATCGAAATACTTGGTGGAATGGTTGGACAGATCGGTGTCTGTGAGATGATGGTCGAGCAAATATTTTTGGAAATGGGGCGTGGCGGGAGAGGCGATATATTCAAGGGTGGATGCATGTATTGGGCCACCCGGGTTACAGCCCGAGTGGCCCAAATAATTTTTAAAAATTTTTTATATGTATATTTGGGGTTAATTATTTTTAGCCCGGGTGGCCCATTAAAAAAACTTCAATAGCTCTAGTTTTCGAACTAGTTTGGTGCTTCCAAACTACTCTTTTGAGGTTCCGAACTGTCCCAAAACATTAAGCCCTTTGAACTATTTTAGATCGTTCTGAATTTGATTTTAAAATCATTAAACCCAAATAAGTATTTTTAATCATGTTTAGGTAGTAGATTGACTTATTTAGGAGTCGGGCTACTACATTCTTCTCAACTTAAGAGATATCGTCCTCAAAATCCAATGCTAGGATAATCAGAACAAAACATCACTAGAATAATCTTATTACAATGTTTCAGTTTCAAAATACAACTGAACTGCTCAAAGGAAAACAAAGTGCAATCAAAACAACTCTGGATGCTCGGAATGCATATGACTTTCTAAATCCCAAGTCGCCTCCTTCTCAGTGGTGGAATAATTCCATTGGGCATCGTCCAAAATTCGCGAGGAGTAGTAGATGGAATGCGACACTTTCCCAACTTTTTGTCCCAATACCGCTCCTACCGCATAGTCATTGGAATCACACATGATTTCAAACGGTTTGCTTCAGTCAGGTTGTTGGATGATAGGTGCAGAAGTCAATGAGTCTTTAATTTTGTCAAACGAAGTTTTGCATGACTCGTCAAACTCAAAAGTGACATCTTTCTGCAACAGCTTGCACATGGGAGATGCGATCTTGGCGAAGTCCTGAATATATCTCATGTAAAAACCTGCATGGCCAAGAAAGGAACACACTTCCCGCACACAAGTGGGATAAGGTAAAGATTGAATGATATCAATTTTAGCTTTATCTACCTCAATTCCCTTATAAGAAACGACTTGACCCAAAACGATACCTTGCCCAACCATAAAATGACATTTTTCAGAATTTAAGACCAAGTTAGTTTCGACACACCAACTTAAGGACAAGAGCAAGGTTAGACAAGAATTTCTCAAACGTATCACCATAGACGAAAAAATCATCCATGAAGACTTCTAATATGTGCTCAATAAAATCAGAGAATATGCTAACCATACATCTTTGGAATGTGGCTGGTGCGTTGCAGAGTTCAAAGGGCATACGCCGATAAGAAAATGTACCAAACGGGCAAGTGAATGTTGTTTTCTCCTGATCCTCTAGTGCAATTGAAATCTGAAAATATCCAGAATATCCATCAAGAAAACAATATTAAGAATGACAAGACAATGTTTCAATCATTAGATCAATAAGGTAAAGGGAAATGGTCCTTTCGGGTTCCAGCATTCAATTTTTCTATAATCTATACAAACCCTCCACCCGTTTTGAATGCGTGTGGGAACTAATTCGTCATCTTTGTTCTTCACCACTATAATTCCGGTTTTCTTGGGAGCCACTTGGACAGGGCTAACCCACTGGCTATCAGAAATTGGATAAATCACTCCAATTTCAAGGAGTTTGAGGATTTCTGCCTTCACCACCTCCATCATAGGTGGATTCAATTTCCTTTGCGTCTGACGTGAGGGACTTGTTCCTTATTCCACCAGAATACTATGCATGCATGTAGAAGGGCTGATTCCCTTGATGTCTGCAATGGTCCATCCTATAGCAGTATTGTGCTCCTTTAAAACCTTTACGAGCTGCTCTTCTTGTTCTTTCTCCAAGCTGCTAGAGATGATGACTGATAATGTTTTTCCTTCTCCTAAGAAAACATATTTGAGATGTTTGGGCAACGTCTTCAGCTCATTGAATGGTTCCTGCAGAATAGATGGAAGACGCCAAGTATTAGGTATTGGTAAAGAGATATATGAAATATTACCTGATTGAGGTAGGTCAGGGGCACGGTTCAGAATTGTCACAATCTCTTTCACTTCTTCATTGAAACAAATTCCATCGTTGTCCTTTTGAATGAGTGCTATAATAGCCACCTTTAGCTCGTCTTTCCTGCAAGCTCAAAACACTTTTGTGCCAAGTAATCTACAATATCAACAGAATAATCACAATAGTCAACATTAGGAAATTTCATGGCATCATAAATATTAAATTTGACGACCTCGCCATCAAATTCCATAGTAAGTGTGCCACTGTGAACATCAATTTTTGTCATCGACGTTTTCAAAAATGGTCTGCCTAACATAATTGGACTATTGTGATCGCCATTTTCCATGTCATGTACATAAAAATCAGCAGGAAACACCAATTTATTTACTTGCACCAATACATCTTCTTCTACTCCCCTAGGGTATGTATTAGACCTATCAGCCAGTTGTATGAAAATTCCAGTTTTTTTCAAAGGTCAAAGCTTCAAGGATGCATAGATAGAATATGGCATGACATTGATTGATGCTCCTATATCAAACATTGATTTTTCTAGTCTAACATTCCCTATGGTACATGGGATAGAGAACATACCTGGATCCTTGCATTTTGCAGGAAATTTCCTTTGGATCACAGCAGATACATTTTATCCCAACTCTATATTCTGACATCCTTTCAATGTCTGCTTCCTTTTTGCAGTGCACAATTCCATCAAAAACTTCGCATAGAGAGGTACCTGCTTATTAGCATCTAGCAATGGATTGTTTACCTCACATCTACGAATAGTGTCGTAGAGTTTCTTAATCCCTTCATATTTCCTAGATTCCTTAAGTGCTAAGGGAAAGGGGGCTATAGGTTTATATTCAGAGAGAGAAGAGAACTTACTTTTTTGCGCTTCTCCCTGAGTTGCTTCTTTATCATCCATCTTTAGTTCTTCACTCTGTTCCTTCTTTGACGAAACATCAACTACCTTCTCCTTAACCTTCAACTATTTCCCATTACTGAGAATGATTGCACTAGCATTCTCCCTTGGTTTAGGGACCGTTTGAGATGGTAAAGTGTTGGAAATGTTGTGCTTCCATCTTGTTGATTGCAGTGGCGAGCTGTCCCATCTGGGTATTCAAATTTTGGATACTTGCTCGGGTTTTTGGTTGGAAATTCAGAGTATTAGTTGCAAGATCATTAACTATATTTTCAAGAAACTCACCTGGCGCTGGAATTTGAGGACGTTGCTGTTGTGGAGGATACGGTGGCTTGTAAGCTTTATTATGCGGTTGTGCATGAGGTCCAGGTTGATTCGCCGATGAGTTTCCGTATCTAATATTTGGATGATCCTTCCAACCTGGATTATATATGTTGGAATACGGATCATACTTTCGATGTGGTGGCCCAGGAAATCCTCCAGTGGCATTCACTTGTTCGACCGATTCCTCTTGAAGTGTGGGACACATATCAGTCGCATGTCCTACTGCAGCGCAAATTCCACATGCCTTTGTAGTCTGTCCATTTCCTACAGCCATTTGATTCACAAGAGACGTCAGTTCAATCAATTGTTGCTCAAGAGAAGAAACATTTACCTCATTATTCTTTTTGGTTGCAGGATCACTTTTGTTGGTGCCAACTTGTTGAGAATTGACAGTCATATTCTCGATTAAGTTCCTTGCATCTCGTGGAGTTTAGTCCACAAAAACTCCTCCACTGGCTGCATCTACCATGCTCCTGTCATGAGGCAACAAACCTTCATAGCAATATTGAATTAAAAGGTTCTCACTTATCTGATGTTGCGGACAGCTAGCACAAAGCTTTTTGAACCGCTCCCAGTATTCATGAAGTGACTCCCCCATATATTTCTTGATGTCGTATATTTACTTTCTGATATTCGCTGCTCTAGAAGCTGGAAAATATTTCTCCAGAAAGATTCTCTTCATTTCAGTCCTGGTTGTGATGAATCCAGGAGGTAAATAGTACAGCCAATCCTTTGCAGCATTCTTCAAATAAAAAGGAAAGGCTTTCAATTGGATCCGCTTCTCTGTTACTCTATGGGGTTTCATACTCGTGCATACCACTTGGAATCTTATCAAGTGCTTGGGAGGATCCTCACCTGCGAGACTATGAAAAGAAGGCAATAAGTGAATTAGTCCGAATTTTAACTCAAACGTAGCATTAGCATCTAGAGTAGGAAAAGTAATGCATAAAGGTTGCTGGTTTAGATCAGGAGTGCCAAGTTTTCTCAGGCTCATATTTGCATTGGCAGCCATCTCTTCCTCAGTATTTTTAGTTTGATGTTTGTCCTCTTCTAGTCTCCTTCGAGCTTCTCTTCGTCGTCGGTGAAAAGTTCTATCAATCTCAGGATTGTAGGGAAATTCTTCTACTGAAGATTCTCCTGCAGACATGAACGACCAGAGAAGTAATAGAAGGAAATAAAAGAAACAAAATAAGAAAAAACAAAATAACTAGAATTAAACACCGTCCCCAGAAACGGTGCCAAATGTGGTAGCGCTTAGTCGTATTGTGCCAAAATTAACCCAACTCAGATCAACTAATTAAATTGTAGTAGCAAGAGTAGGGATCATTCCCACGAGGAAGGTGCAATTTATTACGTTCTTAAAAATACAAAAAATAAATGAAAAGGGTGGTTTTTGAATTTGAATTTAAATACCACTAATTAAAAGAAATTTAAAATAAATTTGATTGACTATCATGCAGGATTAAGAGTATGAAAAATCAATGAATTAAACAAGCCTTGGTATCGGTCGACTACACCCTTGAAGTTATTCACTCGATCATCGACTCTCTAAAAATAATTAATTCTCATTGAATATTCATCATTGGAAATTTAATTCTTATCTCATCTTAATTTTAGTTAATTATACACAAGCGTTATAAATTAACTCTTACCAATAAATCAATCAATATACAAGAGATCAAGATTTAAACCCAAGTTAGCATTCAAACTAGTGAAATTGATGAATCTAGACAACACAAACAAAAGAGGTTGTATTTAATCTAGTCAATTGTTGTTCCTACGAATTAATAAATTCACAAGCGGAAATTACTAATCATAGTTGCTTCATAAATTAGAGGGATCAAACAATTACGGATTTGATTTCTAATTTAGCTCTATATTGTATTATAAAATCATAGGGTGATCAATCCAATAATCTCACATACAAGCATAAAATAAATATCAAACAACTTTTGATATCCAAATAAAAATCAAACACTGAAAATTTGAATTTCACAAACAAATAAATTCAAGGACTTGTCTTCCTCAACCAAGTATTAAAACTTATCCATGAATATTCACGAAATTCTAAATAAAATTCAAAAGAAAAGAAGAAATCTGAGAAAGTTAGGAAGAAAACCTAGCCGCCAAAGCGTTTTTTGTGTTAAAACCCTTCAAGTCTGATTACTCGATAGACAAAATTCGGAATAATAACCAAATAAAAGACTAGAGTCCTTCAAAAGCAAATTTTCTAATTTAAAAGATTTTTTTTCCAAAACCCGCATCGCGCTCGATCGGTAGAAAATGACCAATCGAGCGCACATAACTCTGATCCAAGGTTCTGTCTTTTCTCTTCTACTCACTCGGTCGGTAAGAAATTACAGAACGAGCGGAAGATGCTCTGCCCAAATCTTTTTCTTTTCTCCATGCTCCCGCTCGATCGGTAGAAACTTGCAGATCAAGCGAGATATCTTCTGTGCAAAATTTCCATCAAATTGTCATATCCTACACAATAAAACCCGGGAGCATGTTATGTAGACATGATGCATACAATACGAACAAAATCTTAATTAAAACAAATGAATGCATGTGAAAACAATAGTAAAATGACATTAAAATATGCAACAAAAACACAACTATCATTCTTCAACTGATCTTCAAGCCTATTTATTGGCACCGATTTCAACGGTCATAAAAATATTCAAAAATATTTGTTCCTCACAATAAATATCCGTTGTGTTGTCTTGTAGTTATTGTAGATAATTTCTGATAGAAAGTACGCTCTTCGCATTGTTAATGTTGCGACGTCTACAGTGTACGGATGTTTATATCCCCAAAATGGACAACAAACAAATCTGAATTCTTCTGAGTGTGTTGGAAATTTTTAAGGATCGAGACTGACGTTATTGAATATCCCTGATATATGTAAGTTGCCCTTAAATTCCGTTCTGGTCAGTCCAGTTGAGCAGCCTTGACTAGTTGAAAATGATTTTTAGTTGAGGTTCAGTAAAGGTGCTTTTTACAGTCATAGTATTAAGTCATAAAATACTCGGCTATATCAAGTTGTGGTCACTTCGAGTATTTCAGTCATCTAATAAAATCAAGAATATACCAGTTAAGCTTTTGGAATAGTTCACTGACTATGGTTGACTAGTTCACTGACCAGTTAAGGTTCATTTGAATTAGATGACTAACAATGTTCAGTTGAGTAACTTGATGTAGTCTATTATTTTTGCCTTAGATTATTTTGTATAAAACAAAAAATTAACAATTGATTTCCCAAAAATTTCTCTCCTTTTGGTGTTTGACAAAATTAAGCTTTAGTTGATTAGGCAAAAATATTGTTTGTATACTTAGTTGGTTAACTGATTTATCTTCCCCCCCCCTTTTTGGCAAACATAATAGCTCACGGTTAACTGATGATGATAAGAAATTAGAGAAAGACTGAATTAAGAAAAACTAATAGATATATAAGATCGAGATACACATTTTATATAAAATAAGAATAAAGATATTTTATGTCCTACTGTAACTGCTTTGATGAGAACTATGGCCTTGATGACCTAAACTAGAACTGCCTCTGCCTGGATGGCCCTTATGGCCTCCTCTAGAATGTTATGCTCTAGTTGTGGCAATATTAGGGGTATAAATCAATACTTGTTGAACCAAATTTGATACTAAGGTAATCTGAGTAGACATGACTTGAAACTTTGATTCCATGGAGCTTTGCAATGAGTGCATGTGAGCAGTCAAAAATCCACTTTGATGGAGACTTTTTCCACTTTATTAACAAGATCATTGTGAGATTGGACCAATTTTGGAATGGAAGTAGTAGTCTTATTAACCACTTCCATAGTCTTGAACATATTGGACAACTGCCTTTGCAAACTAACAACATCAGTAGTCAATAATTCATGAAGACTGTTGACAAGATCACCAGTCTTGATTGATCTGCCCTGATTGCTGTGACATTTGAGGAAATATTAGAAAGGCTGGATTCAATGCTGTCTAGAGCAAAATCCAGATCAGCAAAAGACTCCTTCTTTGGTGACTATTCATTAGATTCATCAGCTGGGTGCCTGGAAGTACCTGCCTTACCAGAACTAGACTTGGAGATTTTTTTGTGTTGGAACATTAATAATTTCGGTGTTAACAAACTACATAGAAAGAATCATCAGGCGAATAACTTTGTCCACTGTAATTGAAGACATCAACTGGAAAAGTTAACAGGAGTCTGAGATATCTAACCAGTCTCTGAGCTAAACACATGACTCGACTAACGAAGCTAACTGGGATCAGACGTGCATAGCTAAACTGAATTACCAAGACTGGATAGCATCCAAGACTGATTAGTTAGGGAAACTAATCAGTTGACCAAACAACATCTAAATTAATAACTCTACCTCAACGGTTTGATAAAGTTTTACGTACAAGACTGACATCGTCGAGCTATAGAAGCATTAGTGTACTTCGTGTCAAAGAAGGTAAAAGGCAGCAGAAAAGTCAAACAAAGAGCTAGAATTTGAATCAAATTACCGTTGGAGTTGGAAGCTATAAATAGAAGATCTTTTGAAGCGAATAAAGATGCAAGGGAGTGAACACAACAAAAGACAAGTGATCAATTCAAGATCCCTCGAGATCACTCCCACACTATAGCAGCTCACACCTCCACTGATACAACACACACTTCTTTCAATATATTTGATCAAGTGTAGGATAATTGTTTGCTAAGCTACCGAGTTGTAATATCTTTATAATAGATCAATTGAGGTGCTACGAACCTCGTTGTAAGATTAATCAGTTGAGGACTAGATTCAGTCAAGAGGCTAGGCTTTTTGGGATAGGCAATTGAGTATGTCCTAGTATTGGATTGGGTTTGTACAAGTTGTTGTATAGATCAAAGTCTTCTATTGGATCATTCCAAGTGGAAGAAGGGGTGACGAGTCTCCGAATATACATAAACAAATTCTCGAGTTCTTACATTTCATTCGTCCTTTTTCACTACATATTAAGTCATTTTGGTACATTGTTTCTAATCTTTCATTTGACCTTATTCCACTAAATATATATATATATATATATATATATATATATATATATGTTGATCAATTAACACGAACAGTCGAGGAAGAAGAAGTTCAGTTGCCAACCACAACTAAACTCAAAATGAGCCACGCACTATCCGATCTTATCCAAACTGGTGTTATCAGAGCGAAGTCCTTTCTTGTTTCTGAACATTCTCTCAAAATGACTACATACACTGAATCTCCATTGTCCTCCCAATAAAATCTTGAAGTATGGATATTAAGAACTCAACATCACCTTGAGGCACATAACGAAGATTTGTGGCAAGTAATGACAGACATCGTCATGGACAGCTACATGTTTAGCAACATCAATAAATGTCCCATTGCTAAGGACATTTGGCAGAAGCTAATTCAGTTAGGCGATGAGAATGTAGAAAGTGAGCAAACCAGGAGCTAAGAGACAGGATCTTATGAATAACTCTATTGCTTAGACAGTCTATAAAGCCAAACCAATGAAGAACAAATTTCATACTTGATGACTGAAGCTTCTGTATATGATCCATTGGAATCACCAAAATAAAATGAGGTAATCTCTAATTTTATACTCACACTGTACAATGCACATTTTTCTTTGAAAAGTTTCCTGAAATATACACATACAAGGAAGTCTGTAAAATAATCCAAGTATGGGCTTCTATAAAACTAATTATATCTGGACCCAAGAAGGAATGGGTTCCAAAGGATATATTAATTTGTTCATACAGGAAACAGGAACTGAAGATATCAGTTTTGGGACATAGACAAAGGTCAATTGCTGATAGCCCAACTTGTGATATCCCAACCGATATCCTAGTTTCTCAAGAACACTGGATTGAAGACCGCTCTCTCAAAAATACTATCAAGAAGTCACCAGTTCCTCTATACAACCCTCACATGCTTATCACCTTACTTCTATGAACCTTGAGGGGGAATCAGACTGACATCACCGAGCTACAGAAGCATCAGTGTACTTCGTTTCATAGAAGGTAAAAGGTAGCAGACATGTCAAACCAACAGCTAGAATTTGAATCAAGTTACCGTTAGTTGGAAGCTATAAATAGAAGATCATTTGAAGCCAACGTAGACATAAGGGAGTGAACACAACAAAAGACAACTGATCAATTCATGATCCATCAAGATCATTCCCACACCATAGAAGCTCACACCTCATTGATATAGCACAAACTTCTTAGAATATATTTGATCAAGTGAAGAATCAATATGTGCTAAGATATCGAGTTTTAATATCTTTGTAATAGATCCGTTGAGGTGCTACAAACCTCGTTGTAAGATGAATCAGTCGAGGACTACATTCAGTCGAGAGGTTAGGAGTTATGGGATAGGCAATTGAGTAAGTTCTTGTATTGGATTGGGTTTGCACAAGTATTTGTATAGATCAAAATCTTCTAGTGTTTCCTTCCAAGTGGAATAAGGGTTGACATAGGAGCAGTTGAGTCTCCAAACATGCAGAAACAAATTATCGAGTTCATACATTTTAGTTGCCCTTTTTCACTCCATATTAAGTCAGTTTGAGACATTGTTCTAATCTATCAGTTGACCTTATTACGCAAAATGAGCCACGCACTACCCGATCCTATCCTTAAAATTTTCCTTTCTATAAAACACTTCATCATACTCAACCTTCATGAAAAATTTCTCAATCTCAAATTCTGGTCGATTGACCATCTCTAGACTGATTTCTTTTTTGGGTGTATTTGGGTTGACTTTATCTAATTCAGTTGAAGCTTTAGGCTGAGTTGGCTCTTTAGTATCAACACCTCTATCAATATCAGTTTATGTTTCAATTTGTTCAATTTCAGATTTTGATTGCTTAATCTCTGGTTCTCTTACTGTTCATTCTGTGTCTTAGGCTCAGATGCATTTTATTTTTCAACAGTTTGACTTTGTGCCTACTCAATCAAGATTTTTATTAGTTCAACCTCAATTTTTGGTTTTGGTTCTGCTTTAGTTTCCATTTCAGATTCATTGATAATCTCAACAACTCTTTCAGTTTCTAACATGTGCTGGTTATTGGTCATATCGATGAGTTCCTTGGAAGTTGCCTCATCTGATTGAATTTTCAAGGATATTTTTTGAGCAGTAAATTTATTGATCAATCACGAGATCAGGAATTTTCAGTTCCATGTTGGGCGCGGTTCAGTCTTTGGCCTCCTTGGTGCATCAATCTCCAAATCAGTGATCGGAGCTTTTTCCTTGAACATTGAGGGTCCATCCTCAATTTAAATTTCAAATTTGTTGTTGTAATCAATTGCTTCCTTATCAATATCTTCAGTTATTGTATTTAGGATGGAATCAACATTCAGAAGTGAGACTTCCTAAAATGGATTAGACTTACTGTAGTGACCCTGCATAGAATCACCTACTAACTGGCAACTATGACATGCATTAATCTTAATTACAACATAATCACTTAACAGAGTAAAAAATGCGGAAACATAACCCATAATTTACATATCAAACTTAATACAATAGTTCAAAGCTTATTTTCAGTAGTGATACAACCATATCGAAAAGACTTTAAATAAAACTGTCTAAAACATTATACAGCTATAAAGAATCTGTAAGAGTGGGTGCCCAGTGAGCCAACTGTGTGGATGGGCTTTGTTGACTCTTTGTATAAACAATCTTTTGTTTAATATTATTTACACTTTTATGGCAATGACTTTATATTACTTCATATTGTTATATTGTGATATACTATTGTTGTTTTGATAAAGACCTTGAATATACTATAGTGTATGTAAGATGTGGTAGAACATGGAGATGTCTATCATGAAATACATCTTATAGTCACTGTATATTCTAAAACCGTTCCTAGTCAATTGAGCCGTCCGATAATAAGGATAAGGATCGCTCGAGTTTGAGACTAGCATTTGCGATGCGGAGTACCACGTTTCATTGGTAGGGAACATGGAGATGTTCGAAGCATGCAAATGGATATTCATAGGATGAATAGTCGAACTACCCTATCCGGACTTTTCAAGTGGTTATCACTTATCGAGTGGATAAAGTCCGCGGTTTTGGTTGTACACCATTAGTCCTTACGACTTGAAACATCATGGAGACTCTATATGCTAGTACTGTGCTTTGACTCGTTTACCGACTCTGAGGGGGTCATCAGGTGTCGAGATTGGGTACAGTTACGACACATATAGGAGTCAATGCATTGTTGTCAAGGATTCACCACATACTTGCGAGTGTGGATATCCTATGCGATCTGAGGAGATATTAGTGTGACAAATCTCTGGCCAGAGTACTTGATGTGATTTAAGAAATGGTTTCTTAGTAGCACATGCGATGTCACTAATTTGATCTTCAAGATGTATTGCATAGTTATCGAATCTTGAGCGACTCTCGATATACCAATGGTTGTTGATTCGATCGGGATATATGGATGAAGGGACCGTACTGTACGCTAACCAAAATCTACTGGTTCTTGTAGGCACTATCAGTGATACCTAGGGAATCATGGGGCGATGTTGCTAGGCGCTTTACCATGATTCGTTGGGCAAGTCGGAAAGTGTTGTTCCGAGTCACAAGGAGTTGTGAGCCCACGGCTAGCTGTATCCCTGAACCATTGAGGGTCACACAGTGTAATGGAGTTTTAATCCCCGTTGAGATAGTTAAATTTAAAGAGTTAAATTTAATGAACTAAGGAGTTGGACTTCTTAAATAAGAGTAAGGGAGTAGGATTTCCTAAAATGACATAGGGATGGACATTTTTGGAAACCACTGAATTCGGATTCAGGAAAATTTATTTTGACTTTAAAACGTGCAGAAATGGTTTCTGTGCACATTGGTGAAATCGTTTCATCAATCGGAGTCACGATGAATTTTATATTAATTTCTGAACGAGCGGGCTTTGCTTGTCGGGCCCCAGCTTATGACTAATGGGCCCTAAGGTGTTAGTGGCCTGCATTATAAATAAGTTATTTCAGTACAGAAATTACACACAACAGGTCATAATTTTTGAGACAGAAAAAAAATCGAAACCCTTCTCTCTCAAAGAATTTTCGGCCGTCCCCTTCCTGCTCTGCCCGAGAAAATTCCGGTCTGTGATTTTGAATCGCAGTAAGGAATAACGAATCAAATTCGTGTATTCTCTTCGCAGAAAACTTCTGATAGATTTTCTAGTGCAATCTATCAGAGGGATTAAACCTCTGTTCGTGGACCTGATTGAAGGCGTTCATCGGTTCCAGGGAGAGACAACAAGAGCAGAATTGTTCTGTTGGTGTCCATTAATCTCGTTGCGAGATTTGAGGTAAAATTTATTTAATTGTTATTTAAATTTTACACACACGTAATTCAATCGATGAACGGTTGATACCCATACCATGGAAACGTTCCATGAAAAAATTTTTAAACTTCCGCTGCACCGGGTATCAATCGTAATTGGTCTGGGAACTCGCCAGTTTTCCATCAGTGGTATCAGAGCCAGGTTGCTCAGATCAATCGATTGAATTAATCAATTGTACAAAATTTTTGAGTCTCGGTTTTTGAAACAAAATAAATATTTTAATAAAAAAATTTTTTTTTCCGGGGGCGAAACCCGGGCAGCGATTGGATCGCTGCCCGGAAGGGGCAGCGATGGTCGCTGCCCCCAGGGGCGGCGCACGGCGCCGCCCAAAGGGGGCGCACGGCGCCGCCCAGGGCGGCGACCGTCGCCGCCCAGGGCGGCGCACGGCGCTGCCCAGGGCAGCGCTGTGCGCTGCCCAGCGCAGCGCGGGGCGCTGCGCAGGGCAGCGCTCGGCGCCGCCCAGCGGCGGCGCCAGGCGCCGCCAGGGCAGCAAGCGTTGCTGCCCTAAGGGGGCAGCCGGGCTGCCCCGGCCCGCGCCCCGGGTGCGGGCCAACCCGGGAGTGTCCCGGGTGGCCCGCGGGAAAAATTATATTTTTATTTAAAAATTAATTTT
Source organism: Henckelia pumila (assembly GCF_033568475.1). Lineage (NCBI taxonomy): Eukaryota > Viridiplantae > Streptophyta > Magnoliopsida > Lamiales > Gesneriaceae > Henckelia > Henckelia pumila. The sequence goes on from NC_133122.1 coordinate 160,509,853, forward strand.
AATATTTAAAATTTTATTTTTGGTCCGGTCAAAAATTGTTTTTGATTGGTTCACGAGATTTCGGATCGAATTGTTCGAGTCCGTAAATTTTAAAATTGATTTTGGATAAATTTGAATTTTTGGAAAATTTTAATATTTTATCCGTAAATTGAATTTTGAAATCAATTATTTTGGTACAATTGATGATAAGATATGATCTTATGATATATTAAGTAAAATATGATTTTATTTGTAAAATTGGATTTTATAGATAAAATATGATTTTATTTGATATAGAGATAAAATATGATTTTATATGTGAAATGAGATTTTATATATAAAATATGATTTTATCTTGTTTAAATTTGAATTGCCACAGCATGTTATCCAATAAATTAATTTTGAATTAAATGTTATTGGATAAGGATGATCGATTGCCATGACCAATTTTGTAGGTGTATGTTAGGAATTTACATTTTGTCTTTATTGTTGTTGGTTTTATTAATGGGCCTGGTTTATGGCCCGATATGAATGTCATATGTAATAAAAGTGGGCTTGGTTTATAGCCCGTTCCCACCCCCTAAAAATGTATCCCCTACTTGTCATTGTTATTTATTGTAAATACATTAGATTTAGTGGGAGATCAAGATTTGAAGATGGTGGGCCCAGCAGACAATGAAGACTGAAGAAATGTAAATTGGAAGCATATGTAATAGGATTGCATTTGCATACTGCATATTACCTAGGATTGGACTAAGACCCGTGATTGGCAACCACGGGTCAATTAGAAATGGAATCGATCATCCTATATAATATGTGATATTATGATTGTATGCATGTTTAGACATAAATTGCGTGAATCCGGCAATGCATGCAATAAATTAAATATGATGAGACAAATATTTTTATAAATAAAATCCCTCATTTTAAATATGATTTAAAATTTATATCAAGATAAATAAAGGAAATTTAAATATTGTTTAAATGTTCCTACCTTCCATCAACGGTCAATGTATGTGATGCTACCCGCGGATACGGTCCGGCTCATATTATTGGGGGGGCCCGTCCGTCGGAAAGCTGTACATTGGATCGACAAATGTTGTAAGTTGGGTGGAACTCCCATGGGATCGGCTCATATTATTGGGGGATCCACATGGCGACCGTCCATCACAACTTAATATTGATGGGTCATCTTGACATGTCACTTTAAACGGCGTCATATTATTGGGCCCTTATTGGACATGAGGTAAATACATGGGGGTTGCTTTGGAAGCAATTGGGCTCTACCTTTTGAGAATTATGGTTGGCTGATATTATTCGGGACCATAAGTTTGTCAATTGGACTCCATGTTCTCACTAAGGAAAAAGTTTCCCGTTTTCACTAGAGGGTGGTGAAATCGTTAAAATAGTGGGAGTGAGATTAATAAAATTAAATTCGCCTATTTTATGTCTTAGTAAATTGTTAAACAATCATTGATATATGTCTGTTTTCCTTTTCAGTATTTCATACAATGAATTCGCGAAATCCTTTATTCTCGATCCTCGAACAAAACAAGCTGACTGGCGCCAACTATACGGAATGGTTCCGGAAGTTGAAGATTGTCTTAACTTCGGAGAAAATGCTCTACGTGTTAGAAAAAGCACCTCCGAAGGAAGCACCAGCTGACATAAGTCCGGAGGAATTGGCCAAACTTGATGCATGGTGTGACCATGACATCAAGACCAAATGCTATATGCAAGCCTCGATGTCTGATGAACTCCAGAGGCGATTTGAGGACACGGTGAATGCTGCTGACATTCACGCGCAACTCAAGGAACTTTTTGGGGCTCAGTCGAGGGCTGAAAGGTTCTCTACTGTTAAGGAGTTGATGACGTGCCGCATGCGTGAAGGGACTTCGGTCCGTGATCATGGGGTACGAGTGATTTGGCTCATACAGAAGTTAGCGACCCTTGATTTGGTGTTGGAGCATGAACTCAATGTGGACTTGCTGCTTCTATCTCTTCCTTCTTCATTTGATGATTCGTGATAAATTTTAATATGAACAAGATAGAGGCCACCCTTGAAGAGATGGTCAATATGCTCGTTACATATGAATCCACACTTAAGAAGGATAAGCCAGCTTTCTTGGTGGGCTCCTCATCTTCTGCTAAGAAGGGGCCAAGTATGAAGGGCAAGAAACGTTCTGCCCCACCCAAGAAAGTGGAACCCGAGAAGAAGCAAAAGACAAAGGCTTCAAACAATGGAAAATCCAAGGATGTTTGCCATTACTGCAAGAAGCCGGGTCATTGGAAGCGCAACTGCAAGGAGTATCTTGAGCAGTTAGGAACTGCAAAGGGTATGTTCTATATCGAAATAAACATGTCACTTAATACAACTTCTTGGGTATTGGATACCGGATGTGGATCTCACATTTGCAATGATTTGCAGGTGATGACAAGAAGTCGCAGGCTTAGAATGGGTGAGACCCAGCTGAGGCTCGGGAATGGTTCCAGAGTTGAAGCTACGGCCATTGGAGATGTTTGTTTGATTTTGCAGAATGGTTTTAATTATTGTTGAGAGATGTTTTATTTGTGCCAGATTTAATTAAAAACATTATTTCTATTTCTATGCTTGATAGAGATGGTTATTCTTGTAATTTTGTGAATGGGATTTGCAGTATTTACAAGAATGAATGTTTAATTGGAAATGGACAACTTGAAAACGATCTATATAATTTAAAACTAAAAGACGTTCCAGTGAATTGTATTGACAAACCGGCAACAACAAACAAAAGGAAAATCGATAGTCAAAACCCGGCAAACCTATGGCACGCTAGACTAGGTCATATTTCCTCAAGGAGGATGAACAAGCTAGTGGGAGAGGGCATGTTTGATATGTCTGATATTAACTCTCTACCTACTTGTGAATCCTGCCTAAAAGGGAAAATGACTAAATCTCCTTTTAAGGGGAAGCCTGAGCGTAGTCAAAATCTGTTGAATTTGATCCATACAGATGTTTGTGGTCCATTTAGAGTAGGGACTCAACATGGCCACACCTACTTCATTACCTTTACTGATGATTATTCTAGGTATGGGTATTTATATTTAATGAAATATAAGTCTGAAGCATTTGAAAAGTTCAAAGAATTCAAGGCTGAAGTAGAAAACAAGCTAGGTAAAAGTATTAAAGCACTTCGATCGGATCGAGGTGGAGAATACTTGAGTACCGAGTTTTTGGACTATCTAAAAGAGAATGGGATTCTCTCACAGTGGACTCCTCCTATGACACCACAGCTTAATGGTGTATCGGAGCGTCGTAATCGAACTTTGTTGGACATGGTTCGATCCATGATGAGCTTCACTGAGCTTCCACCTTCGTTTTGGGGCTATGCGCTTGAAACGGCGGTATTGTTGTTGAACAACGTCCACACTAAAGCAGTGGACAAAACACCATACGAGTTATGGAATGGCAAAGCTCCTAAGTATTCGTACTTGAGGATTTGGGGATGTCCTGCTTACGTGAAGCGGACAGTGGGAGATAAGTTGGATAGTCGATCCAGCTTGTGTTATTTTGTAGGGTATCCGAAGAATTCAATCGGATATTATTTCTATTATCCTGCTGAAACAAAGGTGTTTGTTTCTAGGAATGCCACCTTCTTGGAGAAGGAATTCTTATTGGATAAGAAAGGCGAGATGATGGAACTCGAAGAAGTTCGAGAAGAACCCGAAATACAAAATAACGATCCCACACCTCAGGAACCATTGCTGGACATGCCTGCACCTAGAAGATCCGAGAGGACTTCTAGACCTCCAGTTCGATATGGTCTTCTTCTTGAAGAGGGTCAAGATGAACCCGACATTGGATGTGATCCAAGAAGCTTCAAGGAAGCAATTTCTGATGCGGATTCGAATTTATGGCTTGAAGCTATGCAGTCAGAATTGGATTCGATGCATACTAACCAAGTCTGGTCTTTAGTGGATCCTCCCGATGGAATTGTTCCAATAGGGTGTAAATGGATCTACAAAAGAAAGCTTGGGCCTGATGGTAAGGTATTGACCTACAAGGCGCGATTGGTGGCTAAAGGTTATACTCAAAGGCAAGGAGTTGACTATGACGAAACCTTTTCACCAGTTGCAATGTTCAAGTCCATAAGAATCCTTATTGCCATAGCTGCATGGTATGACTATGAGATATGGCAAATGGATGTGAAGACTGCTTTTCTTAATGGAGACATTAAGGAAGAAATCTATATGAAGCAGCCTGAGGGGTACACATCCATGGGAAGCGAGCATAAGGTATGCAAGCTTCAGAGATCAATTTATGGTCTAAAACAAGCATCAAGAAGTTGGAACCAGAAATTTGATGAAACAATTAAAGACTTTGGTTTCATCAAGAACCCGGAGGAACCTTGCGTGTACAAGAAAGTAGTTAAGGATGCGGTGACATTCTTAGTACTTTATGTTGATGACATCCTACTCATTGGGAATGATGTAGGGATGTTGCAGTCAACAAAGATATGGTTATCAGGTAGATTTTCGATGAAGGATTTGGGTGAGGCATCCTACATTCTTGGGATACAGATCTATAGGGATAGATCTAAGAGAATGATAGGACTCACTCAATCAACCTACATCGATACCATATTGAAACGGTTTTCAATGGATGGGTCCAAGAGAGGACATCTACCCATGTGTCATGGAGTTTCTCTATCCAAGTCTATGTGTCCCAAGACTGAAGCAGAGATAGAGAATATGACACATGTACCATATGCGTCAGCTATAGGTAGTATCATGTATGGGATGATATCTACCAGACCGGATGTAGCATTTGCTCTGAGTGTCACGAGCAGATATCAGTCTAATCCTGGTCAGATGCATTGGAAAGCCGTGAAGGACATTCTTAAGTACTTGCGAAGGACTAAGAATATGTTCATGGTTTATGGAGGACGAGAACTCAAACTGGAAGGCTATACCGACTCTAGCTTCCAAAGTGATGTGGATGACTCGAAGTCAACCTCTGGATTTGTGTTCATGCTCAATGGCGGTGCTGTCTCTTGGAAGAGTTCCAAGCAGGACACCACAGCGGATTCCACCACTGAGGCTGAATACATTGCAGCATCAGCTGCTGCTAAAGAGGCCGTTTGGATGAGGAATTTCGTCCAAGAGTTGGGCGTCATTCCTGAATTTGTTGGTCCAGTCCCGGTGTACTGCGACAACACGGGTGCCGTTGCTCAAGCAAAGGAACCAAGGTCTCATCAAAGATCCAAACACGTACTGAGGAAATACCACATAATCCGGGAGATTGTGGAAAGAGGAGACATCAGTGTCGAACGAGTGGCCTCTGCAGACAATATCGCTGATCCACTTACTAAGCCTTTGCCAGGACCATTGTTTGACAAACATCGCGAAGCAATGGGTCTACGTAGTATGACTAGTTGGCTATAGGGCAAGTGGGAGATTGTAAGAGTGGGTGCCCAGTGAGCCAACTGTGTGGCTATGGGCTTTGTTGACTCTTTGTATAAACAATCTTTTGTTTAATATTATTTACACTTTTATGGCAATGACTTTATATTACTTCATATTGTTATATTGTGATATACTATTGTTGTTTTGATAAAGACCTTGAATATACTATAGTGTATGTAAGATGTGGTAGAACATGGAGATGTCTATCATGAAATACATCTTATAGTCACTGTATATTCTAAAACCGTTCCTAGTCAATTGAGCCGTCCGATAATAAGGATAAGGATCGCTCGAGTTTGAGACTAGCATTTGCGATGCGGAGTACCACGTTTCATTGGTAGGGAACATGGAGATGTTCGAAGCATGCAAATGGATATTCATAGGATGAATAGTCGAACTACCCTATCCGGACTTTCCAAGTGGTTATCACTTATCGAGTGGATAAAGTCCGCGGTTTTGGTTGTACACCATTAGTCCTTACGACTTGAAACATCATGGAGACTCTATATGCTAGTACTGTGCTTTGACTCGTTTACCGACTCTGAGGGGGTCATCAGGTGTCGAGATTGGGTACAGTTACGACACATATAGGAGTCAATGCATTGTTGTCAAGGATTCACCACATACTTGCGAGTGTGGATATCCTATGCGATCTGAGGAGATATTAGTGTGACAAATCTCTGGCCAGAGTACTTGATGTGATTTAAGAAATGGTTTCTTAGTAGCACATGCGATGTCACTAATTTGATCTTCAAGATGTATTGCATAGTTATCGAATCTTGAGCGACTCTCGATATACCAATGGTTGTTGATTCGATCGGGATATATGGATGAAGGGACCGTACTGTACGCTAACCAAAATCTACTGGTTCTTGTAGGCACTATCAGTGATACCTAGGGAATCATGGGGCGATGTTGCTAGGCGCTTTACCATGATTCGTTGGGCAAGTCGGAAAGTGTTGTTCCGAGTCACAAGGAGTTGTGAGCCCACGGCTAGCTGTATCCCTGAACCATTGAGGGTCACACAGTGTAATGGAGTTTTAATCCCCGTTGAGATAGTTAAATTTAAAGAGTTAAATTTAATGAACTAAGGAGTTGGACTTCTTAAATAAGAGTAAGGGAGTAGGATTTCCTAAAATGACATAGGGATGGACATTTTTGGAAACCACTGAATTCGGATTCAGGAAAATTTATTTTGACTTTAAAACGTGCAGAAATGGTTTCTGTGCACATTGGTGAAATCGTTTCATCAATCGGAGTCACGATGAATTTTATATTAATTTCTGAACGAGCGGGCTTTGCTTGTCGGGCCCCAGCTTATGACTAATGGGCCCTAAGGTGTTAGTGGCCTGCATTATAAATAAGTTATTTCAGTACAGAAATTACACACAATAGGTCATAATTTTTGAGACAGAAAAAAAATCGAAACCCTTCTCTCTCAAAGAATTTTCGGCCGTCCCCTTCCTGCTCTGCCCGAGAAAATTCCGGTCTGTGATTTTGAATCGCAGTAAGGAATAACGAATCAAATTCGTGTATTCTCTTCGCAGAAAACTTCTGATAGATTTTCTAGTGCAATCTATCAGAGGGATTAAACCTCTGTTCGTGGACCTGATTGAAGGCGTTCATCGGTTCCAGGGAGAGACAACAAGAGCAGAATTGTTCTGTTGGTGTCCATTAATCTCGTTGCGAGATTTGAGGTAAAATTTATTTAATTGTTATTTAAATTTTACACACACGTAATTCAATCGATGAACGGTTGATACCCATACCATGGAAACGTTCCATGAAAAAAATTTTAAACTTCCGCTGCACCGGGTATCAATCGTAATTGGTCTGGGAACTCGCCAGTTTTCCATCAGAATCATGCTGTATAAAATGCCCACTAAAATCTCCTGCTCCTAGTCCTGCCTCAAACTACCAGCTCTGTCCATCCTGCGACCTACCCGTGGAATGGGGTGTCCAAGATAATAACTAGGACGTGAGCGATTAACGCCCAGTACATAAACATGAGTAAACATATGTATATGACGCATGCAATCGTGATGACGGGTAATAAGTCATCTGAAATTCATGCTAATAACCGGCGCCAAATGAGTGATGTGACTGCTCGGATAAAACCTCTGGGTACAACACACTCGCCTAGAATGCCCCACTATAACGGTACATCCGGTTCTAGAATATCTCCTAGAACCCCCCGCTATAGCGGTACATCGACTCTAAATTAAATACACGTATAACAAAGGAATAGGCTCAACATGTATGTGTACATGACATATGAATATGGAAAGCAGTAAACCATACATCATGACACATAATAATGCCACAGAAATGGGACATATAAACATGTATACTCGCTGGCAATCTCAGTCAATGTGTACGTACCTCTAAGCTAGTTCGAGTCTAGTAGGACCTAGGTTCCAAGCCTATAATAAAAAGTTCACCGTATCACTACACAAGTTCTATAAACCTTAACTAAGCTAATAGATACTCCCAAACCTTAATAAGATTCCCGGACCATACCTTCGTCCGTAGTAAGCCCTTTTGAGTCGCTCGTTCTGGAGGACTATAACAACACCTTTGTTATTCCAGAACCTCTCTATTAACCGATAGGGCCCTCAAGTGTATACGCCTCACTATATATAATTGAAGAAGGAAACTTGGAATTCTTAATTCAAACTGAATCCGAATGACCCGTATTTATAGGCAAAATCTCGGCCAAGTTTGTAGACTCGGTTCCGGGTTTGGAGTGTCCGAACTATGCATGCATGATACGTGACGATCGGAGAATCCGATATGCTGACTCTTGGACACATGTCAAAACTCGTGGTTTATTCATCGTGTATTGTTGGCTGAGGGAGTTCGGACCATCCGAACAGGGTTCGGAGCGTCCGATCCTGCCTTCCTTCCGAAGTTAAATACTATACTTCGTTGCCTCCGAACTGGCCCATGATGCACAAAATTCCAACTTTTGCTTCTGAAGTCCAAATAAGCCCTGATTTGGTTAAATACTAACCCTTAATCACGTTTACCATATTATTATATTAAAATGGGTTCTGGGTGACTACAATTACGCTTATTTGCAGGGTGTGTAACTGACTCAGGCTCGAATGGACCCTGTTCATCATCAGCAGACTTTTTTTGGTCAGTTGTCTCTTTGAATATTTCAGTCTTAGAGATTTTCTTAGATGTTTTCTTCTTCTTAGATCTATGGTGAGTGGCTGTAAAGAACAAATATTGATCAGTTTCCTAGAATCATGCTTTCCTCTAAAGGGTACTGTGACGCCTGAGGTTGAAAAGAGGACAAGAAGTGATCATTGGTACCAAGAGGTTGAATGGACATTGAGCGGCTCCTGGCAGGCTTCTATGCGATGGGAGACATAAATGAACCGATTTCGTGCCAGAATCATAAGAACACCGAAGTTAGGCATTCTTGAATTGGGGAAATTATAGAATGTGTGACCACCTAGGAGGTTTCCCAGGGTGTGTGTGAGTGAGGACATAAGGACGCTGAAAAGATCCGTCTTTATACAGTGAGGATAATCGTCGAATGATAAGTTCAATTTATTTCACTTTACAGTCACATATTTTATCCTAGATTTTGTTGTTTCTCGGACGATATTATGTGTTTTGTTGTTGTTTTTGCCATTTATAGGGAATGAGGAAATCAAGATATTTTAAAGCTTTTATGGAGTGGAAAGAGCCCAAAATGGTGAAGGAAAATAAAAGCTGAAGCACCAAGCCAAGACCAGCAGTGCAACCGTGCTACTTCACAGGAGCACCCACGCCATGGTCGCGCAACAGCGCCATGTCACCCGTGCCCCAACGCTACGTAATCGAGATCCAAGCACTCAAAACATAACTGGTTGTGCACCTGCACATATTCCATAGCGTTGCAACGCTACATGGATGGAGTATTTTTGAAAAGTTGGACTCTTGATTTTGTAGAAGTTTAGCTTGCATCTTTTAGGGATTATCAAGATTTTAGAAAAGAAAAAAAATGGCGGCCAAGAAAGGGAGAGAGCGGGTAAGAAAATTGAAGGTTGAAGAAAACAAGAAAAATATGGAGATTGCATGGATCCGGGAACGGAGAACGTGGCCGCTATATTGTTCTAGTTCTTCTCTTTCTTATATTGTTATTGGGATGAATTATTTGAAGACAATGTTTCATTCTAGTTTTATTTTCATTAAGAACTAAAATTCTCATCTAGAGGTTCAATTAGTGACATCGAAAATTATGTTTAAGATTTTTTTATGTTGGTTTTGTGAGAACTCCTTATTTGATTCATTTGTGTTTTCTAATTTATTGCTTTCAATTCTTTTGGCCATAGATTGACTGATTTGTATGTTTGGGTTCATCACTCAAGAGAAGGGATTCTAAACAGGACATATGAAAATACATCATGAATGATCATAGTGCTGGAAAGAATATGATACCAACGAAGCCATGAATAATTTAATGTTCTTCATATTATCTGACATTAGATTGTTAATAGGAATATTTCGATCTATATTAGATAATCAACGTCTGTTCATCGCCTGGAAAGAAGACAGACAGTAACTGAATTTTAGGTTAATGAATTGAAGGAGTTACGAAATAACCTCATCAGGACTTAATCACAGTGGAAGGTTGAGTGAAGTCCCACCTCTAGAACTCTCTGGCCAATTAATTATCGCCATTTAATTGCACTTGATTATTGTAAATTCTGCAATAAGCATAGAGATCTTACCAACATTGAGGCTCTAAATAGTATTAATTCAAATTAGTTACAAGCATCTAGTGTAATATTAATTATTCAGTCTCCGTGAGAACGATAGTTTATTCATTCTATAGTAAGAATTGACATCGTGCTCTTGAGAGCGTATAAAACACGCGACAATTTTTTGGCGCCGTTGCCGAGGAATGAATTTTATTTACTTTGCACTAGATTGTCACTAACTAGTTTTAATTTTAATATAGAGAAATTTTCTTTTTGTTTATTTTTTTTAATTTAAACCTTCCTGTTTATGCATTTAATGTGCAAAAACCAAAGCTCTGATTCATTACTCTTTGATCCAGAAATAGAAAAGACTGGAAAGGCTTTGAGAAAAGCAAGGAGAGAAGAATTAAGAAGAATAGATGAAAATCAAAACAATGGGAACGGAGGGGAAGTGTTAAGTGCATTTTTGTGTGCATTCATATTGTTCAATATGTGTTTTTATGTGTTTTATTGCATGCATGTGCATTTCACTCTCCGGGTTTTATTTGTAGATTGAAGCATCATGAAGATGAAAAAGTAGAGCAGCAGCTCTGCTGCTCTAGGAGAGAGAAAGGAGAAGCGTTATAAGAAGAAAACAAGAGCTATTGCGCATTGAGGAATCAAGAGGGCGCTGTTGTTTGAATCTGCGCAGCTGCGCGCCGATGAAGGAGAAAGCAGCGCAATTGCGCTTAATGATAGAGATTTTGTGCTTGCGTCTGTGTGAAATCAGAAATTGAGGCATAAAATATCTCTCTCGAGCGACAACTTCTTGCCGCTCGAGCGAGCACTGTGAAAAGAAATTGGCAGAAGTTTTGTCGCTCGAGCGGCAAGAGCGAGCGATCGCGGATCAGAAAAATCATAATTTTCGGAAATAAAAACTCTTATTTTGCGGGTTTTATTTCGTGCGCTTTTAAAATCAAAATAAATAGAAATCATCAGATCTAGAGAAGGCGTTCCAGATCGTGGAGAGATCGCACAACACAGAGGAGGGGGCTACAGGCTTTGGGAGTGAAGATTTCATCTTTTCTTCTCTTTTATCTTCTTTTGATTTTCAATTTATGATTAAAAACTTTTTTTGAATTATGATTTTGATTAGTGAGTAGTCGTTTTATTTTGATCAAGGCCACGTGATTGGATCGAACAAATTTATGTAGAAAACTTGAATGTTTATTTGAGATTTTTCAGATTTGGTTTTATATTATTGATTTTTGGATTTAAATTTGTCTTGTGAATAATCTGGCCAATTTTTTACTTACATGTTAATCGATTCCAAGTCGACAGAGGAGGAATTGATTTCGATCACTTCATTAATCAACACAAGGTTAAATCGACTAGAAATATTATTCGATTTCATTGTGCGGTTTTAGGTGCAAACTGAATTCTCACGATTCTCAATGCATTCGAATTTGATTTGAATTATGAAAGATAGATCCGTCAATATTTGAATAGGTTTAATTGTTCTAAAAATAGACCTTTCAACAAGTTAGGAGAATTAACAGTAATTTAAGATTTAAATATGAATCTTAAATCGATTACTTGTTGAATGATTTGTTCAATATCTACGTGTGTCCTTGATCGAATCTTTTTCTTCATTAAATTAAATATTTAAAATTCCTGCTGCATTTTATTTTAATTGAATTTACTTGCAATTTTATCTTTTAGTTAAAATTCTGAAATCACTTTTAATTGTTAGTCTAGATTAAGTACAAATAATTATATTTCGGTAATTACTAATAATAGTTCCCGTGGGTTCGAAACTTGGACTCTTTGTCAACTTTACTATTACTTGACCTAGTATACTTACTAGTAAACATCGAAATAAGCGGTAATGTTTTTGGCGCCGTTGTCGAGGGTTGTTTGTGATATAAAATTTTTTATTTCACTTGAGATTATACTTTATTTTATTTTATTTGTTCTTACAAATTCTGAATTTTTTTCATTTCTTTGTGTTTTTCAGGTACTGTCTGTTGTGCATACATAGCACTCGATCGTCTAAGGATCTCGTACTGCTTGATTTGGAGATTGAACGCACGCTCAGCAGAATTCGGAAAGCTAGGAGAGTTATTCATCTTGAGCTTGAATTGGAATCTGAATCAGAGAAAGAAATGGCGGACAACAGAACTATTCTTGATCTTATTCATCCATCGGTAGAAGGCTATGGATCTAGCATAGTTCTCCCTGCTGTTGAGGCGAACACTTTTGAATTGAAGCCTTCTATCATACAGATGATTCAGCTGCAGGCTCATTTCGGGGGTACATCTATGAAAGACCCCAATGCTCATATGGAGCATTTTCTGTCGATCTGCGACAATTTCAAGTTTAATGAGGTAACATCTGATGCAGTGCGACTGCGGTTATTCACATTCTTTCTACAAGGAGAGGCTTTGGAATGGTTGGATGCTCTGCCTGTGGGTTCTATCACTACTTGGACCGGCATTGTTCAAACTTTTTTGAACAAGTATTTTCCTCCTACGAATATGGCGAAGTTGTTCTCTGACATTATCTCATTCAAGCAAAAGGCGGGGGGAATCTTTACATTCAGCCTGGACCAGATTTAAAAAGATGTTGAAGATGTGTCCTCAACATAATAATACCAAAGCCAACAAACCCAGACGTTCTATAATGGAGCTGATCCTTCAGTGCGTTCTATGTTGGATGTTGCGGCTAATGGATGTTTGTTCAGAAAAACGCCAGCAGACGCATAGGAGATCATTGGTACTATGGTTGAGAGTAATATAGGATGGCCGAATGTGAAGAAGGAGAAGAAGGCTGGAGTTCTAGAGGTCGGTGCTTTAATGGCCCTGAATGCAAAGATTGACGTCTGACACACCAGATGACCCTTATGAAAGCAGTGCCAGTTAATCAAGTACATGTGAATATGCCAGAGGAACAAGAGATATTTAAGTTGATGCGGCAAATTTTGTAGGGAACCAAGGGAGGCAGCCATACCATCCATACAACAATGATTTCAACCAAGGCTGGCAGACCAAACAAGAGGAAAAGAAGCTGAGTTTTGAGGAGATTATGATAAAATATGTTGCTGGAACCGAAGCAAGGCTGCAGAATCAAGAAGCTATGTTGCAAAATTTGGAGACTCGGATGGCTCAAATAGCAACCCAAATTTTGACCAGAGAACCCGACACAACCAAGCAACACAGAAACAAATCCTAGGGATGTGAATGCTATCATGGTCGTGACTAGATCACAATCTTAAGTAACCACGAAGAATATCGACAGAGATGAAAGAAATGAGGACAAGAACAACTCCGCACAACCATCGCCTATAGGTAAGAAAGGTAAGAAAGTAGATTATAATGTTAATGTTGATGTTGATATGTCTACTTTACCTTTTCCTCAAAGATCTAAGCAATTATTGTTTGATCATCAATTTATAAAGTTTCTTGAAATTTTCAAGAAACTGCATATTAACATACCTTTTGCAGATGATTTAGCTCAGATGCCAAATTATGATAAATTTTCGAAGGATTTGTTGAGAAATAAAAAGAAGCTGAATGATCTGGCGCAAGTCACAATTAATGAGGAGTGCTCTGCGGTGATCCAGAATAGGCTCCCACAAAAATTTCAAGATCCAGAGAGTTTCTCTATACCGTGTAATATTGGTCAAGTTTCTTTTGATAATGCATTGTGTGACTTAGGGGCAAGTATCAATTTGATGTCTTATTCACTTGCTAAGAAATTAAGTATGGGGGTAATTGAACCCACTACTATCTATCTTAAGCTTGCATATTGCTCTATCAAATATCTTAGAGGGGTAGTGGAGAATGTTTTAGTTAAAGTGGATAAGCTAATTTTCGCTGTGGATTTTGTCGTACTTGATATGGATGAGGATTATGAGGTTCCTATGATTTTAGGGCGTCCGTTCTTGCTACTAGTAGGGCCTTAGTTTATGTCAAAAAGGGATAGTTAGTGTTGAGAATGAATGAGTAGCGAGTGGTTTTCAATATGCTGCAGTCGGCTAGAGATAACCCAATTGGGAAATCTTGCTTTGAGATTGATGTTGTTTATAATTTTGTGGGAGAATTTATGCTGGGGAACAACAACCATGATACCGTTTCACAGCCACAGGATCAAAAATTGCTTTCTAAAGGAGTTGGAGGGAGCCGAGATAGTGCTAGGAATACAACCGCGACAGTGGATGATTCGCCATGAAATTAAAAAGGGAAGTATAGTCGGACTATAAACTATAAATTTTGCGCTGACTGGGAGGAAACTCAGTGTTCTTTACCTTGCTTTTTATTTTATTTTGGATTAGTTTTTATTTTTATTTTATTTTTGCTCCTTTCCCATTCCAGTTTGTCGTGACCACCCGCTAGACCTAGCCTATTGCTGTCATACATCAGATGCTGCCGAGGAATAAGAGGATGCTTCGACCAGGGGAATATTGTTTTGCATTTTTTTGTTTGTTTCTGCATTCTGTTCATTGTTTCTAAAGCATTGAGGGCAATGCTTTGGATAAGTAGGGGGGGGGGGGGTGTATCTAATTTTTACGCTTTTAGTTGTTTCATGTTTGTTTGCATCTCATTTGTTTTTGTGTTTGTTTGCATGTGTGTTAAGTAGGATAATGAATGGGAGCCAATGATGATATAAAGTTATGATTTTTGTGAATTTTTTTTTGTTTTTGCTCTTGCCTTGACATGAGAAACCGTAGGTTAAACCGTGAATACTTTTAAGCATTCATGTTAGACCAGTGAAATGTAGCAATAAAATTGATGAAGTTTGTGTCTGTTTGACCATTGCACGACACTAGGTGTTTAATGATCTTAATTGTGTCCTGTGAATTCTATGATCCTCTAACAATTTCACTTATGATCTTGGGCGCACTAAAAATTTTGAAAAAATGACATGGATACGAATTTTTGAAAAATTCAACTCCATCCGGGTCATTGATGAGGAATTGAAATTCTAATTACCTTGTCCTTGTCTAAATATGCAGAATAAATGGGGTTGAAATTTTATAAAAAATTAAAAAATTAGAGTTTTGAAAAAAAAACTAATAACAACTCCATCCGGGTTTCGGGCAAGGGATTGAAATCCTAATCGCCAAGTCTGAAACTAAGTCTGCGGATGCAATGGGGTTGATGCTTCATCCGGGATATAGACGAGGGGATTGAAATTCTAATCTTATCAAAGTTATAGCTAAGTATGCAGGTAATTAATGAGGCTTAAGAAATATGGGTGCAAAATTCGGCGGTGCATAAAAATAATCTCATAGAAGGTGTGTTTGTTAGAGGTAATTAGAAGTAATGGATGCATGATAGTGACCCTTGCACCGATGTGTTATTAGGTCGCTAAGCAGTCTTAAAACGGATTCTTTCTAAGTTGCTTGAAGCTGGAATAATATTGCACACACGCACATTCACGTTGAACCGAGAGTGTATTGTGAAGAGTTGAGGGGGTTTTTAAATTATCTTGTGACTTCTCTGAGACTAATTCCCATGAATTTTTTCTACTTTGTTATTTGTTGTATTGTCTGTCTTGCTCGAGGGCGAGCAAGATTTAAGTAAAGGGGAGTTGATAAATGAATTTTGTGTGCATTATTTTGTATTATTTTATGTCTATTTTGTGTGTATTCATATTGTTTTATGTGTGTTTGTATGTGTTTTATTGCATGTGTGTGCATTTCACTCTCTGGATTTTATTTGTAGATTGAATCATCATGAAGATGAAAAAGTAGAGCAGCAGCTGTAAGGCCCTGAAATTAATTACTTCGGATTATCAGAGTTGATTAGTATTTATTTTTGGAATTAGTGGAAATTAATCATGCCGGGATTGAATCGATTTAATTTGGAATTTTAGGGACCGAGTTGCAATTTCAGTATTGGACCAAGTCAATGACTTAACCTATATTATTATTATCAAGCAAGTTGCCTCCTCCCCATCACTTCAACCCATCACTATCCTTTCTCCCTCCCTCTATCTCTCGATCTCTCTCTTCGGAAGCCATGGGAGACGATTCTTCAAGCTTTTCTTCCTTCTGATTCGCACGATCCGACCGTTAGATTTTCATTCTGAGTTGAGTTCCACGATCACCGCAACGAGGGCTTCATTTTGACGTAAGTTTTTCTACGATCCTCGAACTTTGATTTTTGTTGGGTCGTAAAAAATTGATAATATTGGAGTATGTTGTTCTTGAGCTAGGATAGATCGTGTATTCGAAGTCGGTTTGGAAAAAGAACGAAGTTTGGATTTTATATGAATTTTGGAGCCTATTTTCGAAAATGGAGTTGTTGGATTTTGTTGAAGTTTGGTTGATTTTGGATTGTTTTGTTGATTGAGAAGTTGATATGAATTGTATAGAATGGTTGATGATGTTGATGATTTTTGGTTTGAACGATTATAGCCGTTATGCCGTCGAAATCGAGTTTGGACTATCGGTTATTTTGTTTCGGTTTGATTTCCGGGTTTGATCGAATTAGTAGATTGATATCGAATCCGTATAATCTTCATTTTCAGATTTGGATTGGAGTTTCGGGTTTGGATCGAACTTGGGAGTTGATCGAATTGAGAATCGAAGATGGTATATTGATTGAGTTTTCCTTGTTTCGATTTGTTGTGATTCGATTGATTATTTATTTGAGTTCATTGTTATTTTTAGATTTGAATCCTCGACGGACTTGAAAGGTAAAAGATGACATTGATTCGAATGGGGTTGAATACTCGAGTTCGATTGATTCTCGAGCCCCGAAAATCACATACTGCATGTTTATTTTCTTGTGTGAATTTGATTGATCATTTTATTTACACTTGCATCCATATTGAACCGATTTCTCGATTCGTTTTGAAATTAGACGATTTAGGGATCTATATTGAAGTGGTCTTGGATTTCGAGTTTTTCCAAGTGCCAGAATACTTCTTATAGTTGCTCTGAAGTCTAGGGGTTGAGTTGAACGACATCCACCCCGAATGGGTGTGCCGGTGAGTTGTTGTGTAGACTTGGCCCCGGGATCCCAACCAAATACCGATTGATATTCCGATTATCTGATTTGATAGTCCCGAGTTTTGAAGTCATGCACACATTCATTCTCATTTTGAATTGTTATTGATTGATACTTTTCGTTATGAGATGTTTATCTGATATTGCATGCCTGTCTCTTTTACTTAGAAATTATATTTCTAACCAGTTTATCCGGCTGTTGTCTTTGTTTGTATGTGTACTTGGAAACAGGAGGATCAGGAGCTGGACCGAGTCGTTTGGGTTAGCTCGGGGTGAGATGATATAAGTGAGACACCGTGTGTTGTAGGGTCGTACCTTTTGGATTTGTATTATTTTTTATTAGTCGAACGAACCCTATCATCGAACTTAGATTGGTTCCGCACTTGTTATGCTTTGTATTGTATAACCTTAGGCTATCTCGTATTGAAGCTTCTATGATGTTTGGATGAATGTTGTTTGGGTTATGCATGATTTAGATTGAGTTTGGACAAGTTTTCTTCTGTGTTTTGCTCCAGGACTGTCACCGCTCGATCGGTGAGATCTTACTGATCCAGCGGAGGCCTTTTGCTGAGTTCTGCCTCTGAAATTTCTTGCCCGCTCGATCGGTAAGATCTTACCGATCGAGCAGCGATGGTTTTCGTCGGGCAGTGTGTTTCAATTTTTCTGCCCGCTAGATCGGTAAGATCTTACCGATCTAGCGGGGCACTATTCAAAAAAAAAAAAATTTTGGCAGGCTTTTTATTTTGCCTTGATTGGTTGTAACCCGAGTTTAGAAGATTAGAAACGGGGTCTCACATTAAGTGGTATCAGAGCCATAAGATTCTTGGATTCGAACTAGAGTGAGCGGGGTAGATCGAGTCCGCATGAATTGAATTCTCGCATGTGATTGATTTATTTAAATGATTATTTTAAATACGTGCGAGCATGCTTTATTGATTCTTGAATTAATTGAATTACATGATTTGTGATTTAATTTATAAATCATGAATTACGTGATATATATCTGTAAATGTGTTATTATCTGTCATTGGATATCATTGAGATTCTTGAGTACTCAGAGAAGAGTTTGGACACCGAGATTTTGAGATTGAGATTGAGTTTGAGATATTGTGTCCTAACCTTTGATATCATATGGCACCTCGTCAATCTTTGAGAAGGAATCCACCACCTTTAACTCCTCCTTGTACTGAGAATCCGCCGCCAGTTATAACTCCTCCGAATGATCAGGATAGTACTGGAGTGGATCAGCTTGATGCAACTGCGACCCCGATGGAGACTCTATTGAAGAGATTTCGATCTTTCCGACCGCCTACCTTGACTGGCACCGAGAACTCCGTTGACTGTGAAAGTTGGTTAGAGGACATCGATCAGCTCTTTGATTCTCTCGACTATACTGATGACCGCAGGATCAGGTTAGTCATTCACCAGCTTCAGGGTGTTGCCAAGAATTGGTGGACCATGACCAAGAGGGCCAATGAGAATCGAGGCACCGTTATCACTTGGAGTTTGTTCAAGACCGAGTTCTACAAGCGATTCTTTCCTGTCTCGTATCATAAGGAAAAAGGTGCCGAATTTGCGAATCTGAAGCAAGGGAATCTGAGTATCGAGGAGTACGTGAGCAAGTTTGACAGTCTCTTGAGGTTTGCACCTCACATTGTAGATCACGAGGAAGACAAAGCCGATCACTTCATCAATGGCTTGAATCCTGAGATCTTTACCCTGGTCAATACCGGGAGACCCATCAACTTTGCAAATGCTATGGATCAGGCAAAGGGAGCCAAAGCGGGACTTTTGATGCAACGAGGAAATCAGATAGCTCCTCAGCAGCAGCAGAGATCTTTTCAGAATTAGCCTGTTCAGTTTCAACCTCAGCAATCCCAGTATCAGTACCAACCTTCTCAGCAGTCGAATCAGTTTCAGAGGGTTGAGGGAGGTAACAGTGGCAGAAACAGGCGAGATCAGTATCGACCGAAGGAGAAACAGTTCAAGAAGTCTAGGAGCAGTTCATCGAGCTTCGGTGGCTCTAGACAGTTCAGTTCTGGCCAGAATTCAGGGTCTTCAGGAGCATCGTGTAGCAAGTGTGGAGGATGCTACCCTAGTGATCAGTGTCGAAGCGTGTTTGGTAGTTGCAATATCTTCCAGCAGCCGGGTCACTTTGCTAGAGTCTGTCCTCAGCGAGGATCTGATAGAGCTCAGAGCGGCAGTTCTTCTCGACCACCAGCTCAGCCCAAGAGATCAGCTTCTGCAGTCAATTCTTTTCAGCCCCAACAGCAGTCTCGTCAG
Organism: Henckelia pumila; assembly: GCF_033568475.1. Classification (NCBI taxonomy): domain Eukaryota; kingdom Viridiplantae; phylum Streptophyta; class Magnoliopsida; order Lamiales; family Gesneriaceae; genus Henckelia; species Henckelia pumila. The sequence goes on from NC_133122.1 coordinate 160,529,251, forward strand.
GGAGGTAACCAAAATCAGAACCAACCTCCTTGACAGCAGGCGAGGGTGTTTGCCCTGACAGAGGATCAGGACAATGCAGCTCCGAATGACATGATAGCAGGTAACTGTTCGATCTTTGGTTATCCTGTGTTTGTTTTGATTGATACGGGTGCTTCTCACTGTTTTATTTCTGAAAGATTTGTCGTGCATAATTTATTTGCTGAGCCATTATTTTATGTCGTTTCTATCACTTCACCTTTGGGTGGAGGAATTATTTCGGTGAGAATGGTCTGTAACTGTGTGTTAGAATCCGAGGGGAATTCGATTGAGATTGACTGCATTGTACTTGGATTATCTAACTTTGACTGTATTGTCGAGATTGATGCTCTGACCAAGTATAGGGCGACAGTAGATTGCTTTCAGAAAGTGGTTCGTTTCAGACCTGAGATGGCAGATGATTGGAAGTTTTTCGGTAAGGGTTCTCGATCCAGGATTCCGTTGATTTCAGTATTGTCCATGTCTCATTTGCTACAGAGAGGAGCAGAAGGATTCTTGATTTATGCAGTAGATGTTCAGAGGTCTAGTCCTGAGTTGACTGAGATACCGGTGGTTAGCGAGTTTCCGGATGTTTTTCCAGACGAGATTCCTGGTTTGAAGCCGATTCGAGAGATCGAATTTAGCATCAAACTTACACCAGGTACTCAGCCTATTTCGAAAGTGCCTTATCGAATGGCTCCGTTAGAACTGAAGGAGTTGAAGGAGCAGTTAGAAGATTTGATTGCCAAGGGATACATCCGACCTAGCGTATCGCCTTGGGGTGCTCCAGTGCTCTTCGTGAGGAAGAAAGACGGTTCTATGCGACTCTGCATCGACTATCGCCAGTTGAATCAAGCGACGGTCAAGAACAAGTATCCTCTACCTAGAAGCGATGATATTTTTGATCAACTGCAGGGTTCTTCAGTGTATTCGAAGATAGATCTGAGATCAGGGTACCATCAGCTGAGAGTTCGCGACGAGGAAGTGCCTAAGACAGCTTTCAGAACTAGATATGTGCATTTTGAGTTCGTAGTCATGCCGTTTGGTTTGACAAATGCTCTAGCAGTTTTTATGGATCTGATGAATCGTATCTTTCAGCGGTATTTGGATGAGTTCGTCATTATCTTTATTGACGACATTCTGATCTATTAGAAGAACCGTTCAGATCATGCCGAGCATTTGAGGATTGTATTGTAGATTTTGCGAGCCGAACAGTTGTATGCTAAGCTATCAAAGTGTGAGTTCTGGTTGGACCGAGTTGTTTTTCTAGGCCACATTTTATCAGGAGATGGAATTTTTGTTGACCCCAGTAAGATCGAGGCAGTTATGAATTGGCCGAGACCGACATCAGTGCCAGAAATCCGAAGCTTCATGGGTTTAGCAGGGTATTATCACCGATTTATTGAGGGTTTCTCTTCCATTGCAAAGCCGATTACCCAGTTGACCCAGAAGAATGCACCGTTTGTTTGGTCTTCGACTGTGAGATCAAGTATTACCCTGGAAAGTCGAATGCAGCTGCAGACGCTCTCAGTCGGAAGCTTTGTTCCTTGTCTCTTGATCAATTGGTGTTTCTCAGTTGATTGAAGACTGTTGTACTTCTGGTTTGGATTTTGAGACCGATAGGAGATCTATCAGAGTTTTTGCAATTCAGGCCGAGCCAAAGTTGTTTCAGTTGATCAGAGAAGCACAGAGTTCAGATTCGAGCATTCAGAGTTCGATAGAGAGGGTCCGACCAGGTCACCAGTCAGAGTTCCAAGTCAGGGATGATGTTCTATTCGTGAATAACCGTATTGTTGTGCCCGATGTTTCTGAGTTGAGATAGCGTATTCTTCGAGAGGCGCATTGCATTCGGTTCAGTGTTCATCCTGGAGGCCAAAAGATGTATAACGACTTGAAGACTCAGTTCTGGTGGAAGCAGTTGAAGGGAGATATCACAAGATTTGTGTCCCATTGTCTAAATTGTCAACAAGTGAAAGCCGAGAGGAAGAAACCAAGTGGATTATTGAACAGTTTGCCAGTTCCGGAATGGAAGTGGGATCATATCTCTATGGATTTTGTCACGAAGCTACCGCGTTCAGTCAGAGGTTGTGATGCGATTTGGGTAGTGATTGATTGGTTGACGAAATCTGCTTGTTTCATTCCATACCGTATGACATACCTTCACGATCAGATGGCCGAGTTGTATGTCAGAGAGGTTGTGAGATTGCACGGCGTGCCGAAGTCGATAGTATCAGACAGAGATCCGAGGTTTACTTCTCACTTTTGGCACAGTCTACAGGACGCATTGGGTACTCGTTTTCACTTAAGCACAGCATATCACCCACAGACCGACGGTCAGTCCGAGAGTACGATCCAGACTTTCGAGGATATGCTTCGCGTGGTAGTGCTTGACTTTGGCTCAGGTTGGCAGGATTCTTTGCCTATAGCGGATTTTTCGTACAATAACAGCTTCCAAGCGAGTATTGGCATGGAGCCTTTTGAAGCTTTGTACGGGAGGAAGTGCAGATCTCCGTTATTTTGGGATGAGATTTCAGAATCACCTGAGTTGGGTCCAGATATGATTCGCGATATGGCCGAGCAAGTGAAGTTGATTCGAATCAGGATGAAGACAGCCCAAGATCGACAGGCCAAGTATGCGAATGTCAGACGTAGACCACTGTCTTTTGATCAGGGAGACCGTGTGTTTCTGAAGATTTCTCCGTTCAGAGGCACTGTCAGATTCGGAAAGAGAGGAAAGTTGTCTCCAAGATTCATTGGTCCGTATGAGATTCTGGAGAAGATAGGCGATCTTGCCTATAGGATTGCTCTTCCTCCGTCTCTTTCAGGCATCCACGATGTGTTTCACGTTTCAATGTTGCGGAAATATCATCCGGATCCGTCCCATGTTCTTCAGCCAGACGAGGCCGAACTAGATGAGACTCTGAGTTACTTCGAGAGATCGATTCGGATTCTTGACAGAAAAGAGAAGCATCTCAAAAACAAGTCGATTCCGTTAGTGAAGATTCAGTGGAGTCGTCACGGAGTTGAAGAAGCGACTTGGGAGACCGAATCCGATATGAGGCAGCGATTTCCAGAGTTGTTCGATTGAGGTGAGTTCGTCTTCAGTTTGGTTCTTTCTTTTTTTTTTTTTAGCCTGTGATCTGTCAGATTTCGAGGACGAAATCAAATCTTAGAGGGGGAGAATTGTAAGGCCCTGAAATTAATTACTTCGGATTATCAGAGTTGATTATTATTTATTTTTGGAATTAGTAGAAATTAATCGAGCCGGGATTGAATCGATTTAATTTGGAATTTCAGGGACCGAGTTGCAATTTCAGTATGGACCAAGTCAATGACTTAACCTATATTATTATTATCAAGCAAGTTGCCTCCTCCCCATCACTTCAACCCATCACTCTCCTTTCTCCCTCCCTCTATCTCTCGATCTCTCTCTCCGAAAGCCATGGTAGACGATTCTTCAAGCTTTTCTTCCGTCTGATTTGCACGATTCGATCGTTAGATTTTCATTCCGAGTTGAGTTCCACGATCACCACAACGAGGGCTTCATTTTGACGTAAGTTTTGCTACGATCCTCGAATTTTGATTTTTGTTGGGTCGTCAAAAATTGATAATCTTGGAGTATGTTGTTCTTGAGCTAGCATAGATCGTGTATTCGAAGTCGGTTTGGAAAAAGAACGAAGTTTGGATTTTATATGAATTTTGGAGCCTATTTTCGAAAATGGAGTTGTTGGATTTTGTTGAAGTTTGGTTGATTTTGGATTGTTTTGTTGATTGAGAACATGATATGGATTGTATAGAATGGTTGATGATGTTGATGATTTTTGGTTTGAACGATTATAGCCGTTATGCCGTCGAAATCGAGTTTGGACTATCGGTTATTTTGTTTCGGTTTGATTTTCGGGTTTGAACAAATTAGTAGATTGATATCGAATCCGTATAATCTTCATTTTCAGATTTGGATTGGAGTTTCGGGTTTGGATCGAACTTGGGAGTTGATCGAATTGAGAATCGAAGATGGTATCTTGATTGAGTTTTCCTTGTTTTGATTTGTTGTGATTCGATTGATTATTTATTTGAGTTCGTTGTTATTTTCAGATTTGAATCCTCGACGAACTTGAAAGGTAAAAGATGACATTGATTCGAATGGGGTTGAATACTCGAGTTCGATTGATTCTCGAGCCCCAAAAATCACATACTGCATGTTTATTTGCTTGTGTGAATTTGATTGATCATTTTATTTACACTTGCATCCATATTGAACCGATTTCTCGATTCGTTTTGAAATTAGATGATTTAGGGAGCTATATTGAAGTGGTCTTGGATTTCGAGTTTTTCCAAGTGACAGAATACTTCTTATAGTTGCTCTGAAGTCTAGGGGTTGAGTTGAACGACATCCACCCCGAATGGGTGTGTCGGTGAGTTGTTGTGTAGACTTGCCCCCGGGATCCCAACCAAATACCGATTGATATTCCGATTATCTGATTTGATAGTTCCGAGTTTTGAAGTCATGCACACATTCATTCTCATTTTGAATTGTTATTGATTGATACTTTTCGTTATGAGATGTTTATCTGATATTGCATGCCTGTCTCTTTTACTTAGAAATTATATTTCTAACCGGTTTATCCGGCTGTTGTCTTTGTTTGTATGTGTACTTGGCAACAGGAGGATCAGGAGCTGGACCGAGTCGTTTGGGTTAGCTCAGGGTGAGATGATAGAAGTGAGACACCGTGTGTTGTAGGGTCGTACCTTTTGGATTTGTATTATATTTTTTATTAGTCGAACGAACCCTATCATCAAACTTAGATTGGTTCCGCACTTGTTATGCTTTGTATTGTATAACCTTAGGCTATCTCGTATTGAAGCTTCTATGATGTTTGGATGAATGTTGTTTGGGTTATGCATGATTTAGATTGAGTTTGGACAATTTTTCTTCTGTGTTTTGCTCCAGGACTGTCACCACTCGATCGGTGAGATCTTACCGATCGAGCGGAGGCCTTTTGCTGAGTTTCTGCCTCTGAAATTGCTTTCCCACTCGATCGGTAAGATCTTACCGATCGAGCGGCGATGGTTTTCGTCGGGCAGTGTGTTTCAATTTTTCTGCCCGCTAGACCGGTAAGATCTTACCGATCTAGGGGAGCACTATTCAAAAAAAAAAAATTAAATTTGGCAGGCTTTTTCTTTTGCCTTGATTGTTTGTAACCCGAGTTTAGAATATTAGAAACGGGGTCTCACAGCAGCTCTGCTGCTCTAGGAGAGAGAAAGGAGAAGTGCTATAAGAAGAAAACAAGCGCTATTGCGCATTGAGGAATCAAGAGGGCGCTGTTGAGCCTTAAGCAGCGCTATTGCGCCATTTGAAAGACCAAGTAAGCGCTTTTGCGCTTGAATCTGCCCAGTTTCACGCCGATGAAGGAGAAAGCAGCGCAATTTCGCTTAATGATAGAGCATCTGCGCTTGCGTCTGTGCGAAATCAGAAATTTGGGAAGAAAATATCGCGCTCGAGCGGCAAGAAGTTGCCGCTCTTGCCGCTCTAGCAAGCGATCGCGGATCAGAAAAAATCAGAAGTTCCGAGAATAAAAACTCTTCTTCTGCGGGTTTTATTTCATGGGCTTTTAAAATCCATATAAATAGAAATCATAAGATCTAGAGAAGGTGTTCCAGCTATTATTTTGCGGGCTTTATTTTGTGGGCTTTTAAAGGCCATATAAATTAAAATCATCAGATCTAGAGAAGGCGTTCCAGATCGTGGAGAGATCGCACAAAATAGAGGTGGTGGCTACAGGCTCTGGGTGTGAAGATTTCATCTTTTCTTTTCTCTTCTCTTCTTTTGATTTTCAATTCATGATTAAAAACTTTGTTTGAATTATGATTTTGATTGGTGAGTAGTCGTTTTATTTCGATCAAGGCCACGTGATTGGGCCAAACAAATTTATGTAGAAAACTTGAATGTTTCTTTGGGATTTTTTAGATTTGATTTTATATTATTTATTTTTGGATTTAAATTTGTCTTGTGAATAATCTGGCCAATTTTTTACTTGCATGTTAATCGATTCCAAGTCGACAGAGGAGAAATTTATTTTGATCACTTCATTAATCAACACAAGGTTAAATCGACTAAAAATAGTATTCGATTTCATTGTGCGATTTTAGGTGCAAACTAAATTCTCACGATTCTCAATGCATTCGAATTTGATTTGAATTATGAAAGATTGATCCGTCAATATTTGAATAGGTTTAATTATTCTAGAAATAGACCTTTAAACAAGTTAGGAGAATTCATCGTGATTTAAGATTTAAATCTGAATCCTAAATCGGCTACTTGTTTCATGATTTGTTCGTTGCCTACGTGTGTCCTTGATCGAATCTTTTTATTCATTGAATTAAATATTTAAATTCTTGCTGCGTTTTATTTTAATTGAATTTACTTGCAATTTTATCTTTTAGTTAAAATCTTGAAATCACTTTTAATTGTTAGTCTAGATTAAGTATAAATAATTATATTTTGGTAATTACTAATAACAGTCCTGTGGGTTCGACATTTGGAATCTCTGTCCACTTTACTATTACTTGACCTAGTATACTTGCTAGTAGACACTGAAATAAGCGGTCAAGATGCTACTAGCCAGTGCCGATCAGACATCGCTTCGGGCCAGTCATCAATACGAATTACTCAGTAATTCCTAGACAGACTATAACTGTGAACAACTTCGAGTTGAAGCTGACACTGATAAATATTGTACAACAAAAGCAATTCTGAGGGTTAGCATCTATAGATCCTAATCTACATCTGCGGAAATTTTAAGAAATCACAGATATAGTAAAGATTCATGGTGTTGCTGAAGACACCATTTGATTGAGATTGTTCCCTTTTTCTCTTAGGGACAATTCAAGAAGCTGGCTACAATCCTTGCCTCTGGGAAGTATCACGACATGGGAAGATATAGCTTCAAAGTTTCTGACAAAATACTTCCCACGAGCCAAATCTGCTCATTTAAAAATTGAGATAACCACTTTTCTTCAACAAGATTCCGAGAAGTTGTATGAAGAAAGGGAGCGTTAAAAGGAATTTTTGCGGAGATGCCCAACCCATAATTTTAAATTTTTTGAGAAGATTGAGATATTTTACAATGGGTTGAATGGGCCAACGAGGATGTCTGTGGATGCTCTAGCTGGTGGGTCCGTTTTCTCCTAGGACCCAAAAGCTGCTTATGATATTCTTGAGAAAATGACCATAAACAGCTATCAATGGCCAAGCGAGAGACACCAAGTGAGAAAACCTATTGGCATCCATGAAATGGATATGTTTACCTCACTCTCTGCTCAAATGGCGGCAATATCCTCACAAATTTCAACCTTGAACTAGAGAAATCAAGCAGTCAAATCTGCAACAGCGGCCATCAAGATGAACTCAGTTGAATTTGAAGGGGCAGTTAAGCAAGCCAAGTACGTAAATAACAGAAATTTCAGCGGCTATCGAGGTAACCCTCTCTAAAACCATTATCATCCTGGACTGTGGAATCATGAAAATTTTTTCTTCATTAATAACAAGAATGTGTTAAATCCTCCACCAGGGTTCAAAACTCAAAGGGGAGAGGGTAAGACTACTTTAGAAGACTTGGTGAGCAATTTTGTTACAGAGTTTTCTAAGAGGATGGATAGGAATGAATCACTCCTTGACATTCTTGGAACTCACTTGACCAATGTGGGATATACTATGAAATCGCTTGAGGTTCAAATTGGCCAATTGGCAAATGCATTGAACAACCAACTGAGAAATGTATTTCCCAGTAACACAGAGATAAATCTTAAAGAACAATGCAAGGACATTATGCTTCAAAGTGGGAAAGAATATGTAAGTGAAAAACCAGTGAAAGAGGTCGAGGAAGAACAATTAGTAAACACTAAAAATTTTGAGGAGCCACCAAGAGAAAATCCAGCCAAGAAGTCCGAAAAATTGTCCCCTCTCAAAATGTCTCTACCATACCCTCAGCTATTCAAGAAGAATGCATTGGATGAATAGTTCTCTAGGTTCATTTAGATCTTCAAGAATATTCACATAAACATCCCTTTTATCGATGCTTTGGAGCAAATGCCGCATTAGGCCAAGTTTATAAAACATGTGATGTCAAGGAAACGTAAGTTAGACGAGTTCGAGACATTTAAAGGAGGATTGCAATGAAATTCTGCAGTAGAAGCTACCTCAGAAACTCAAAGATCCAGGGAGTTTTACTATCCCTTGCATAATTGGTGGTTTCACTGCTAATAAATCATCATTGTGAGATTTAGGAGCTGTATTAATCTAATGTCATTGTCTATTTTTAGGGAATCGGAGCTGGGAGAAGTGAAACCCACAACAATCACACTGTGGTTGGCATATAGATCTCTCAAATACCCTCCTAGAGTCATGGAAGATGCGTTAGTTAAGGTGGACAAGTTCATTTTTTTTGCTGACTTCGTTGTTCTAGATATGGAGGAAGATTAGGAAGTTCCGCTGATTTTCGGAAGGCTGTTATTGGCCACTAGGAGGGCACCGATCGATGTAAAATAAGGAGAATTGATGCTCAGAGTTTGCAGTGAAGCAGTCACATTTAACATCTACCAAGTCATCAAATGCCAAGACGAGGCAAGTGATTGTCATCGTATTGATATTGTTGATTCTTATGGAAACTCCTTTGATGCAGGTGTGGATCTCTAGGATGCACTGGAGAGATGTCTCACTACGTCTGTCATGGAAGTGGATAGAGTCGAGTGAAACCTTCAAGAACAAGTCTTAGCTCTGGGAGAGCTACCAAAAGAGAAGAAGTTGGGAAATCATGAATAAATATTGAAGGATGGATCAGTGGATGAGGAACCCGAACCCACTCTAGAACTAAAATCTCTACCAGACCACCTTTGTTATGCATTTATGGGTGAGAAAGAATCATATCCGATAATAATTTCTTCTTCCCTTACTAATTTGGAGAGAGATAAATTGTTACGGGTGCTAAAAGAGTTTAAGTCTGTAAGAGTGGGTGCCCAGTGAGCCAACTGTGTGGCTATGGGCTTTGTTGACTCTTTGTATAAACAATCTTTTGTTTAATATTATTTACACTTTTATGGCAATGACTTTATATTACTTCATATTGTTATATTGTGATATACTATTGTTGTTTTGATAAAGACCTTGAATATACTATAGTGTATGTAAGATGTGGTAGAACATGGAGATGTCTATCATGAAATACATCTTATAGTCACTGTATATTCTAAAACCGTTCCTAGTCGATTGAGCCGTCCGATAATAAGGATAAGGATCGCTCGAGTTTGAGACTAGCATTTGCGATGCGGAGTACCACGTTTCATTGGTAGGGAACATGGAGATGTTCGAAGCATGCAAATGGATATTCATAGGATGAATAGTCGAACTACCCTATCCGGACTTTCCAAGTGGTTATCACTTATCGAGTGGATAAAGTCCGCGGTTTTGGTTGTACACCATTAGTCCTTACGACTTGAAACATCATGGAGACTCTATATGCTAGTACTGTGCTTTGACTCGTTTACCGACTCTGAGGGGGTCATCAGGTGTCGAGATTGGGTACAGTTACGACACATATAGGAGTCAATGCATTGTTGTCAAGGATTCACCACATACTTGCGAGTGTGGATATCCTATGCGATCTGAGGAGATATTAGTGTGACAAATCTCTGGCCAGAGTACTTGATGTGATTTAAGAAATGGTTTCTTAGTAGCACATGCGATGTCACTAATTTGATCTTCAAGATGTATTGCATAGTTATCGAATCTTGAGCGACTCTCGATATACCAATGGTTGTTGATTCGATCGGGATATATGGATGAAGGGACCGTACTGTACGCTAACCAAAATCTACTGGTTCTTGTAGGCACTATCAGTGATACCTAGGGAATCATGGGGCGATGTTGCTAGGCGCTTTACCATGATTCGTTGGGCAAGTCGGAAAGTGTTGTTCCGAGTCACAAGGAGTTGTGAGCCCACGGCTAGCTGTATCCCTGAACCATTGAGGGTCACACAGTGTAATGGAGTTTTAATCCCCGTTGAGATAGTTAAATTTAAAGAGTTAAATTTAATGAACTAAGGAGTTGGACTTCTTGAATAAGAGTAAGGGAGTAGGATTTCCTAAAATGACATAGGGATGGACATTTTTGGAAACCACTGAATTCGGATTCAGGAAAATTTATTTTGACTTTAAAACGTGCAGAAATGGTTTCTGTGCACATTGGTGAAATCGTTTCATCAATCGGAGTCACGATGAATTTTATATTAATTTCTGAACGAGTGGGCTTTGCTTGTCGGGCCCCAGCTTATGACTAATGGGCCCTAAGGTGTTAGTGGCCTGCATTATAAATAAGTTATTTCAGTACAGAAATTACATACAACAGGTCATTTTTGAGACAGAAATTTCGAACCCTCCTCTCTCTCAAAAAGCAATCGGCCGACCCCTCCCTACCTCTGCCCGAGAAAATTCCGGTCTGTGATTTTGAATCGCAGTAAGGAATAACGAATCAAATTCGTGTATTCTCTTCGCAGAAAACTTCTGATAGATTTTCTAGTGCAATCTATCAGAGGGATTAAACCTCTGTTCGTGGACCTGATTGAAGGCGTTCATCGGTTCCAGGGAGAGACAACAAGAGCAGAATTGTTCTGTTGGTGTCCATTAATCTCGTTGCGAGATTTGAGGTAAAATTTATTTAATTGTTATTTAAATTTTACACACACGTAATTCAATCGATGAACGGTTGATACCCATACCATGGAAACGTTCCATGAAAAATTTTTAAACTTCCGCTGCACCGGGTATCAATCGTAATTGGTCTGGGAACTCGCCAGTTTTCCAACAGTGGTATCAGAGCCAGGTTGCTCAGATCAATCGATTGAATTAATCAATTGTACAAAATTTTTGAGTCTCGGTTTTTGAAACAAAATAAATATTTTTAATAAAAAATTTTTTTTTTTTCCGGGGGCGAAACCCGGGCAGCGATTGGATCGCTGCCCGGAGCGGGCAGCGATGGTCGCTGCCCCCAGGGGCGGCGCACGGCGCTGCCCAGGGCAGCGCTGTGCGCTGCCCAGCGCAGCGCTGGGCGCTGCGCAGGGCAGCGCTCGGCGCCGCCCAGCGGCGGCGCCAGGCGCCGCCAGGGCAGCAAGCGTTGCTGCCCTAAGGGGGCAGCCGGGCTGCCCCGGCCCGCGCCCCGGGTGCGGGCCAACCCGGGAGTGTCCCGGGTGGCCCGCGGGAAAAATTAATATTTTATTAAAAATTAATTTTAATATGTTAAAATTTTATTTTTGGTCCGGTCAAAAATTGTTTTTGATTGGTTCACGAGATTTCGGATCGAATTGTTCGAGTCCGTAAATTTTAAAAATTGATTTTGGATAAATTTGAATTTTTGGAAAATTTTAATATTTTATCCGTAAATTGAATTTTGAAATCAATTATTTTAGTACAATTGATGATAAGATATGATCTTATGATATATTAGATAAAATATGATTTTATTTGTAAAATTGGATTTTATAGATAAAATATGATTTTATTTGATATGGAGATAAAATATGATTTTATATGTGAAATGTGATTTTATATATAAAATATGATTTTATCTTGTTTAAATTTGAATTGCCACAGCATGTTATCCAATAAATTAATTTTGAATTAAATGTTATTGGATAAGGATGATCGATTGCCATGACCAATTTTGTAGGTGTATGTTAGGAATTTACATTTTGTCTTTATTGTTGTTGGTTTTATTAATGGGCCTGGTTTATGGCCCGATATGAATGTCATATGTAATAAAAGTGGGCTTGGTTTATAGCCCGTTCCCACCCCCTAAAAATGTATCCCCTACTTGTCATTGTTATTTATTGTAAATACATTAGATTTAGTGGGAGATCAAGATTTGAAGATGGTGGGCCCAGCAGACAATGAAGACTGAAGAAATGTAAATTGGAAGCATATGTAATAGGATTGCATTTGCATACTGCATATTACCTAGGATTGTACTAAGACCCGTGATTGGCAACCACGGGTCAATTAGAAATGGAATCGATCATCCTATATAATATGTGATATTATGATTGTATGCATGTTTAGACATAAATTGCGTGAATCCGGCAATGCATGCAATAAATTAAATATGATGAGACAAATATTTTTTTAATAAAATCCCTCATTTTAAATATGATTTAAAATTTATATCAAGATAAATAAAGGAAATTTAAATATTGTTTAAATGTTCCTACCTTCCATCAACGGTAAATGTATGTGATGCTACCCGCGGATACGGTCCGGCTCATATTATTGGGGGGGCCCGTCCGTCGGAAAGCTGTACATTGGATCGACAAATGTTGTAAGTTGGGTGGAACTCCCATGGGATCGGCTCATATTATTGGGGGATCCACATGGCGACCGTCCATCACAACTTAATATTGATGGGTCATCTTGACATGTCACTTTAAACGGCGTCATATTATTGGGCCCTTATTGGACATGAGGTAAATACATGGGGGTTGCTTTGGAAGCAATTGGGCTCTACCTTTTGAGAATTATGGTTGGCTGATATTATTCGGGACCATAAGTTTGTCAATTGGACTCCATGTTCTCACTAAGGAAAAAGTTTCCCGTTTTCACTAGAGGGTGGTGAAATCGTTAAAATAGTGGGAGTGAGATTCATAAAATTAAATTCGCCTATTTTATGTCTTAGTAAATTGTTAAACAATCATTGATATATGTCTGTTTTTCCTTTTCAGTATTTCATACAATGAATTCGCGAAATCCTTTATTCTCGATCCTCGAACAAAACAAGCTGACTGGCGCCAACTATACGGAATGGTTCCGGAAGTTGAAGATTGTCTTAACTTCGGAGAAAATGCTCTACGTGTTAGAGAAAGCACCTCCGAAGGAAGCACCAGCTGACATAAGTCCGGAGGAATTGGCCAAACTTGATGCATGGTGTGACCATGACATCAAGACCAAATGCTATATGCAAGCCTCGATGTCTGATGAACTCCAGAGGCGATTTGAGGACACGGTGAATGCTGCTGACATTCACGCGCAACTCAAGGAACTTTTTGGGGCTCAGTCGAGGGCTGAAAGGTTCTCTACTGTTAAGGAGTTGATGACGTGCCGCATGCGTGAAGGGACTTCGGTCCGTGATCATGGGGTACGAGTGATTTGGCTCATACAGAAGTTAGCGACCCTTGATTTGGTGTTGGAGCATGAACTCAATGTGGACTTGCTGCTTCTATCTCTTCCTTCTTCATTTGATGGATTCGTGATAAATTTTAATATGAACAAGATAGAGGCCACCCTTGAAGAGATGGTCAATATGCTCGTTACATATGAATCCACACTTAAGAAGGATAAGCCAGCTTTCTTGGTGGGCTCCTCATCTTCTGCTAAGAAGGGGCCAAGTATGAAGGGCAAGAAACGTTCTGCCCCACCCAAGAAAGTGGAACCCGAGAAGAAGCAAAAGACAAAGGCTTCAAACAATGGAAAATCCAAGGATGTTTGCCATTACTGCAAGAAGCCGGGTCATTGGAAGCGCAACTGCAAGGAGTATCTTGAGCAGCTAGGAACTGCAAAGGGTATGTTCTATATCGAAATAAACATGTCACTTAATACAACTTCTTGGGTATTGGATACCGGATGTGGATCTCACATTTGCAATGATTTGCAGGTGATGACAAGAAGTCGCAGGCTTAGAATGGGTGAGACCCAGCTGAGGCTCGGGAATGGTTCCAGAGTTGAAGCTACGGCCATTGGAGATGTTTGTTTGATTTTGCAGAATGGTTTTAAATTATTGTTGAGAGATGTTTTATTTGTGCCAGATTTAATTAAAAACATTATTTCTATTTCTATGCTTGATAGAGATGGTTATTCTTGTAATTTTGTGAATGGGATTTGCAATATTTACAAGAATGAATGTTTAATTGGAAATGGACAACTTGAAAACGATCTATACAATTTAAAACTAAAAGACGTTCCAGTAAATTGTATTGACAAACCGGCGACAACAAACAAAAGGAAAATCGATAGTCAAAACCCGGCAAACCTTTGGCACGCTAGACTAGGTCACATTTCCTCAAGGAGGATGAACAAGCTAGTGGGAGAGGGCATGTTTGATATGTCTGATATTAACTCTCTACCTACTTGTGAATCCTGCCTAAAAGGGAAAATGACTAAATCTCCTTTTAAGGGGAAGCCTGAACGTAGTCAAAATCTGTTGGATTTGATCCATACAGATGTTTGTGGTCCATTTAGAGTAGGGACTCAACATGGCCACACCTACTTCATTACCTTTACTGATGATTATTCTAGGTATGGGTATTTATATTTAATGAAATATAAGTCTGAAGCATTTGAAAAGTTCAAAGAATTCAAGGCTGAAGTAGAAAACAAGCTAGGTAAAAGTATTAAAGCACTTCGATCGGATCGAGGTGGAGAATACTTGAGTACCGAGTTTTTGGACTATCTAAAAGAGAATGGGATTCTCTCTCAGTGGACTCCTCCTATGACACCACAGCTTAATGGTGTATCGGAGCGTCGTAATCGAACTTTGTTGGACATGGTTCGATCCATGATGAGCTTCACTGAGCTTCCACCTTCGTTTTGGGGCTATGCGCTTGAAACGGCGGTATTGTTGTTGAACAACGTCCACACTAAAGCAGTGGACAAAACACCATACGAGTTATGGAATGGCAAAGCTCCTAAGTATTCGTACTTGAGGATTTGGGGATGTCCTGCTTACGTGAAGCGGACAGTGGGAGATAAGTTGGATAGTCGATCCAGCTTGTGTTATTTTGTGGGGTATCCGAAGAATTCAATCGGATATTATTTCTATTATCCTGCTGAAACAAAGGTGTTTGTTTCACGGAATGCCACCTTCTTGGAGAAGGAGTTCTTATTGGATAAGAAAGGCGAGATGATGGAACTCGAAGAAGTTCGAGAAGAACCCGAAATACAAAATAACGATCCCACACCTCAGGAACCATTGCTGGACACGCCTGCACCTAGAAGATCCGAGAGGACTTCTAGACCTCCAGTTCGATATGGTCTTCTTCTTGAAGAGGGTCAAGATGAACCCGACATTGGATGTGATCCAAGAAGCTTCAAGGAAGCAATTTCTGATGCGGATTCGAATTTATGGCTTGAAGCTATGCAGTCTGAATTGGATTCGATGCATACTAACCAAGTCTGGTCTTTAGTAGATCCTCCCGATGGAATTGTTCCAATAGGGTGTAAATGGATCTACAAAAGAAAGCTTGGGCCTGATGGTAAGATATTGACTTACAAGGCGCGATTGGTGGCGAAAGGTTATACTCAAAGGCAAGGAGTTGACTATGATGAAACCTTTTCACCAGTCGCAATGTTCAAGTCCATAAGAATCCTAATTGCCATAGCTGCATGGTATGACTATGAGATATGGCAGATGGATGTGAAGACTGCTTTTCTTAATGGAGACATTAAGGAAGAAATCTATATGAAGCAGCCTGAGGGGTTCACATCCATGGGAAGCGAGCATAAGGTATGCAAGCTTCAGAGATCAATTTATGGTCTAAAACAAGCATCAAGAAGTTGGAACCAGAAATTTGATGAAACAATAAAAGATTTTGGTTTCATCAAGAACCCGGAGGAACCTTGCGTGTACAAGAAAGTAGTTAAGGATGCGGTAACATTCTTAGTACTTTATGTTGATGACATCCTACTCATTGGGAATGATGTAGGGATGTTGCAGTCAACAAAGATATGGTTATCAGGTAGATTTTCGATGAAGGATTTGGGTGAGGCATCCTACATTCTTGGGATACAGATCTATAGGGATAGATCTAAGAGAATGATAGGACTCACTCAATCAACCTACATCGATACCATATTGAAACGGTTTTCAATGGATGGGTCCAAGAGAGGACATCTACCCATGTGTCATGGAGTTTCTCTATCCAAGTCTATGTGTCCCAAGACTGATGCAGAGATAGAGAATATGACACATGTACCATATGCGTCAGCTATAGGTAGTATCATGTATGGGATGATATCTACCAGACCGGATGTAGCATTTGCTCTGAGTGTCACGAGCAGATATCAGTCTAATCCTGGTCAGATGCATTGGAAAGCCGTGAAGGACATTCTTAAGTACTTGCGAAGGACTAAGAATATGTTCATGGTTTATGGAGGACGAGAACTCAAACTGGAAGGCTATACCGACTCTAGCTTCCAAAGTGATGTGGATGACTCGAAGTCAACCTCTGGATTTGTGTTCATGCTCAATGGCGGTGCTGTCTCTTGGAAGAGTTTCAAGCAGGACACCACAGCGGATTCCACCACTGAGGCTGAATACATTGCAGCATCAGCTGCTGCTAAAGAGGCCGTTTGGATGAGGAATTTCGTCCAAGAGTTGGGCGTCATTCCTGAATTTGTTGGTCCAGTCCCGGTGTACTGCGACAACACGGGTGCCGTTGCTCAAGCAAAGGAACCAAGGTCTCATCAAAGATCCAAACACGTACTGAGGAAATACCACATAATCCGGGAGATTGTGGAAAGAGGAGACATCAGTGTCGAACGAGTGGCCTCTGCAGACAATATCGCTGATCCACTTACTAAGCCTTTGCCAGGACCATTGTTTGACAAACATCGCGAAGCAATGGGTCTACGTAGTATGACTAGTTGGCTATAGGGCAAGTGGGAGATTGTAAGAGTGGGTGCCCAGTGAGCCAACTGTGTGGCTATGGGCTTTGTTGACTCTTTGTATAAACAATCTTTTGTTTAATATTATTTACACTTTTATGGCAATGACTTTATATTACTTCATATTGTTATATTGTGATATACTATTGTTGTTTTGATAAAGACCTTGAATATACTATAGTGTATGTAAGATGTGGTAGAACATGGAGATGTCTATCATGAAATACATCTTATAGTCACTGTATATTCTAAAACCGTTCCTAGTCGATTGAGCCGTCCGATAATAAGGATAAGGATCGCTCGAGTTTGAGACTAGCATTTGCGATGCGGAGTACCACGTTTCATTGGTAGGGAACATGGAGATGTTCGAAGCATGCAAATGGATATTCATAGGATGAATAGTCGAACTACCCTATCCGGACTTTCCAAGTGGTTATCACTTATCGAGTGGATAAAGTCCGCGGTTTTGGTTGTACACCATTAGTCCTTACGACTTGAAACATCATGGAGACTCTATATGCTAGTACTGTGCTTTGACTCGTTTACCGACTCTGAGGGGGTCATCAGGTGTCGAGATTGGGTACAGTTACGACACATATAGGAGTCAATGCATTGTTGTCAAGGATTCACCACATACTTGCGAGTGTGGATATCCTATGCGATCTGAGGAGATATTAGTGTGACAAATCTCTGGCCAGAGTACTTGATGTGATTTAAGAAATGGTTTCTTAGTAGCACATGCGATGTCACTAATTTGATCTTCAAGATGTATTGCATAGTTATCGAATCTTGAGCGACTCTCGATATACCAATGGTTGTTGATTCGATCGGGATATATGGATGAAGGGACCGTACTGTACGCTAACCAAAATCTACTGGTTCTTGTAGGCACTATCAGTGATACCTAGGGAATCATGGGGCGATGTTGCTAGGCGCTTTACCATGATTCGTTGGGCAAGTCGGAAAGTGTTGTTCCGAGTCACAAGGAGTTGTGAGCCCACGGCTAGCTGTATCCCTGAACCATTGAGGGTCACACAGTGTAATGGAGTTTTAATCCCCGTTGAGATAGTTAAATTTAAAGAGTTAAATTTAATGAACTAAGGAGTTGGACTTCTTGAATAAGAGTAAGGGAGTAGGATTTCCTAAAATGACATAGGGATGGACATTTTTGGAAACCACTGAATTCGGATTCAGGAAAATTTATTTTGACTTTAAAACGTGCAGAAATGGTTTCTGTGCACATTGGTGAAATCGTTTCATCAATCGGAGTCACGATGAATTTTATATTAATTTCTGAACGAGTGGGCTTTGCTTGTCGGGCCCCAGCTTATGACTAATGGGCCCTAAGGTGTTAGTGGCCTGCATTATAAATAAGTTATTTCAGTACAGAAATTACATACAACAGGTCATTTTTGAGACAGAAATTTCGAACCCTCCTCTCTCTCAAAAAGCAATCGGCCGACCCCTCCCTACCTCTGCCCGAGAAAATTCCGGTCTGTGATTTTGAATCGCAGTAAGGAATAACGAATCAAATTCGTGTATTCTCTTCGCAGAAAACTTCTGATAGATTTTCTAGTGCAATCTATCAGAGGGATTAAACCTCTGTTCGTGGACCTGATTGAAGGCGTTCATCGGTTCCAGGGAGAGACAACAAGAGCAGAATTGTTCTGTTGGTGTCCATTAATCTCGTTGCGAGATTTGAGGTAAAATTTATTTAATTGTTATTTAAATTTTACACACACGTAATTCAATCGATGAACGGTTGATACCCATACCATGGAAACGTTCCATGAAAAATTTTTAAACTTCCGCTGCACCGGGTATCAATCGTAATTGGTCTGGGAACTCGCCAGTTTTCCAACAAAGTCTGCATTGGGATGGTCCATTGTATGCATAAGATCTTAATAAAAGAATCATATATATCATATGTTGACCATCAAAGGAGATTGAACTCAGCAATGAAGGAGGTAGTCAAAAAGGAGGTATTGAAACTTTTAAATGTTGGAATTATTTACCTTATTTCAGACAGTTCATGGGTTTCTCCAGTACAAGTTGTACCGAAAAAGGGTGTAATGACAGTGGTTAAAGATAAAAATGATGAGTTAATTTCCACCAGGACAGTAACTGGATGGCACATCTTTATAGACTATAGGAGACTCATTAATGCCACAAGAAAAGACCACTTCCCACTACCATTCATTGATAAAATTCCTAACAGGTTAGATGGTTATCCATACTATTTTTTCGTACATCGTTATTCAGGGTACAATCAGATAGTCATCAGCCCGGAGGATTAGGAAAAGACCACATTCACATGCTCATATGGTATGTACGCCTATAGAAGAATGCCATTCAAAATTTTCAATGCACCAGTCACTTTTCAGCGGTGTATGATGACCATTTTTTATGATTGGTGGAGGACATAATGGAAATGTTCATGGATGAATTTTCGGTATTTGGATCCTCCTTTGATCATTTCTTGCATAATTGTACTCTTGTTTTGCAGAGATGTCTTGATAAAAACTTATTGTTGAATTGGGAGAAGTGCCATTTCATGGTACAAAATGGCATTGTGCTTGGTCACAAGGTGTCATCCAAAGGACTCAAGGTGGATAGATCAAAGGTGGTAGCAATTGAGAAAATCCCACCACCAAAGAATGTTAAGCCTATCAGGAGTTTTCTTGCACACGCCGGGTTTTATACGCGCTTTATTAGAGATTTTTCTAAGATAACAAAACCCTTGTGTAATATGTTGGAAAAGGACTTAATTTTATTTTTAATGATGCATGTTTTTAGGCCTTTAACAAGATCAAGAATGCATTGATCTCTGCGCCAATTATGATAGACCCAAGCTAGGAAGAACCTTTTGAGCTGATGTGCGACGCCAGCGATTATGTAGTCGGGGCTGTTTTAGGTCAACGAAGGTAAAAAATCTTCCATTCGATATACTATGCAAGTCGTATGCTCTATAGCGCACAACAAAATTACACGACTACGAAAAAAGATATGTTGGCGGTAGTGTTCGTGATCGATAAATTTTTGTCATACCTCATTGGTACAAAGCTATTCGTTTATACAGATCATGCTGCTATTCGATATTTATTCGCTAAGAAATATGACAAGCCCAGGTTGATCCGATGGATCTTGCTGCTAAAAGAATTTGATTTTTAAATCCGAGACAATAAAGGTAGTGAAATTTTTGTGGCAGAACACTTGTCTCGTCTCGAGCTGGAAGAAGAATTGGAAGGAGCCATCATCCAATAAACTTTTCCAGATGAACATATTTTTGAGGTAAGCTGTAAATTTCCATGGTATGTTGAGTTTGCTAACTATTTGTCTTGTGGTGTGTTGCCTCCAGATCTCAATCATCATCAAAAGAAAAAGTTTCTGCACGATGTGAAATTTTATTACTGGATGATCCAATGGTTTACAAAAAATGCTCAGATCAAGTGATCGAAGATGTGTAGCTGATGAAGAAGCAAAGGAAATTTTATAATAGTGCCACTCTGCACCATACAGAGGAAACTTCGGAGCATCACGGACTACTGCTAACGTACTTCAATATAGATTTTACTGGCCGAATGTGTTGAAAGATAGCTATACCTTACTAAAATCATGTGATAGATTTCATAGGATGGGAAATATCTCTCGACTCCATGAGTTACGAATAACGAATATTTTTGAGGTGGAACTCTTTGACGTCTGGGGTATTTACTTCATGGGTCCCTTCCCCCCATATTTTGGTCATTATTATATTTTAATAGCCGTGGATTATGTTTCGAAATGGGTGAAAGAAATTGCCACCTCTAGTAATGATGCTCGAGTTGTAGCTAAATTATTTCACAAGAATATCTTCACGAGATTTGGAACCCCAAGAGCTATACTCAGTGATGAAAGTAAAAATTTCTGCAACAATATTTTTAATATGTTACTGACTAAGTATGGTGTTAGCACAATGTGGCATGTGCATATCATCTGTAGACGAACAGACAAGAAGAAATATCCAACCGAGAAATGAAGAAAATCCTAGAGAAGACAGTCAAGACAAACCGGAATGATTGAGCAATCAAGCTAGATGACGCGCTATGGGCCTATAGTATTTCCTTCAATACTCCCATCGGAATGTCTCCATGCAGACTGGCGTTGAGAAAGTACTATCACCTACCGCTAGAATTGGAACATAAAGATTTTTGGGCAGTGAAGAAATTAAACTTTGATTCTGCAGCCTCTGGTGAATTGAGAAAACTACAGTTGAGAGAAATGGAAGAATTTCATAATGATGCATATGAAAATGCAAAGATGTATTGTAGTGACCCGCATCGTGATCACCTACTAATCGGAAACTTAAGCATGCATTTAACTTAATCAATTAAAACATCAGAAAAATCAGCAGAAAAGTATAAACAACAATTAAATATTGTTATACAACCATATCGAATAACTCCAAATGTATCAACCCAAATACATCAAAACATAAGCCTATACAAAAACCATACTGGCCATCCACTGCCTAAGCTCTCCTGGAACCACCCGCCACATCCAGCCGCAGACCTGCCCCATGGAATAGGGTATCCAGATACAACAAAGTACGGGACGTGAGTGCTACAACTTAAATTGTAATTCACCCAAGTGTAGGTTGTCTGCAAGTAATATACTCGTGAGTACGAGATCGATCCACAGAGAGGATGTTGTAAGTTTAATTTTAGCAATGATATATTATAGATGGAAAGATTATTATAAAATTTAAAGTACACAAATTATAAAATTGTCAAGTATTCAAAGGTTAATTGTTGGTTTATTTAAGATTGCTTAACAAAAATAAATAAAAGTAACTAATATAACATAAAAGAACAATTAAATATTTAAACAAATATATCATATAATATAGTTCCAACTATATAAATATCAGATTAGCCGATATTTAATACATGGTAAACATAATATATATATATATATAAATGCATAAATATAAATTGAAATAAAAGTAAATATTAGATCAAATCACAATATTTCCTTTAGAACAACCGGCAGAGCCACGCTATCGTCTAAATAAAATATATGACTTTTTTATGTTATATGCGAAAAATTAAATGTTAGTTGCGGAAAAGTAAATGTTAGTTGCAAAAAAGTAAATGCTAGTTGTGAAAAGTAAATGTTAGTTCAAATCACAATATATTATTTAGAATAACCAGCAGAGCCACACTATTGTCTAAATAATATATATGACTTTATTATAAATTGATACATATATTTATAGTATATAATTATTGTAGTATTTATTGTATCATATTATACAACAAATCAAGATAACCACATTCAAGATACCAAGTATTTGATGTAAATAGATAATAATAAATCATCCAAATTATACCTACAAATAAATATCAATTAGTAAAACAAAAAAAATAGAAAAGATAAGATAAGATAATAATATACAAAATATAAACAATCTTACTTGACCAACAATGAAACCTTGTCACCTTGACATAAAAGGATTTAGCTTGCCATGAACATTAGACTCAAGAGTAAGGATAAAAGAAATTTCATACTTGAACTTGAGAAATAAAACTGTAAGGTCCAAAAAGTCCACTACCTTAATCATGATTAATTAATTAAATTATATGATTTAAGTCATGATGTTTAGAATATTTAATTGTTATGTTTAATTATGTGATTTAATTAAATGCTTGAAATGTTATGTGATATATATGATTTTAAAGTTTTCAAGTTGGTATTAATTTTGGGTCGTAGGGACGAGTCTAGCCTTGGACCGAGTTAAGAAAATATTTTAGATGCAGTGTATTTTATTATTGAGAGAGTAAAATTTTTAAAATATTTTTAAGTGTAATTAATGGGCCGTGTGAAAGCCCATTAGTCACAAAAAAAATAAACGTTCAGAATTTTATTGTGAATTCTCATTTTTAAACGCTCCATTGTTCTCTCAAAGTCTCTCTCGCTCAAACACTACGATTTCAAGGGTTAGGGTTCTTCATTGTCAAGGCTAGATCATCTCTCCGCCCAGGTTAATCTCAATGAAATGATTCAGGCAAGTTTTTTATTGTTTTAAAATCCATTCAAGAATATAGATATTTTCAAGGTAAAACCCTAGGTGTTTTGATTATGATTTATGCATTTTCCTTGGGGAAATTCATGAGTATGTTGCTTGATTGTGATACATGAAGTATTCCTGATGTGTTCGGTTCAAGTTATTTGAGTTTTGAATGAGTTGAAGACAATAAATCAGATTTTTGGGAAAAAGTTTGAAGGAAGGTTTTTGATGAAAGATCTTTTGAATTTATTTGTATTGGACTTTCATGATGTTGAAAGATATTTTTGATAGAAAAGTGTTCCAAACATCATAGGTTCAAAAAATGTGTAGAAAAAATTGAATTTTTGGGGGAAGGGTCGCGACGGCGCGCCCATGCTGAAGAAACAGCGCGGTCGCTCATGAGCAGCACATATCTGCGTACCGGCAGCGCAGCCGCGCCAAAGTTATGCAGACATGCGGGCGGGCGGCGCGCCCGCGCCGCAGGTTCGAAATCTCCACCCCATTTTTCGTATTTTAGGGTCCCAAAAATTATGATTTTGATATTTTAATGTATTTTAATTATTTTTAAGAATGTTTGTAGAAAAAGTTTAAATTTTCCAATGTTCGGGACGGACGGAATGCCTCACGTGGATCGGTCAAGTTATGTATTGCATGTTATGTGATTTTCTTATGAAAAACTAAATTTTCATGAAATGAATTGAAGTTTATAAGCATGTTAGCATCACGAGAAGTTCATGAGCATGATTTTACAATGATACGAAATGATATGATAAGATGAATGCTATGGTACATGAAAAATATTTTGATGATTTATGTGTCTTGTGGTGATTATACGGGGTATGCACTTCGGGATGAACTCCAGAGCGGCTATCCAAACATGACTCACGGGATGGTTATACGGGGTATGCACTTCGGGATGAGCTCCGAAGCGGCTATCCAACGAATGAAAGTTTACGGGCGTAATGCCATATGCTTGTTGATCAACAGGAAATTATGAATAACTCATTATGACGGTTGCCACACTACTCATACTTCATCACCCCAAATATTTTTATGATATGGCTACATCATAGTTATATTTATTGCATGAAAGCTTAAGTTAATGTTTTCTCTTTTAAAGTTAGAAAGATCCTTTTTATGCATTTTCTTGCTGAGTCTTTAGACTCACTATACTTGAATGGTGCAGGTAACGATGATGTTGATGCATTCATTGATGATTATGTGGGTGGACATGAATGAGAAGCAGGGGTCGGTCCAATGGGTGATGCATGAGTGCGAATGATATTGAATGAGTTTTGTTTAAACAATTTTTAGGTTTTGATGGAAAAACAAGTTTTGAATTTTTTTTAGTTGATGGCCATGTTTGGCAAAGATTTTAGATGCTATTTCATTATTTGTGCACTTTTAATACGCTCATTTTAATAAAGAAGATGATGCTTCCGCAAAGTTTTTATTTTCCAAAAATTTTAAGTATGTATGTTGAGTAACGCTCCGATTTTGAAAAATTAGGACGTTAAAGCTTGATATCAGAGCAGTTCGCTCTGGGTTTGTCGCACGTATGCATACTCACCATGACCCTATGCTTCGTCTTCATGTCGGTAAGTTTTTATATTTTAAATTGTTTAAGATGCACGATAATATTACGATTTATGAATTTTTCATGTTTGAGTATGATTTTATGTTTAAGTAACGTAATTAAGCATGTGGACTACGTGGACATCAGGATCATGGCTCACCGTAGGAGCCCAAACAATGAGGGGGATCAGGGTAACCAGAATAACCAGTTTCTAGCTGGGTTGGTGACTCTGTTGCAAGAGAAGAGTAGGGCCCAAGGAGAATAGATCCAGCAGTTGATCCAAGCACAAGCATGCGGCCGAAACAACAATCAGCCGTTATTGACCAACCCGATATTTAATCAATGTAAGGATCTAGGGCCACCGGAGTTTAAAGGAGGGGTTGATACCCTTGTAGCTGAGGAATGAGTGCAGTCATTGGAGACCATTTTCGACTACATGCAGCTCACTGATGCAGACCGTGTGAGGTGTTCCATCTTTATGTTCCAAGATGATGCACGGGTTTGGTGGCAGGGAGCCCGTTCTGCTGTAGATATGACTACATTGACATGGAATGAATTTAAAGATGTGTTCTATGGGAATTACTTTAGTGTCAGCACCAATACCAGAGTGGCCGGGGAGTTTTTGGAGCTCCGCCAAGGGAGCATGTCTATTGATGAGTATGTGAAAAAGTTTGAGAGGGGGCGATACTTTGTGCCCATGATCTCTGGAAATGCTGCAGAGGAGTTGAAGCACTTCATGGAGGGACTGAATGCCTCCATTCGCTGTGATGTCAGATTAAGCGGAGCTAACACTTACTGAGCAGTCGTCGATGAGCCTATGTTATCTAAAAAATTACAGGAATGACATTATTAAAGAGTCACAGGAGAAAAGTGTAGTAGCCCGTAACCAAAATCAGTAATTAAGGAATTAATCATAATTACTTAGATAGAGTTCGGAAGCTCCGAAGGTGAGTTCAGAAGTTCCGAACAGGATCAGAAGCTCCAATGCAGGATCGGAAGCTCCGATGGTATTACGTCAGGCATGACGTGTGGCAAGATCGGAAGCTCCGATCAGGATCGGAAGCTCCGATCACCCCTATCCGGAGTCAACAAGTGATATTTTGACACGTGGAAGATCAGGATCTTCGAAAGCTCCGATGGCAGGATCGGACGTTCCGATCGAGGTTCGAACGTTCCGATCGAGGATCGGAAGCTCCGATCGTTGTCTATAAATAGAAGGCCGAGAATTCATTTTCAATTGCCAATTCTGGATTTCCTCTCTACTCTAGTCGTATTTGAGTTTTTCTATCCTTCCTAGGCTTGACCCGGGAGTCGTTGAGGCGTTCGATAGTCGTAGCAGAGTTGTGCCCAAGTTCTGGAGGCATCGACATCAAAGGGCTAACGACGGATGAAGGTATAACTTTTGCTTCCTATAAATATTTAGGAGTATGCAATAGCTTAGTTAAGGCTTTTAGAGCACTTTAATGATAGTAGTATCACTTGGCAGTGTAGAGCAGACTATAGGCGTGGACCTAGAGTTGGTAGAGCTTGCACTGTTTTGAGGTACGAAAGTACTGTTCGAGATATCCTGACTGAGTATGCATGTATTATGTGACTGCATGGTTTATATGTCATTGATTTATGCTGCATTTATTTGCATACTGAGCTATCTCCTTCGAGATGTCTGTTAGTAAGGTTTTTCCCTATCCTGTTAGTGGTTGGACTTCCATCGATTTGGGTCCGGCATATCCACTTGTATTACGGTATGGGAGCCACCTCCTGAAGCGATGGCACAGCGTGCTACATACCAGGGCCCGGTCTGTCTCTGTTATTTGATCCTTGACCTCGAGTTTATAGGGAGTTCACTTTGCATGCATGTATACTCATACTCTCGTACTGAGCGTTTTATGCTCACGTCTCGTACTCTGTGTTTCTGGACACCCTATTCCATGGGACAGGTTTGCGATTGGACGAGGCGGGTGGATCCAAGAGGGGCTAGTCAGTGGTTGACCAGCTGGAGCTTCGTCTAGGTTTTATTTCTGTTGTTTTGAGGTTGATACAGCTATTCGATTTGGTTGTATATTATTTGGATAATTACAGATTCCTTTACTTGGGATTGTATAATGTTTATGGTTTCCGCAGTTTTATTCTGATATCTGATTAATTAAGTTAATTGCATGCCTAAGTTCTGTTAGTAGGTGATCCGGGTAAGGGTCACTACATTTATGGTATCAGAGCATGCAAAAGTATTCTTGGGATTTAGTCTTATCATGAGGTATTTTTTGTAGATGGCAAACTACGATGACGAGAGTAGCCACGGAAGTTGAGGCGGTCGTTGGGGCGATGCCGACCGAGAGCGTCGTCGAGAACGGCGTCATCATCATCATGACAATGAGCGTTTCACTGTGCATCGATTCTTAGCTATGTGCCTAAGCCTTTAGTTGGAGGTGAGTCTCCGGAGGATGCGGAGAACTGATTAGACCGCATGGAGATGACTTTTCAGACTTTCCAATGCACCGAGGAGCAGAAGATGGAGACACTGGGTTATCTTCTAGATGGATGTGGGCGCAGGTGGTGGAGGTTTACTTCTGCACCTTTTATTGCGGCGAGAGGAGTGGCCACCTGGGCCGAGTTCCGCGCAGCTTTTCAGAAGCTATATTTTCCTCCTGCACTCCGTCAGTCGAAGGCAGGCGAGCTTCTGAGTCTGCGACAGGGAGTCATGTCTATTGATGAGTATCAGCAGAAGTTCTTTGATCTGCTATCCTATTGCCCCGATATTGCTGACAGCTCTGGGATGAAGTATAATCTGTTCCTTCAGGGCCTTAACCCTGAGATCCATGACCGTGTGGCGGTTGGCGACGATATGTCCTACGAGGGTTTGGTGAGCCGTTGTCATCAGGAGGAGGACAGCATTCGGCGGAACAGGTCTTTCCCTCAGTCGAGGCTTGCTAGTTCTTTGGGTCCCCGTGCCCAATCTTTTAAGAAGTCTGGATTTACTTCTTCCTCTGGTTCTGGGGGTGTTGTCCGTTTCAGTAAGAAGGACAAGTGTGATCATTGTGGGAAGAACCATCCATCCGACAAGTGCCGTAGAGCTTCTGGAGCTTGTTTCCGTTGTGGAGAGACTGGTCATGTCCGGAGGGATTGTCCACTGTCTGGGGGAGGTGGTTCTGGGTCTGGTTCAGGATCTGGTTCTCAGGCCACCGTTCAGCAGAGGTCGCAGGGACAGCCTGCTGGGAGTTCTCATTTGAGGCCATGAGCTTCTGGCCAGGTGTTTGCCTTGAGGCATGATCAGGTTGTGGAGGAGAATGAGAAAGTCATCGCAGGTACATTTCTGCTTTATGGTATACCTGCTTTTGTACTTATTGACACTGGTGCATCTCATTCCTTCATTTCTGCACATTTTGTTAAGAAGCATAAGTTACCATGCATTGCACTAGATGCAGTGATGTCTGTTTCTACTCCGACGGGCCAATCTGCTTTGGCTAAGCGTCTAGTGATAGGTTGCCCTTTAGAGTTCGAAGGGAACATTCTGTTAGCGAATCTCATGGTCCTAGCGATGGACGACTTTGATTGCATTCTGGGGATAGATATGCTGACTACCTATCGAGCTTCAGTGGACTGCTATCAAAGATTAGTACGCTTTCATCCGGAGGGGAGTGAGAGCTGGTTTTTCTATGGAGAGGGAGCGCGACCCTCGATGCCTTTGGTATCAGCTTTGAGAGCCTGTCGAGCTCTAGAGTCTGGCGGGGAAGGCTACCTTATCTATGCAGTTGATTTGTCTGCTGAGAGCATTGGGATAGAGAGTATTCCTGTTGTGGATGAATTTCCAGATGTTTTTCCTGATGAGATTCCGGGTTTTCCTCCTGCTAGGGAAGTCGAGTTTGGCATAGAATTGATGCCGGGTACTTCACCTATTTCTCGAGCACCGTATCGTCTGGCTCCGTCAGAGATGCGTGAGTTGAAAAATCAGCTACAAGATCTTTTGGACAAGGGGTACATTCGTCCTAGTGTATCTCCTTGGGGAGCTCCTGTTCTCTTTGTAAAGAAGAAGGATGGGTCGATACGGTTGTGCATTGACTATCGGCAGCTGAATCGAGTCACTGTGAAGAACAAGTATCCGTTGCCTCGTATTGATGACTTGTTTGATCAGTTGCAGGGCACGTCAGTTTACTCCAAGATTGACTTGAGATCTGGGTATCATCAGTTAAGAGTCCGTGATCAGGACGTAGCCAAGATGGCATTCCGTACTCGCTGTGGGCATTACGAGTTCCTAGTGATGCCATTTGGTTTGACTAATGCGCCGGCTATATTCATGGATCTGATGAACCGTGTCTTCAGGGAGTATTTGGACAAGTTTGTCGTCGTCTTCATTCACGACATCTTGGTGTATTCGCGTAATACGGAAGAGCATGTTTCTCACTTGCGGTTGGTACTTCAGACTCTTCGAGATGAGCAGTTGTATGCCAAGCTGAGCAAGTGTGAGTTCTGGATGGATCGAGTGGTCTTTCTTGGCCATATCATATCCAGGGAGGGAATTTCTGTTGATCCAAACAAGATTGAAGCGGTACTTAATTGGTCGCGTCCGACGACAGTTGCTGAGATCCGTAGTTTTCTGGGTCTAGCAGGGTATTATCGTCTCTTCATTCTGAACTTCTCTCAACTAGCTCGACCTTTGACGCAGCTTACCCTCAAGGGTGTGGATTTCGAGTGGTCCTCCGAGTGTGAGGAGAATTTCTGTGAGCTTCGACGGCGGTTGACTTCTGCGCTAGTGTTGGCATTACCGTCAGGATCTGGAGGGTATGTGGTATACACTGATGCTTCTCTTCAGGGGTTAGGTTGTGTTCTGACTCAGAATGGGCATGTGATCGCATACGCTTCTAGACAGCTGAAGCTTCATGAGGACAACTACCCAGTCCATGATTTGGAGTTAGCAGCCATTGTGTTCGCTTTGAAGATCTGGCGTCATTATCTGTATGGCGAGAGATTTGAGATCTTCACTGACCATAAGAGTCTCAAGTATTTGTTCACTCAGGTGGATTTGAACATGAGGCAGAGACGTTAGATGGACTTGATTAAGGACTATGATTGCGAGATTAAGTACCATCCGGGAGCTGCTAATCTCACTGCTGATGCCTTGAGTCGCAAGGTGCGACTATCCGCACTTGAAACTTGTTCGATGTCTAGTGCGATCAGTGACTGTTGTACTTCAGGTTATACCTTCAAGCATAAGAAAGGTATGCAGAGTATCCAGATGTTTGCGATATTATCTGAGCCAGCTTTGTATTTGCTGATCCGAGATGCTCAGATGTCTGATTCGAAGACCCAGCGTTTAGCTCGTCTATCTAACGAGGGTAGCTCATCTGGATTTCATTATCAGTCAGATGGCTTTCTGTGTTTGTCTGGTAGGCTTGTGATTCCGCAAGATGAAGAGTAGCGAGAGGAGATTTTGTCTCAGGCGCATCGCACTAAGTTAAGTATTCATCCCGGGAGCAACAAGATGTACAAGGATCTACGTACTCGTTTCTGGTGGAAGGGTATGAAACGCAGTGTTTATCAGTTTGTTTCGAGATGTTTGGTGTGTCAACAGGTCAAGGCAGAGTACCGACGCCCTGGAGGATTGCTTCACAGTCTGCCTATTCCTGAATGGAAATGGGAGTTTATCACAATGGACTTTGTGACCCATTTGCCGGTATCCCCGAGGAACTGTGATGCTATCTGGGTTGTGGTGGATCGACTCACCAAGTCAGCGCATTTCATTGCCTATAGTCGGGAGTACAATGTGGATCGTATGGCACAGTTGTACATTCAGGAGATCGTTCGACTTCATGGAGTGCCTGTGAGCATTGTCAGCAATCGGGACCCCAGGTTTACTTCTAGATTCTGGGGGAGTGTTCAGCGTGCGATGGGTACTACTCTCAGTTTGAGTACTGCCTATCATCCGGATACTGATGGTCAGTCGGAGCGCACTATCCGTACTTTGGAGGATATGCTTAGAGCGTGCATCATGGATTTTGGTTCAACCTGGCAGGATCATTTGCCATTGATCGAGTTCGCGTACAACAACAGCTATCATACTAGTATTGGGATGACACCTTTTGAGGCGTTGTACGGGCGACGTTTTCGTACTCCACTCTTCTGGGAAGAAGTGGGGGAGAGACAGGCTGAGGGACCGGAGTTTATCCAGCAGGTGATAGACATTGTTGATCAGATCAAGAAACGGATTAAGACTGCACAGGATCGTCAGGCCAGCTATGCTAACACTAAGCGTAGACATTTGCAGTTCGATGTCAGGGAGAAAGTGTTTCTGAGAGTGTCACCTTTCCGCAAGATTCTCAGATTTGGCCTTAAGGGCAAACTGACTCCCAGATTTATCGGTCCGTTTGAGATCTTGGAGAGCATCGGCGATTTGGCTTATCGACTAGCTTTGTCATCACATCTTTCCGGTATTCACGACGTGTTCCGCGTATCTATGTTGCGACGGTATGTGGCGGATGAATCTCATATTCTGCAGCGGTCTGAGGTTCAGGTGAACAAGGATTTGACCTATGTTGAGAAACCTATTTGCATCCTAGATTATAAGGATAAGGTTTTGCGGAACAAAGTCATTCCTTTGGTTTTAGTTCAGTGGCAACGCCGAGGCACTGAGGAAGCTACTTGGGAGCTTGAGGACAGGATGCGTGAAGACCATCCTAAGTTGTTTTGATTTCATTCTTAAGTTGTATTCAGTTGCAAACTCTGTAAATGTTTGATTTGAATAAAGAATGTTTCTGATTTTTGTATTACATTCAGTACTTAAGATCTGATTTCGAGGACGAAATATCTTAAGTGGGGGAGAATGTAGTAGCCCGTAACCAAAATCAGTAATTATGGAATTAATCATAATTACTTGGATAGAGTTCGGAAGCTCCGAAGGTGAGTTCGGAAGTTTCGAACAGGATCGGAAGCTCCGATGCAGGATCGGAAGCTCCGATGGTATTACGTCAGGCATGACGTGTGGCAAGATCGGAAGCTCCGATCACCCCTATCCGGAGTCAACAAGTGATATTTTGACACGTGGCAGATCAAGATCTTCGGAAGCTCCGATGGCAGGATCGGACGTTTCAATCGAGGTTCGGACGTTCCGATCGAGGATCGGAAGCTCCGATCGTTGTCTATAAATAGAAGGCCGAGAATTCATTTTCAATTGCCAATTCCGAATTTCCTCTCTACTCTAGTCGTATTTGAGTTGTTCTAGCCTTCATAGGCTTGACCCGGGAGTCGTCGAGGCGTTCGATAGTCGTAGCAGAGTTGTGCCCAAGTTCTAGAGGCATCGACATCAAAGGGCTAACGACGGACGAAGGTATAGCTTTTGCTTCCTATAAATATTTAGGAGTATGCAATAGCTTAGTTAAGGCTTTTAGAGCACTTTAATGATAGTAGTATCACTTGGCAGTGTAGAACAGACTATAGGCATGGACCTAGAGTTGGTAGAGCTTGCACTGTTTTGAGGTACGAAAGTACTGTTCGAGATATCCTGACTGAGTATGCATGTATTATGTGACTGCATGGTTTATATGTCATTGATTTATGCTGCATTCATTTGCATACTGAGCTATCTCCTTCGAGATGTCTGTTAGTAGGGTTTTTCCCTATCCTGTTAGTGGTTGGACTTCCATCAATTTGGGTCCGGCATATCCACTTGTATTACGGTATGGGAGCCACCTCCTGAAGCGACGGAACAGCGTGCTACATACCAGGGCCCGATCTGTCTCTGTTATCTGATCCTTGACCTCGAGTTTATAGGGAGTTCACTTTGCATGCATGTATACTCATACTCTCGTACTGAGTGTTTTATGCTCACGTCTCGTACTCTGTGTTTCTGGACACCCTATTCCATGGGGCAGGTTTGCGATTGGACGAGGCGGGTGGATCCAAGAGGGGCTAGTCAGTGGTTGACCAGCTGGAGCTTCGTCTAGGTTTTATTTCTGTTGTTTTGAGGTTGATACAGCTACTCGATTTGGTTGTATATTATTTGGATAATTACAGATTCCTTTACTTGGGATTGTATAATGTTTATGGTTTCCGCAGTTTTATTCTGATATCTGATTAATTAAGTTAATTGCATGCCTAAGTTCTGTTAGTAGGTGATCCGGGTAAGGGTCACTACAAAAAGAGTCAGCTACCAAGGGAGAGAGCAGCAAGGGCCTAGTCAGAAGATGCCGTACCAAGCTCCAGCTCAGAGGAGACCACATCATCAGCAGCGCCAGAACCCCAATCAGGCGCGACCTCAGGGGCAGAATCAGCTGAACGCCAATGCTCCAAGGCCGGTGAATGCATCTATCTGTCAGAAGTATGGGATGTCACACATAGATAAATGCCTGCTTGAGACCAATACTTGATTTCTTTGCAAGAAGCCAGGGAATTTCTCCAAGGATTGCCCGCAATCAAAGGAGTCTATTAAGGGGAGAGTGTTTGCTATGACTCATGATCAGGTTGACCCAGATTCTGCAATTGTCACAGGTATGATATGTATTGCTGATTTACCTGCTTTTGTGTTGATAGATACAGGAGATACGCACTCTTCTATTTCTGTTAGTTTTATGATGAAATTGAGGATTTTGCCGGATAAATCTATTTCGGAATTTTTTGTGTCGTTACCATCAGAAGAAGAATTGAAAAGTAGTAGTGTGGTAAGAAATTATAAGATTCAGATGCAGAATCTAGAATTGTGTGCAAATTTTATTGTTTTGGAGATGGTGGATATGATATCAACAGGAACGACTTGACAATTATTGAGTAATGGGTGTACAGGCTTCCTAGCAAGCCTAACTGGTGATCAGGAGACACAACGACCGAAACTTAAAGAATGGAATTAGTGAAAGATTTTCCAAAAGTCTTTCCCGATGATGTGGCGGGATTGCCTCTAGTCAGGGATGTTGAATTCGGAATCGAATTGTTTCCTAGAACCAAGCCAGCTTCTAAGGCACCGTACAGGTTAGCACCGACAGAGATAAAGGAGTTGAAGGATCAGTTGCAAGAGTTGCTGGATAAGGGGTTCATCAGACCGAGTGTATCGCCATGGGGTGCACCGGTGTTGTTTGTTAAGAAGAAGGATGGGTCAATGAGGTTGTGCATTGACTACAGAGAGCTGAATTGAGTTACAGTGAGGAACAGATATCCCTTGCCCAAAATAGATGATCTGTTCGACCAATTTCAAGGAGCAGTGGTATTCTAAAAAATCGATCTACGGTCAGGTTACCACCAGCCGAAGGTGAAGGATGAAGACGTGAAAAAGACAGCATTCAGGACTCGCTGTGGCCACTACGAGTTCTTGGTAATTCCGTTTGGGTTGACCAATGCACCAGTGGTGTTCATGAATTTGATGAACATGGTGTTTCAACCTTTCTTCGATCAGTTTGTCATAGTCTTCATAGATGACATATTGATCTACTCTCGCATTCTAGAGGAGCATCGTCAACACTTGACTACAGTGTTGCAGATTTTGAAAGAGAAGCAACTGTATGCTAAGTTCATTAAGTGTGAATTTTGGCTAGAGCAAATTGCATTTTTGGGTCATATAGTTTTAGCTAAGGGGATTTAGGTGGATCCGTCTAAGGTGGAAGCGGTTCGAAATTGGGTTGCTCCGAAGAATGCTACAGAAATACAAAGTTTCTTGGTTTTAGCAGGCTACTACAGGAGATTTATTCAAGATTTCTCCAAGATAGCTCTACCATTGACTTCTCTAACTCGAAAAGGTGTGAAGTTTGTGTGGTCAGAACAGTGTGAGAATAGCTTTGCAGAGTTGAAATAAAGACTGATGTCATCGCCAGTGCTAGCAATTACAGAAAGCACGGGTCATTTTGTGGTTTATACCGGTGCTTCTAAGAGCGTGTTAGGGGCTGTTTTGATGCAGGATGATAAAGTAATAGCATATGCATCTCGACAGCTGAAGGTCCATGAGAAGAACTACCCGAATCACGATCTTGAGTTGGCGGCGGTTGTATTTGCCTTGAAACTGTGGAGACACTACCTGTATGGTGAGAAGTGCCAGATTTTCTCCGACAACAAGAGCCTGAAGTACTTCTTCACTCAGAAATAGTTGAATTTGAGGCATAGACTGTAATGGACTGGGCTGGCCCAGCCATTCTTGCACTCATGGTCTTCTCCCCCCTGGTGGGGAGTTTTTGCCCTCCCTAGTTATCGAACCTTGTACCCCATACTTAAATACAAAGTTTTATGATTCCTGGTACCATTGAGCTAAGGAGGGCAAAAACTCCCCACCAGGGGGGAGAAGACCATGAGTGCAAGAATGGCTGGGCCAGACCAGTCCATTACAAAAACAGGCCTTTTTTGTAATGGACTGGGCTGGCCCAGCCATTCTTTCACTCATGGTCTTCTCCCCCCTGGTGGGGAGTTTTTGCCCTCCCCATGAATCGAACCTTGTATCCCAGGCTTAAATACAAAGTTTTATGATTCCTGGTACCATTGAGCTACTTAAAATGAAACGCATACTACTAATAAAATGTGGAATTTTTTTTTAAAAATAATAATTATACATATATGTCCATACATATATGTATAAACATTAAAAATAATAATGCTAAACAAGAACTTCCAAAACTGACTTAAATATAATAACCAAGTATTTAAATAAAAATCTTAAGCCATGCAATAATAAAATTATTATTCAGAAAATCACCCAAACAACAACTGAATTAAAAAGCCATAAATAAAATATAAAATTCCTCTCAACCACTGAAACATAAAAATATGAAACATGTTTTAAAAACTCTCATAAATAACTCAAAGCATGCTAGGACTCGATAAGACGGTCACGGGGTCCTCTGCCAGCTCGCTCACACATCCTCACCACCGATAGGAGCTACAAATGAAACATCATGCTCACCTGCACAATATAAGCGTAGTGAGCCTAGAGGCTCAACATGTCTAATCCTTTATAACAAGGGTTAAAATAATGCATCACATAATCATACTAATACATATACGTGTACATGCATGCATGCATGAATAAAAATATTTCATAATCATGACATAAACATCACTGATCCTGATTCTTAAACATAAGCATAACTTGACATCATAAGCATACTTAATATAGTTGAGCATGATATTTTGAAAAATTCTATGGTCATATCAGTAAGTGTGACTAAATCTGTGCCGACTGATCACTCTCCTGAACCAACGTACGTGGCGGTGATAAATCACCTCTTGCAGGTAGTAAACTACCTCTTAACTTAAATAGTGGATAACCACCTCTGTGCTGTCACACTACTTCAATTTTCATCATAAAAATATTTTATAACTCAACAATTATCATAATCATAACATGTAAAATTTCATGAATGCATGCTCTGAAAATATGTCTGTAATATATATTTAATTGATTTTCATAATAAATAGAATTATACTTAAAATACTTTCATGCATAAAATAAATTAAATATATATTCCGGACTTAGTAATTTTCATGGGTTGGTCCAGACTGCAGATCACTCACTCTAAGCCCATTAAACTTAAATAAAATCCCAATAGCAAATAAATTCTTAATTAAAATCCATTAATCATAAATGGGCCTAATTAAAATATTTAAGCCCATTAACTAAAACTAAGCCCATAAATTCCCAAACTGCCAAGAAATTCACAGACCGGCCCAAAAATTTCTAGGGCTCTCAAGCCCATAAAAATAATTGGGCTTAATTAAATAAAATATTTGAGGCCCAAATAAAATTATTTGGAGGCCCAAATAATTTTATAACTAATTAATTTTGCCCAAAAACATCATAAATCATTAAATACTTAAAAATAAAAATACCCGAGCTCGGCCAACCTAACCCAGACCCGGACCAACCTGACCCAAACCACTACCTACCAGACCCAACCCAGGCCCCAACCCAACATGGGAACCATCCCCTAACCCTAAACCCGAACCAAGCCCCCCTCCCCTCCTTTGGCTGCGCGAGCAGCAGCCCTTCAAGGTCTGCTGCCGCACGGCTCCAGCCATAACCGGTCGGAGTGCCTCCGGCATGACCTTCCCAGGGTCCTGACGGTCCTAACCTAGGCAGCCACTTAACCCATAACAGCCCTGCATGGCCGCACGTTCAACCCTTCCCTTAAACCCTAACCTACGCACACCTTGGACCAGAATTGAAGCAGCTCGATCCCAGCCATTTTTCCAAGCCTTAAACACCGAGCCGAATCAAGCTTAGGGACCCTATGACCCCCCTCTAAACTGTGGACCAGCAGCCATGCACGCCCAAACAAGAAGAAACGTGAGGATGAGCATGAAACCGTGCAACAACCATGTGCCAAATGAGTTCTCACCAAAATTCTGAATTATTTCGAACATAACCATAAATATCCAATAAAAATCTGACATGAAAAGAATAATAGCTTATATGGTATTCAAGGAAAGAATTAAACATGCCTTTCACCGAGATAAACAAATTCCCAAGCTTATAGCGACGTGTACGGTGATTCGGGACGAACATACCTTCAAACTTGTTTAAAACTTCAAAGGTTCGGCTATAGGGTTGAAGAAGATGGTGAAGAATCTGATGAAGTGGGTGGGAGAGGCGGCTCAAGAGTTCAATCGTAGGTTTAGGCTTTAAAATTTTCTTTTTTTTAATATAATTGAAATAAGGATGATAATTAGTAAATGTTTTATTAAAAATACAACTTAAAACTCCTAATTTAAATATTAATCTGATAATAAAACCATCCCGAAATTATTAATTAAGGGATTTTTAAAAATCAATAAAAGTCATTAAAATGACTTATTTTGGCTGAAAATGGGCTTTCTAAAATACATAAATAAAATACCATAAATTTTGGGAATAAAAACTTAAAAATATTAATTTATGGCTACTAAAATCTCCTAAAAATAATTGGGATGAAAAATCAATATCTCGTCCGTCCACGGTCCCGTCTACGTGCTCAAAATAATAAATTTATTAAAAAACTAGAATTCCCAAAATTATGGGTTAAATGCTAAAATAATTTAAATCATGCCTATAATATACATAATAACACATAAATAATATTTAACCCATATTTCTAAAATTTAAATAATTAAATTTCCCTAATTATGCATGCGAATTTACGTATTAAAATTTTCGGGTGTTACAATCTCCCCCCCCCCCTAAATTGAATTTTGTCCTCGAAATTAAAGTACTTACGCGAACAACTCCGGGTAACGAGTCCTCATGTCCGCCTCGGTCTCCCAAGTAGCTTCCTCCTCCGAATGATTCAGCCACTGGACTTTAACCATCGGTATGACCCGCGTCCTCAGCCCCCGCTCCTCTCTATCCAAGATACTAGATGGCCTTTCCTCAAAAGCCAAATCCGGTGCCAATTGTAGAGGCACGTAATCCAACACATGCAACGGATTCGAGATGTATCTCCGAAGCATGGATACATGGAAGACGTTGTGTACTTCCGCCAGCCTTGGTGGTAACGCCAAATGGTAGGCCAACGTGCCAACTCTCTCCAAGATCTCAAATGGCCCAATATACCTCGGATTCAGCTTGCCTCTGCGACCAAATCTCATCACCCCTTTCATAGGAGATACCCTAAAAAATACATGATCCCCTACTGTGAACTCAAGATCTCGTCGTCGAGTATCAGCATAACTATTCTGACAACTCTGGGCAGTCCTCATACGATCCCGAATCTGAGTCACAATATCTGCAGTCTGCTGTACAATCTCGGGACCAAGTAAAATCCTCTCGCCAACCTTATCCCAATGCACGGGAGATCTGCATCTTCTCCCATAGAGAGCTGCATAAGGAGTCATGTCTATAGACGCCTGATAACTATTTTTATAGGTGAACTCTACTAACGGCAATCTAGTCTCCCAAGAGCCCTGAAAATCGATGACGCAAGCTCTCAATAGGTCCTCAAGAATCTGGATTACCCTCTCCGACTGACCATCTGTTTGCGGGTGAAAAGCGATACTAAACAACAGTCTGGTCCCTAATGATGTATGCAAAATCTTCCAGAACGCAGATGTGAACCTCGGATCTCTATCGGATACAATAGACACCGGTATGTCATGCAGTCTAACAATCTCCTTGATATAAAGCTCTGCATACTGGCTCAAAGAAAAAGTAGTCCTCACCGGCAGAAAATGATCTGACTTGGTGAGTCTATCCACGATCACCCAAATCGCTGTACAGCCTCTGGAACTCCTCGGAAGACCAACTACAAAATCCATAGTGATGTTCTCCCACTTCCACTCCGGAATGGGTAGGGGCTTAAGCAACCCTGCTGGACGCTGATGCTCTGCCTTGACTTTCTGACAAGTCAAGCACTCAGATACGAATCGTCCAATGTCTCTCTTCATACCAGGCCACCAATACAAAGACTGTAAATCTCTATACATCTTCGTACTTCCATGAATGGAATACGGAGATGCATGAGCCTCTGACAAGATAACTGTCCTCAACTGATTGACGTTGGGTACCCACATGCGACCACGGTACTGAACAATACCATCCACGACAGTATAAAGTAGGCTGCCCTTGGCCTCATCCCTCTGTCTCCATCACTGCAACTCCTCATCAGTGGACTGTCCATCTCTAATCCGATCTCGCAAAGTTGGCTATAAAGTTAAGGCCGCTAAACTCGGTGCAAGACCATCCGGATATAACTCTAACCCAAAACTCTGAATCTTCTGTTGAAGTGACCATTGCACGGACAACCAAGAAGCCACTGATGTCTTCCGACTCAAAGCGTCGGCCACTACATTAGCCTTGCCCGGATGGTAGCTAATGTCGCATTCGTAATCCTTCACCAACTCTAGCCATTTGTGCTGCCTCATGTTCAACTCCTTCTAGGTGAAGAAGTACTTGAGGCTTTTATGATCGGTGAAAATCTTGCACTTCTCACCATACAGATAGTGCCTCCATATTTTCAAAGCAAAAACCACTGCTGCTAGCTCCAAGTCATGCGTCGGATAGTTCTGCTCATGAATCTTCAACTGTCTCGATGCATAGGCAATGACTCGATCACACTGAATCAGCACGGAGCCTAACCCTAGCTTAGACGCATCCGTGTAAACCACTAACTCCTCATGTGGAACAGGCATCGCAAACACTGGCGCATAAGTGAGTGCTTCCTTCAGCTGAACGAAGCTCCTCTGACAGTCAGAACTCCATATGTACTTCGCATTTTTATTGGTAAAGGCTATCAAGGGTACTGCAATAGAAGCAAAACCCTTGATAAACTTTCTATAATAACCTGCCAAACCCAAGAAACTGCGAACCTCGGAAGCATTCTTCGGAATGCCCCTATTCTGCACTGCCTGAACCTTAGACTGATCCACCGCTATCCCATCTCTCAAAACTACATGGCCAAGAAACGCCACCTGCTCCAATCAAAACTCGCACTTACTGAATTTCGCATATAGTCGATGCTCCCTCAAAGTCTGCAACACTGTCTGCAAGTGCTATTTATGCTCCTCCATGCTCCTCGAGTAGGTCAATATATCATCAATGAAGACTATGATAAACTGATCTAAGTACGGCTGAAATACGTGGTTCATGAGATCCATGAAGACCGCTGGAGCATTGGTCAACCCAAACGGCATTACTAAAAACTCATAATGCCCAAAGAGTGTCCGGAATGCAGTCTTGGACACATCTGCATCTCTGATCCATAACTGATGATAGCCAGATCGCAGATCGATCTTAGAGAAAACCGAAGCTCACTGCAACTGATCAAACAAATCCTCAATCCTCGGGAGTGGATACTTGTTCTTCACTGTGACCCTGTTGAGCTCTCGGTAATCGATACAAAGCCTCATGCTACCATCCTTCTTTTTCACAAACAACACTGGAGCTCCCCAAGGAGAAAAGCTAGGGCGGATGAAGCCCTTCTCCATCAATTACTGAATCTGCACCTTCAACTCTTTCATCTCAGTAGGAGCAAGTCGATACGGTGCCTTAGAGATAGGCACAGTGTCAGACATCAACTCAATACTGAACTCCATTTCCCTCACTGGTGGAATTCCTGCA
Source organism: Henckelia pumila (assembly GCF_033568475.1). NCBI lineage: Eukaryota > Viridiplantae > Streptophyta > Magnoliopsida > Lamiales > Gesneriaceae > Henckelia > Henckelia pumila. The sequence goes on from NC_133122.1 coordinate 160,569,583, forward strand.
ACGTCGTTGGGGAAGACATCCTGAAAGTTACGAACAACATATATCTCTAATAAGGATCCGCTAGATGATTCTGATGCTGTGACTACACTTGCAAGAAACCCCTGGCAACCACGTCTCAATAACTTCCTCGCACATACATATGAGATAACATGCGAGACACTGCTGCTCTGAGATGCATAGAAGATAAATGGATCGCCCTCAGCGGGTTTCACTGACACTGTCCTCCGACAAAAATCAATCAAAGCTCCATTGACTGCCAACCAATCCATGCCCAAAATCATATCAAACTCAGTCAATGGCAAAACCACTAATCTGCTCGGATGGAGTGTCCCTGCAGCTCTATCTCCAATCCTCTGACAATACTAGTGGTAGTAAGAATCTGCCCAGACGGCATAGTGGCATCGTAACCTATATCAGCACCCTCAGGTGTAATGCCTATCTGCCTGATAAATTCCAGGAAGATAAACGAATGCGTGGCTCCCGAATCTAGCAACGCAAACATGGAGTTTCCTCCAACTAGAATTCTCCCTGCACGCAGAAATTCCCAACAATTGCATACCAACACTTAATTTCCCAAGAACCATATTACCAAAATCTCCTACTTCTAAACACAAGAAAAAAATACATCTTACTCTAATCATGTAGACAGATAACCCATAAAACATGCCATTTAAAATCATGAAATAAATTCCCAAAAATTTCTTAAAAGACTAAGTTAGGATATACCGGTAATCAAGGAGGTATCTGGGTCTGCCTCCTCTGCCTGCATAACAAACACCCTCCCAGTGCTGTTCTTATTCCTTGGGCAGTTGTATGCCACATGCCCTGGCTCCTTGCAGTGGTAGCAGACATTGGATCCAATCAAACACTGACCTGAGTGAGGCCTCGACACTGTGGGCACAATGGAACTCCTCCAGTCTTAGAGGCCCCGCCCCTCTGCTGCTACTGTGGCTGTCGACCCTGAGGCTTCTACTGACTTGGGCCCTTAGATGGACCCGTGAACTGCTTCTTCGCAGGAGGCTGCGAAGATGCCCGCTGAAATCCCGGCTGGAACTGTCTCTTGCTCTGTTGTTCCCTCTGCATCTCTCTTCTCCCCTCCTCAAAATGCAATACCCTGCTAAATGCATCCTCATAAGTGGTGACGTCCAACATGCGAACTCCATGCTTGATGTCAGCCCACAACCCATCAATAAATTGTCTCAGTTTTTCTGGTGCACTGTCAGCAATAAGGGGTACAAAGCGACACCCCCTCTCAAACTGTGTGATGTACACCACCACAGATTTGTCCCCCTGACGGAGACTCATGAACTCCCGGATCATGCGGCTGCGCACATCATCAGTGAAATACTTGGCAAAGAATATACGTCTGAATTCTTTCCAAGTCAAAGTAGGTAGGTGTACGCCCCTAACAGTGCCCTCCCACCACAAGGCTGCATCCCCTCTCATCATATAAACCGCACACTTGACCTTGTCCGCATCCGTAATCCCCATGTAGTAAAATATAGACTCCAATGATCGGATCCATCCCTCCGCAATGAACGGATCAGTGGTGCCTATAAACTCCTTCGGTCCCTTCTTCTGGAACCGTTCAGCCACGTCCTCATCATGCATAAGTCTAGGTCGTGCAGCTTGCTGCTCCAACAGAGCAGTGATCCCCGCCATCATATTTGCATTGGCCTGCTCCAATGCTGTAAACGGGTTCTATGGAGGTGGAGGTGGAGGTCCCCCACGTCTGTTCATCTGTCTCGGAGGCATTCCGCACCACCACATGTTTCTTTACGTAAATCGCAATGCATAACTAAGGGTTCTAAAACTTTACTAACATGAAAATCTTAAATCATTACATATGCTCCTTCTAGATCATAAGAAAACAATTTAAAACTTACAGACCGGTAGTGAGATTTCTGAGCTTCACGTGGCAGATAGACACCCTACCCGGATCCGCTACCTAATCAGAGTTTAAGAGCATAATTAAACATGCATTAAATAAATTGCTGCGAAAGATTTAAATAAAAACAGACCGGATGAATACAACCGATTAAACCAATTTGATTTATACAACCAAATCGAATAAATAACCTAAAGGCAAAACCTACAGCTAATCCTGCTGTCTTCACTGGTCACTGGATACTCCAAGCTCCTGGTGCTCAATCCTGCACCTACACCTGCCCCATCGAATGGGGTGTCCAAATATACAGAAAAGACTGGACGTGAGCTCTAAGCTCAATACAAAAGCACTGGGTAAAACATACAAATATGATGCATGCAAATGATAGGGTATCCATATCTGGGATAACTATATATAACTGCTCAGTAATGGCGCCTAGGACATGAGTGGTACAACCCGGGGAGCAAACCCTGTCGACACTGCTCATTTCTATAGGACGTGGACTGTGTCCCCAGATGCTAATCACCCATGACCCGTCAGTCACTGGGCACTAGACATCACCCGTTTAGACAGGGCTGAGCGGCCCTACATGGCTCATCTCACAAGATGGACAGGCACAATATGATATGCACATGCTGCATAATAATATGACACACACAAATGCAACATATAATCATGCAAAACCCGCTGGCTATCTCAGTCTGTACTTGCGTACCTTACTACAGGCAGTTCCTAGTAGTCCCACTCTAGGTTCCAAGCCTATATCAGCTCTGCGTCCGTCGTCAGCCCGCTGATGACAATTGCCTCAAAACTAGGCCACAGCTCTGCCTCGATGCCTGGATCGCTATGCCACTTCCAGATTCCCAATAGGATGCCTAGAACTCCCTAGATCTGAGTTAGAAGGCCTAGGAATTGAGAGAGGAAAAGGAGAGGTGCGAGTTGAAAATGAAATTTCGGACCTCTATTTATAGGCGAAGTTCGGGCCGTCCGAACTCGACTTCGGATCCTCCGAACTGGTTCGTATCCCCCGTTCCTGACTTCGGAGCCTCCGTTCCTGTTCGGAGCCTCCGATCCTGACTTCGGATCCTCCGAAGTCCCATCAATGATGTCACCCATGACGTAATATCTTTGGAGCCTCCGATCCGAGTTCGGATCCTCCGAACCCGTTCGGATCCTCCGATATTTGATTCGGATCCTCCGATCCAATTCGGAGCCTCTGAACCATCCGACCCTTGGAACCTTCCCGACCATTTTTGATTGTCCTGAATCCATTTCTGGACTCCGTTAACCCATTTGGAATTTTCTTAATCATGTTTTACTTAATCTAAACATGATTACATGATTAATTATTTATTAATCGTTAATTCTGGATACAGGTCACTACATTCTCTCCCCCTTAAAAGATTTCATCCTCGAAATCTAAGGTAATACCTCGAGAACGTACAAGAAACCCTTGCTCGAGTGTCTGGTCGAAATATCCTCCGACACACTCAGACTCCCGTCGAATTCTCTGTAAGCTTCATTAATGCTGAACCGCATTAACATTTTTCCAGTTGAAAATTACTGCGCTACTGGTCGACAATCGAACTCCTCTAGCACTCGCATATCACAACATTGATACGTCTTCCAAACTGACCCCGATCTCTCTGGTCACGAAAGATACAATACCCGCTTGATCAAGATTATCGTCTCAAGTAAAACCTTAAGTTAACGAAGACCAAGTCATAACTTGACTGGCTTACGATATTCGTCGAATCACTAATCAAATTAACCATCTAATGGTTCCAAAAGTTCTCGGTGTTCAACACCTCTAGTCAGGAAACACTTTTCCCAACACCGTGCCAACACAACAAAGCTCAAATTCTCCTCAAGAGAATCTAGTTGACACAAGGTCATACTACAACATAACTGCTTAACACGATTTTCAGACTGGTCATCCTTCTCATGCCTTACCAAAGCAAAGAGCTTCCCAAGAAATACGGGGAATTCAATACCATGTCCAGTGCAAATCACAGTTCACGTTTCTCAGTATAACTCAACACTATGCCTTGATGAAAACTATCATCGATCACTAATAATGACACTAAGTCATCTCCTAGCCATAGGCCTGCGAAGCCACACATACATTGCAATGGAAGTCATCACGCCTCTGATGATCTACATCATCTCGATCATAGGTTATTCACCTCATGAATTTGATCGATGGACGTCCTCCTGATAGTTATACATACTCGCAATCACTGTACGCTCATCAAGACTAAGGCAAGCTCCCACCAATATGCTCGGCTGGGACATTCCACAGTGCACAGAGATATGGAAACGCTTCCTATTCCATCTCGAAACTCGACAGTCATTGCACCTGGTATAACTCAACTCAGAGTCTCTGATAATACCATCAGCTCATACCAACCTCCCAAGTTTGAACATACTGATCCTGGAACTAAATCCCAACGGATTCTCAATAGTCAAATCGCTCCCTTGCTGAACGCATCATCCTTAGCACTGAAAAGACGAAGATTCCTGATGGATACGTCATCCCTGGAATATCGCAATTCGCTTGCTACCAAATTACTTGTCACTTAATACACGTCCGACTATCGTTCATTGCTAAAGTGCAATATCCTTGACGAATTGTCCGCACGGATGTGACTCATGGCTTGAAAAGAACAAACATGATCCCTCCCGATCTTGCGAAATCTTTAATTCCCACAACAATCTTGTTGGCTACTAAGTTGAAATTCTACTATCTCTGTCATTTCAGAGACATCGTTCATGACAAGCTAGAAGACTAGTGACACATCCTGCTAGATCTCGAGGATCAGATCCTAGCTAATGTCACACAGATCAGACAACTGATGTTTCCTTGCTAATGTCCATTAGCATTTCCAACTACTCGTCGGATCCAACCACAACGGTATACATAGATGTCCTCACAGGAACACTTCATCGAAATGTCCGGTTGACACTCTTCACTATTGTTGTTCAATGGAAAACTCTCACATGAAACAACAACATGATCCTTTCCTGACCTATTGCTATCACTAAGCAATTGATTGGATCAATATCAGCTTCCTTCTAACAAGAATGCACTATACTAGAAACTACCAACTCCCTTGTTTGTCTCCACTGTCAAGTTAGCATCTAACTTGATCATACAAGTCCACTTGCAATCGTTCCCAATTATAGCAATCCCAGAAGATTCATCTCTGGCGATCATTGAGACTAAATAACTTCAAATCTTCGATTTCTCTGAGATGGTATTCAGTACTCATCTCATAAGCATTTAATCGACAAAATATTATCCCAAGTATTTCTTAATTGCTACATCCCGATCAACCCTGATTGGCTCAACCAATCAAATTCGTCGATCTACCTAAGCACGCACTTATCAGATCAGACCACCACTGATCATCCAACCTATATGGCTCGGTCAATAACCATGACTCAGCTGCCACAAAGAACCATTTCCAAACGGTGTCAGATCACGGTACATAAGTAGTTTACTTGGCACAAGTCCTGCGCCTTTTCAGCACTACTAACCGCTGCTTCGTATTTTGAACTTAACCATCCTAACTCTGACAGAGTTACCCAATAACCACTAGTAGTCACTAGCACAGATCTCGTGCCACCCTAGCACTACTAATTGTTGTCTTGTTCACCCAAGGCAAACATCAAGATAAACTAAGACCATTTTCATCCCATGGAAAATCCTACGCTCAATCTCTGAAAATATCAGACAGTACTTAGCGCAAACACTGCACTAACTATCCTTGCTTCGTTCATTCAGAATGAACACCACGGCTCGTCAAGTCCAAGAAGAATAACTAAAGAATCCCAAAGATTTCCACAATCTTCGAACACTCTCCCGATCATATCCCTTATTAAGACTGTGCAACAGTTCAAGACTAAGGTAGCTTACCTCAATAACCCACCTGGACAACCACCAAGGTTTCACGGTCATAGGCCATGCTTCCCCATATCTTAAATAGTCATGTACAATCCTCAATGTCTGATATAATCCAATACTGATGAAGCAAATCATCAAGGAGTAGTCCTCACATTTGAGTCGAAGTCTTAGAACAACATCCTATCCGAGTTCTTGGATGATTCCTATCACAGGGAAATTTTAACCACAACTCTGATGACATCCCCTAGTCATCGTTGGTAGAAATCCATCCACCTACTAGATCTACACGTCTAGCAGTAACCCAAAGGTTAAAACCTATCTGCTCAGAGTAAACACTTGTCAAGAAAATCCCTCCAAAGACTGGTTCCACAGCAGAACATAATCAATATCTATGGCACACCAGACGATATCGTACCATCGATATCAAACTTGATATCTAATCAAAGGTCATACCTCGTCGTGACTGTCACCAAATCCCTAGACTGAGTAGCCTTCCCACCGCCAATCCTGAAGCACAAGGCTCCCAGATAACCTCTGAAGTACAAAGACTCCCAGAGTCATACTGGCATAGGGTCGCGCCCCATCACGTCTAGTCATGGTCATAGTCCACAACTCTTGGCATATACTGGACCTGGTATCCCGATGAAAACCCATCATCACAAGTCTCAACCTAACGAAGGTCAGACAGCCTACTGTTCTCAAGGAAACAACCTAGAACAAAGTTCAAATGTTCGAAACCGAACAATACCCTTAATGCCTCTAGATGAGTCCACTCATCGCTGGCACTAACTTAGCCCACTGACTAACTAGGTCAATCCTAGGAAAATGCCTAAACTAACCACAAGTCAAACAGTCACAGTCGGCCCACTCAAATCCCATGAGCTGCAATAGTTGAACGCTAATCAACTAAACCCAATCCAAACTTCCACACAATCATGCAATCATCCACGAATTGCTGGATAAATAAAACATATATCACTTATTTCAAGTCATGTACAATTCTCTTTATTACAATCTCATGTAATACATACAGTATTCAAAATACAATGAAATGTACAATCGAACTTGAAATGATACAACCAAAGTATGATGATTCTTTACAACTGAAATACTGTTTACAACTACATCAATACAGTATTTAAATCATCGCACTAGTCTTCGTTTCTTGAGCATGAAGCTTCTAATCGACACACGCATCGATACAAGCTTACTCCCGACCAAGTCTCTCTACATGTCCTCATATGAAGAACTCCGGAGAAATGGCACATGATAGCTAACCAGCTATGCTCTGCGTCAGTGCATGTCAGTCGACCCCTTCTGCTCACGATCTACCATCAGCGTTCTTCTTGTAACCAAATCATGCTTTTGAACATGAAGTTTTCCTTGTGCCTACCGAACGTATCGATACCAGCATACCGGCAAAACCATGTACTGCATGAGGTTAAAGACCTCACGCTCGAAACCTGTCATGCTTTAGGCACTCGAGGCATTCTCTGGTGAAGGTCTATTTGAAAATCTCTCCAACTACTAGTGGAGAATCTTTAGAGTAGTTTTATCATGGTATGGACGATACAGATGCAAGCATCAAGTGCGTCCCATCCACTGCTCTGCCACTGCCTCTGGCATCCGGTACTTGATCCAAAGCTAGGATCCACATGAGTAGAAATCTTGAAAACTCGGACACGATCCATCACTCCTGTCCATACTTTCTGGAATCCCATAAGCCCAATCTTCAGAAATCCTGCCGATGATGATAGTCTCTGGGCAAACTAATTGCCGCATCATTACCTCTTCCAAGGTCTCATCAATCCTATAAGGATAACCCAAATTCTCATTACTATATCCCAAGTCTCTTGCATGCATATGCTCTGATACCAATAAATGTAGCGACCCTACCCGGATCCGCTACCTAATCAGAGTTTAAGAGCATAATTAAACATGCATTAAATAAATCGCTGCGGAAGACTTAAATAAAAACAGACCGGCAGAATACAACTGGTTAAACCAATTCGATTTATACAACCAAATAGAATAAATAACCTAAAGGCAAAACCTACAGCTAATCCTGATGTCTTCACTGGTCACTGGCTACTCCAAGCTCCTGGTGCTCAATCCTGCACCTACACCTGCCCCGTTGAATGGGGTGTCCAAATATATAGAAAAGACTGGACGTGAGCTCTAAGCTCAATACGAAAGCACTGGGTAAAACATACAAATATGATGCATGCAAATCATAGGGTATCCATATCTGGGATAACTGTATATAACTGCTCAGTAATGGTGCCTAGGACATGAGTGGTACAACCCGGTGAGCAAACCCTGTCGACACTGCTCATTCCTATAGGACGTGGACTGTGTCCCCAGATGCTAATCACCCATAACCCGTCAGTCACTGGGCACTAGACATCTCCCGTCCAGACAGGGCTGAGCGGCCCTACATGGCTCATCTCACAAGATGGACATGCACAATATGATATGCACATGCTGCATAATAATATGACACACACAAATGCAACATATAAGCATGCAAAACCCGCTGGCTATCTCAGTCTGTACTTGCGTACCTTACTACAGGCAGTTCCTAGCAGTCCCACTCTAGGTTCCAAGCCTATATCAGCTCTGCGTCCGTCGTCAGCCCGCTGATTACAATTGCCTCAAAACTAGGCCACAACTCCGCCTCGACGCCTGGATCGCTATGCCACTTCCGGATTCCCAATAGGATGCCTAGAACGCCCTATATCTGAGTTAGAAGGCCTAGGAATTGAGAGAGGAAAAGGAGAGGTGCGAGTTGAAAATGAAATTTCGGACCTCTATTTATAGGCGAAGTTCGGGCCGTCCGAACTCGACTTCGGATCCTCCAAACTGGTTCGGATCCCCCGTTCCTGACTTCGGAGCCTCCGTTCCTGTTCGGAGCCTCCTATCCTGACTTCGGATCCTCCGAAGTCCCATCAATTATGTCACCCATGACGCATTATCTTCGGAGCCTCCGATCCGAGTTCGGATCCTCCGAACCCGTTCGGATCCTCCGATCTTTGGTTCGGATCCTCCGATCCAGTTCGGAGCCTCCTAACCCGGTTCGGAGCCTCCGAACCATCCGAACCCTCGGAACCTTCCCGACCATTTTCGATTGTCCTGAATCCATTTCTGGACTCCGTTAACCCATTTGAAATTTCCTTAATCATGTTTTACTTAATCTAAACATGATTACACAATTAATTATTCATTAATCGTTAATTCTGGATACGGGTCACTACAAAAATTCTGAATTATTTCGAACATAACCATAAATATCCAATAAAAATCTGACATGAAAAGTATAATAGATTATTTGGTGTTCAAGGAAGGAATTAAACATGCCTTTCACCGAGATAAACGAATTCCCAAGCTTATAACGACGTGTACGGTGCTCTGGGACGAACGGACCTTCAAAATTGTTTAAAAACATCAAAGGCTCAGCTATGGGGTTGAAGAATATGATGAAGTGGGTGGGAGAGGCGGCTCAAGAGTTCAATCGTAGGTTTAGGTTTTAAAATTTTCTTTTTTTTAATATAATTGAAATAAGGATAATAATTAGTAAATGTTTTATTAAAAATACAACTTAAAACTCCTAATTTAAATATTAATCTGATAATAATACCAAAATCCCGAAATTATTAATTAAGGGATTTTTAAAAATCAATAAAAGTCATTAAAATGACTTATTTTGGCTAAAAATGGGCTTTCTAAAATACATAAATAAAATACCATAAATTTTGGGAATAAAATTTAAAAATAATAATTTATGGCTACTAAAATCTCCTAAAAATAATTGGGATGAAAAATCAATATCTCGTCCGTCCACGGTCCCGTCTACGTGCTCAAAATAATAAATTTCTTAAAAAACTAGAATTCCCAAAATTATGGGTTAAATGCTAAGATAATTTAAATCATGCCCATAATACACATAATAACACATAAATAATATTTAACCCATATTTCTAAAATTTAAATAATTAAATTTCCCTAATTATGCATGCGAATTTACGTATTAAAATTTCTGGGTGTTACAGAGACGATGGTTGGAATTGGTGAAGGGCTATGACTGTGACATTAGCTACCATTCAGGTAAGGCTAACATAGTAGCAGATGCATTGAGTCGCAATTCTGCGACATTGAACCAATTGACAGTCCAACTGGAGTTGATTTCTGATTTTGAACGGATGAGTTTTGAGGTATTCGAACCAATGGAGGTATGCACTCTATCAGCCTTAACAGTAGTACCAAGTTTTCTTGATAGAATTCGAGCAGGTCAAGCTTCTGATGAACAGTTGATGGCGTGGAGAAATAGAGATGAGGCTAAGGGTGGTGCACTGTATACCGTTAAAGATGGAATTGTTCATCACAGATGTAGAATGTGGGTGCCAGCAGTAGACTCAGTGAGAGTTGAAGTAATGACTGAAGCCCATGTTGTTCCGTATTCCATTCATCCAGGGAGTACGAAGATGTATAAGGACCTGCAATCCTTATACTGGTGGCCAGATGTGAAGAAGGATATTGTAAGATTTGTGAGTGAATTCTTGACTTGTCAGCAGGTGAAGATTGAGCACCAGAGGCCGGCAGGACTTCTGAAACCATTAACAATACCCACGTGGAAGTGGGAAGATGTTACGATGGATTTCGTGGTAGAATTGTCATTTACACCGCGAAGGATGAACTCGATTTGGGTGATAGTTGACAGGTTAACTAAGTAAACTCATTTTATTCTAGTCAGGAATAACTTCTCGATGAATCAATATGCAGAGTTGTACATTCGGGAAATTGTCAGTTTGCATGGAGTTCCAGCGAGGATAGTATTTGACAGAGATCCTAAGTTCACCTCGAAATTTTGGGGAAGTTTACATAGAGGATTGGGAACGAAGCTAGCTTTCAGCACAACTTTCCACCCTCAGACAGATGGTTAGTGAGAACGAGTGATCCAGATACTCAAAGACATGTTGAGGTCTTGCATGATCAATTTTGGAGGAAATTGGGAATCGAAATTGCCTTTAGTGGAGTTTACTTACAACAATAGTTATCAAGCAACTATTGACATGGCTCCATATGAGGCTTTGTATGGGAGAAGATGCAGAACTCCCCTACACTGGGATGAAGTTGAAGAGAGAGCTGTTTTGGGGCCAGAGTTAGTGACTCAGACAGTAGAGGTAATAGCCAAGATCAGAGATAGAATGATGACAGCTCAAAGTCGACAGAAAAGTTATGCCGACCAGCGGCGTAGAGATTTGGAGTTTGAAGTGGGTGACCATGTATTTTTGAAGGTGTCACCATGGAAAGGTGTTATGAGATTTGGAAAGAGAGGTAAATTGAGTCCAAGAGATATATGAACTTTTCGAGATCCTAGATAAAGTTGGGGATCGAGCTTACCGAGTAGCTTTACCGCCAAACTTGGAGGGTGTACACAATGTCTTCCATATCTCCATGCTAAGGAAGTATGTGGCGTATCCTTCCCATGTTATTCGCCATGAGCCAGTAGAATGGACTCCAAACTTGTCCTACGAGGAGATGCCTGTTCAAATTTTGGACAGACAAGTTCATAGGTTGAGGAACAGAGAGATCCCCGATGGTGAAGATCCTACGGTGCAACCACTTGGTTGAGGAAGCTACATGGGAAACCGAGCAAGATATGCGAGCACGCTATCTTGAACTGTTTGGTAAGTCAAATTTCGAGGACGAAATTCTTTTAAGAAGGGTAGAGTTGTAAGGTCCAAAAAATCCACTAGCTTAATCACTATTAATTAATTAAATTATATGATTTAAGGCATGATATTTAGAATATTTAATTATTATGTTTAATTATGTGATTTAATTAAATGCCTGAAATGTTATGTGATATATATGATTTTAAAGTTTTCAAGTTAGTATTAATTTTGGGTCGTAGAGACGAGTCTAGCCTTGGACCGAGTTAAGAAAATATTTTAGATGCAGTGTATTTTATTATTGAGAGAGTAAAATTTTTAAAAGATTTTTAAGTGTAATTAATGGGCCGTGTGAGAGTCCATTAGTCACAAAAGAAATAAGCGTTCAGAATTTTATTCTGAATTCTCATTTTTGAACGCTCCATTATTCTCTCAAAGTCTCTCTCGCTCAAACACTACGATTTCAAGGGTTGGGGTTCTTCATTGTCAAGGCTAGATCATCTCTCCACCCAGGTTAATCCCAATCAAACGATTCAGGCAAGTTTTTACTGTTTTGAAACCCATTCAAGAATATAGATATTTTCAAGGTAAAACCCTAGGTGTTTTGATTATGATCTATGCATTTTCCTTGGGGGAGATTCATGAGTATGTTGCTTGATTGTGATACGTGAAGCATTCCTGATGTGTTCGGTTCAAGTTATTTGAGTTTTGAATGAGTTGAAGACAATAAATCAGATTTTTGGGCAAAAGTTTGAAGGAAGGTTTTTGATGAAAGATCTTTTGAATTTATTTGTATTGGTATGTTTTTTTTTAAAAAAGTTTTCATTATGTTGAAAGATATTTTTGATAGAAAAGTGTTCCAAACATCATAGGTTCAGAAAATGTGCAGAAAAAAGTGAATTTTTGGAGGAAGGGTCCCGAAGGCGCGCCTGCGCTGAAGAAACAGTGCGGCCGCACATGAGCAGCGCATATCTGCAAATCGGCAGTGCGGCCGCGCTGCAAAGCTGCGCGCCCACGCTGAAGTTACGCAAACTTGCGTACGGGCGGCGCGCCCGCGCCGCAGGTTCGAAATCCCCACCCCATTTTTTGTATTTTAGGGTCCCGAAAATTATGATTTTGATATTTTTAATGTATTTGAATTATTTTTAAGAATTTTTGTAGAAAATGTTTCGATTTTCCAATGTCCGGGACGGACGGAATGCCTCACGTGGATCGGTCCAGTTATGTATTGCATGTTATGTGATTTTCTTATGAAAAATTAAATTTTCATGAAATGAATTGAAGTTTATAAGAATGTTAGCATCACGAGAAGTTCATGAGCATGATTTTACAATGATACGAAATGATATGATAAGATGAATGTTATGGTACATGAAAAATATTTTGATGATTTATGCGTCTTGTGGTGATTATACGGGGTATGCACTTCGGGATGAGCTCCGGAGCGGCTATCCAAACATGGCTCACGGGATGGTTATACAGGGTATGCACTTCGGGATGAGCTCCGAAGCGGCTATCCAAAGAATGAAAGTTTACGGGCGTAATGTCATATGCTTGTTGATCAACAGGAAATTATGAATGACTCATTATGACGGTTTCCACACTACTCACTTCATCACCACAAATATTTTTATGATATGGCTGCATCATAGTTATGTTTATTGCATGAAAGCTTAAGTTAATGTTTTCTCTTTTAAAGTTAGAAAGATCCTTTTTATGCATTTTCTTGCTGAGTCTTTAGACTCACTATACTTGAATAGTGCAGGTAATGATGATGCTGATGCATTCATTGATGATTATGTGGGCGGGCATGAAGAAGAGGCAGGTCGGTCCAACGGGTGATGCATGAGTGCGAATGCTATTGAATGAGTTTTGTTTAAACAATTTTTAGGTTTTGATGGGAAAACAAGTTTTGAATTTTTTTTAGTTGATGGTCATGTTTGGCAAAGACTTTTAGATGATATTTCATTATTTGTGCACTTTTAATACGCTCATTTTAATAAAGAAGATGATGTTTCCGAAAAGTTTTTATTTTCCCAAAATTTTAAGTATGTATATTGAGTAACGCTCCGATTTTGAAAAATTGGGACGTTACAAAAACTCTTATTCTCACACACACAATATTTATTTTACAAATGAGGAATTTCTCCACACTCTTGCATACTTCAAATGTTATACAACACATCTGTTTATAGGCCAAATGAGAGCAAGAATCCAAGACTCATTAAATGTGAAATAGTAAAGTTGGTGGTTGCTTTTCTCCTTTAATGTCAATATCATGGCCCAACTTTAATTGCATGTTTGATGCCTTAAATCACCGATTCAGCCTTTGCACTCAACATAACACACGTATGAAATATTCTGTAGATGTGTTTGGACATATGATTAACCTTTTTTGGATAAAAGGTGAATTATTTATGACATTTTTACTCCAAGCTGGTCATAGTAAAAGTAAATTTGTCTTCATTTTGATGTTTGATCATTTTGATCTTCTTAATCAGGTTTTTGGAATTTCTTTTCTTCTACAAAGTTGAAGATGCCTCTTTTGTGATTCTACAGGATCTGAGATTACTCCAACATGACCTTTGTAGCTTGAGTAATTTTATTTTTATCAAATCTGCGCAAACCATAAAATAAAACATTTTTAGTAAAACGTTTAAATATAAACACATAACACTAAAATAATAATTCATAATTTTAATGAAACTTTAATTTTAAAACACAACTTTTAAAATATAAATATTTCAAATTTTAAGTTTCATCGGTGAGCATAACAAGCACAGTACGAGAGTATGAGTATACGATATTATATGTGCATGTATGCAAGTGAACTGGGTACTAAGACACTTAGGTCAAGAAACTAGCTCATAGACTGGGCCCAGGGTATATAGCACAATGCACCGTCGTCTCAGAAGATGGATCATATACCCAGTGGATAATGGTGACCTGATACTAGTACATGTGATCAACCATCACAGTGAACTGACAAAAGACTTACGTATCCAACCATCCACAAACTCGTAGGGTGAGCGCCCTACTACAGGATACCTCTAAGGTAAAGGTTAAGTATGCTCATGTATGCAACGTACAATCATGAAATGATGTATCATATAAATCATGCAATCACATAGTTCATGTAAACACATAATACATGCATACTCAATCTGGATATCTCGAATAATACTTCTGTACCTCATACACTAAGCAAGCTAGATCAGCTCTATGGCCAAGCCTATCGTCCGTACTACAATGCAAAGTAGTCATGCATTATAATCTTATTCTAAAAGCCTTAACTACGCTATAGAATACTCCCTATTTACTATAAGGAACTAGAGCTATACCCGCGTCCATCGTCAGTTCGCTGATGAAGACTGCCCCAGAACTTGGGCACCTCTCCGCTGCAACCCCGGAGTGCCTCGCCAACCTCCGGACCAAGCCTAGGAAGGCTGGAATCACCCCAAAACACCTAGAAGGTCTAAAGATCAAGAGATAAGAGTGTGAAATTGTGTGAGAATTCTGAATTTTGAAGGGCCTATTTATAGGTGTAGTTCGGATGGTCCAATCTGGTACTTCGGACGGTCCGAACCTTGCATGCGTAACACGTCACTGCATTCACATTTCGGACGGTCCGATCCTACCTTCGGACGCTTCGAACTGCCTCGTGTCCGTTCAAACTTAAGACCTCATCAGCTGCATGGCCTAACTAAGTTCGGACGGTCCGATCTCTCCACAGCCTCCGATCCTTGGGCTGTGCTTCCAAAGGGTTCAGACCCTCCGATCTCGGGTTCGGACGCTCCAAACTCACCTTGACCAAATTTTCAAAAATTGTCCAATTATTTACAAATTAAGCCCTTAATCCATTCTTAACCAATTTAATTTAATTAATCTTGTAAAATGGAGCCGGGCTACTACATGTATGAGGAGAAAACAAAGAAATGGCACGTTAGTAAAATACTATGGAGGGAGTTCGAACCGGGATAGAGAGTACTTATATTTAACTCCCGTCTCAAACTATTCCTTGGGAAATGAAGTCCAAGGGTCTGGACCGTTTATTGTTGAGAAAGTACATCCATATGGTGCGATTGAACTACAATGTAATGATGGCTGAACTTTTCATGTTAATGTTCATCACGTGAAACATTATTTTGGAAATGAAGAGAGGAATGTATTGAGCGAACCGAGCTGAAACCCAAAATTAGTCCGGTTGATGACTTTAAACACATCGCTGTTTGGGAGGCAACCCACAAAGTTTTAGTTTCATGTTTTTTTAAATTATTTCATATTTTCATGCTTTTTATTATTTATTTTAGTTTATTAGCATGCATCCCGGGTTTAAGATATGTATTTTTGCACGCAGACATGATTTTTCACTCCAATTCAGATCTCGTTGCACACCCGCAACGTTTCTGCGCCTTTGCACCTGTAGCAGCGCCCCAGCGCTTATTTTCTTGCTCCCCCGCGCCATTGCATGCATGAAAATTCACTCCAAGTCAAATTTTCTCATGCACCCGCGAAACTTTGCTTGTACCCCTGTGCCTGCACGAAACACCCAAGCGCACCATATCATCGCCTGTGTTTTTAAAACAAAGGATAGGGCTTCAAGAATCATAATTTTGCTGCACTCTCTCCTCTCACGCTCAAGTTCTCTCCCACATAGCGGAAACTACACAATCTTTAAAGCACGAGAGATCGCTAGCTTCATATCTCCACCACACTCAAAATCTCTAGTCTTCAAGCTCATGTCCCACTAGCCCCAAATCGAGTATAGTGAATCCAGGGTTTGATGTTGGCCAAACATTTGGGCAAGGAGTGCCAGAACTTGAAATTCGTACTCCAACACATCAAAGAAAGAAGGTGAGACACGTTTCTACTCTCCATTAATCTGGGGGTTTGTGAAAGAAAAAAAATTAATTTTATTGTTGGATTATTGAGGTCATATATTGTAGTAGCCCGGTCTCATTTTACAAGATTAATTTGGTTAAATATGTTTAGAATTAATAAAATATGTTTAAAGGATTTTAATTATATCAAACGGACCAAGAAATCGGATCCAGAATGACCAAAAATGGTTAATGGGCTTATTTGGGCTCGGGAGGTTTGAAAGGTCCGAACCAAACCCTATGGGGATCGGATGGTTCGAAGAGATCGGAACAACCAAAGGAGTTTGGAAGCTACGACGAGTTCAGATCGTCCGAAAGCGAGATCGGATCTTCCGATCATAGTTAGGCCATGCACATTATCGACGTGTCAACTTTCTCGGATATGCAGGAGATCGGAACGTCCGAAGGTGAGTTCGGAGCTTCTGATCGTTGCATTTCTGCGACGTGGCTGGCATGCGAGTTCGGAGTTTCCGAAGAGGAGTTCGGAGCTTCCGAACTCTGTCTATAAATAGGGCATTTGGGGCCCATTTTGACTTTCCAATTCGCTCTTCCTATCTCATTTTTTGAGTAGTTTTAAGGGTCTTCCAGCCATCTTTGGAAAGGGGCGGGCCTTGGCGAGGAGTCCAGAAGTCGTAGAAAAGTTGTGCCCAAGTTCCGGGAGATTTGACATCCAAGGGCTGACGACGGACGGAGGTGGTATACTCGAAATCCTATAAATAGTTTGGGTGTATTTATTAACTTAGTTAAGGCTTTCAGATATTGTTTAGTGATAGAGTAATCTGATGATTATAGACTTGGAAAATAGAGCTGGTGTGGCTTGCCTAATATAATTAAGGTACGAAAGTACTGTTCGAAATATCCAGACTGAGTATGCATGTATTATGTGTTTCATTGTTTATATGACATGATTTTATCGACATATTACCTATTACAATATTATGCCTCATGCATTGGCATATTGGGCTTATACCCTTGAGAAAGTCAGTAGTAGCGCGCTCACCTTACTTGTAGTGGATGGTTGGACACGTGGACTCGTGATCAGGTCACCTATATCCACATTGGGTATATGACCCACCTTCTGATGCGACGACGCAGAGTGCTATATACCTGGGGTCCGAGTCAGTGAGCAGGATTTCTTGACCTGTATTGGTAACCGTACACTTTCATTCTAGCACCTAAAATCCAATCTACTAAATCGCATGCATTAAATTAAATAAATATTATGATTATTATTTTTAAGTTTAATCGATTTAAATTATTTATTTAAATTATGTTTTAATAAAATGTTAATTATTTATTTAAATGATTTTATTGTACTTAATATTTAGTAAGTGCTTTTAATTGTTTAAGTTTATTTATTTAAATGATTTTTATTGTGCAACTTAATCATTTTAAAGATTTTAAAATTATAATATTGCTTGTTTAAATGATTTTAATTGTCCAACTTATTTATTTTAAATAACTTAAGTTTAGCGGTTTGTTATTTTAAATTATTTAAATGTCTAGCTTATTTATTTAAATTCTTTTAACTGGACAAATCGTTTTAAAGATTTTTTAATCCGCTTGTGTATTTATTTAAATTGCTTTTAAACGTTCGTCTAGTTTGTTTAAATTATTTTAATCGCTCTGTCTATTCTTTAAATATTTTACTTATTGATGTGACACAAAAATATTTAAATATTGATTTTAATTTATAAGTTAGTGTTTAAATTTCTTCAGATGTTTATTTGTTTAATTATTAAGTTAATTATTCTTGTGATTCTTGAGTTCAGTAGCTTCCGGTTCCGGCATGAGGTGATGGTGGATTTTGGCGGTAAATCCTTAAATATTATTTCAAGAGTTAATATTTGTGAGAATTGAGGAAAATAGATGAAATATTGATTTTAGATTTTTCATGGTGTCAAGAATCTCTTTTATCGCATCCTTGAGTTTATTTTTAAACTTTTTCAAAAATTAGCATTCCGGACTACTAAAATTCAATTTAATATTTTAAATTGGGATTTTCAAACTTGGTTATTTTAATAGTGCAAGTTAAATTAGGGCCAAAGTTGTTAAAAAAATAAGTGACACTTTTTAAATGTGAGCAACACTTTTAAATCTCACTCACACACCTACCTATACATACATACACATATTCATACACACACATACACACCTAACACTTAAATTACAACACAAAATAAAACCCAATCCCTAACCCTAACACCCCAAACCCGTCGCCCATTCCCCCTCACAATCTCATCTTGCGGCTCACCCACTAGCTCCCTTTTTCGGCTGCCGTCGACCAGCCCCACCACCACCATCGCCGGAGGTTGCACTTTGGAGGTCCTTTCAGCTCTTAGCCGAGGATTCAGCTGGTTTCTTCCCCCTTTCCTTGAGCATTTCGAAAATAGGAAAGATTTTTGTGTTTCTTTTGACAGTAAGGATAGAATATTATGTTTCTTGTTCCCATCTTTATTAATTTCGAATTTTTGCATCATTTTGTGTGTATGGGACGTTTTAATGAGAAAAATCAGTAGGCATGGCTTGTGCTTTTCGAAATTTTCATGTTATTGTTGTTGGAATGTGTTGTATGTTGATTTGAGGTGAAAACTTACAATGAATTGAAGCCCCTTGAGAATTAGTTGAAATTTCAGTCTAGTCATGCCTATAATTCGACCCTATTTCTTGTGTATTTGGGAGAATTTGAGTTATGTATTATGTCATGTTATATTCTTGAAGTTATATATTGAAAGTTACAAATTCGACTTGAAATTTGTGGGTGTTTGAACTTGAATTTTGATGAAGTGGATGAATGCATTAAGGGTTGTCCATGATGGTTGAAAAGGGTGAAAATGTGGTCTTGGAAATGTATTAGATGAGTTTTAAGTGCTGGAGTCAAAGGATTTTTAGGCTAGGTGTTTGTTTGTAGCGTTTGAAGAAGTCGGGTGAAACTTGTCGTGTTAAATCCTTGACTTGAGCTAGCACCAAGCACACGGCTAGCTCAAGGGCCCTTGCTGGTCACTATGGAGGTCCTATATGGTGCCTTGATGGTTGATTTGAGATTTTTTGTGTCTATGCGGTTCACCTTTAGGAGATCATGGAATTTTAGAGGCCTGTACAGGGAATGCCCCGACTTTTCTTAATGTGTATGATGTTGGGATCATGTTAGTTCAAATTGGGCTTAATTCAGGTAAGTTTCGGGTAGGAAAAGGGTGGCTTAAGTTGAAGTGTCAAAAGCAGTTTTTCGGGAAGTTTAGGGGCTGCCCGGGAACCTAAATTGAACGGTATGCTCGGGCTTGCATTAAAGGTTAAGTACTGGTCCTAGGGGTGATCTAGGATGTGTATGAGGTGTCGGTTCGAACGAGAAGTCTTTTGGATAAGTATGGGCTAGTTTATGGGCCGTACGGGCAAAACGTCTGTGTCGACCCATTTTGGGATAAGTCTTAGTGATTATAGAAATGCCTATAAGTTTAATGGTGGCCAATGGCACCCTACACGTCATTCATCCATTAATTCAAAGTTTATATTATTTTTCTATATCGTGTCATTACATTCATTCAATGCCCTTATCCTTCGCATGAGTAAACTTCAAATTATTCATGTTCTAGTCCCGAAATATAAATTATGAAAAGATGAAAAGTTAAATGTGAAAAGGTTAAATTAAATGTAAAGTAAATTAATGAGGAGAGTTGGTTGTGACTTAGATGTCAATGATGGGTCGGGAGATGCCCTGGCTCACTTGCCAAAATTAGACGCATAGTACGAGGCCAGGGGACATCTCGGCTTCCCTACCAACCAGACGTGTAGTACGAGGTCGGAGGAAATCTCGGATTCCCTACCAACCAGACGTGTAGTAGGAGATCGGGAGAAATCTCGGCTTCCCTACCAATTCAGAGAGGCAATGTGTTGTCGGGAGAGATCTCGGTATCCTTCATGGCATAGTACTGTAGCCATTGATCGATCAAAAACCATATTCACAATAGAGGATCTAAATTCACAAGATAATTAAAAAGGAAATGTTCATGAATGTCATGTTTTCATTGCATATTGTAAAGGTTCTACTTCGGGCATGAGTCGTGCTTCATTCGGGTGAGTTCATTGTATACTTATTATTATTTTTAGTATGATGCATGTATTTTGAACCATAGTTATTCATAGTACAATATTTTTGAGTCCTTAGGCTCACTACTATGCTTGGTGTAGGTTAGACTTTGTTGAGATCGGGGGGGGGGCATGACTCTCGAGTGGACTGCGTTGCGGACACGGCACATCGCTCCGACCTATGCCAGTCTTTCGCAGAGTTTATTTGAATTTAAATGTTATGAATTATTTACTTTTTTTATTGGTGACCGTTAAAATCGGTATGAATAAATTCTACTGGCAAGCGTACCAGGTCAAGTAATAGTAAAGTGGACTAAAAGTCCAAGTATCGATCCCACAAGAACTGCAGCCAATTCTCAAGAATTAATTATTTATCTTAATCTAGAAAAAATCATAAAAGGATTAAGATGATTTAAATCAAATAAAGTTACTAAAAAGAAATAATAATTAAAATAGCTAAAAGGTGAATTTAATTAAAATGAGACAACCAAGACACATGCAGGTACCGAACAAATCATGTAACAAGTAGTTGATTCAAGACTCAGAATTAATCTTAATTCACGGGAATTCTCCTAATTTGTTCAAAGGACTATTTCTAGAACAATCAAACCTATTCAAATATTGACGGATTAATCTTTCGTAATTCTAATCAAATTTGAATGCATGACGAACGGTGAAAATTTATTTTACACCCAAACCGCATAATGAAACCGAATTCTATTTCTAGTCGGTTTTACAATATGTTGATTATCAAAATGATCAAAATCAATATCTCCTATGTCGACTTGGAATCGATTTACATGCAAGCAAACAGTTGATCAGGCTATTCACAAGACAAATATAAATCTGATAATCAATAAAATAAAATCAAGTCTAAAAAATCCCAAACAAACATCCAAGTTTTCTACATAAATATGTCCGGCCCAATCACGCCGTCTTGGTTGAAAAAAATCTACTCAATAATTGAAAACAATGATTCAAAAATAAAAGAAGAAGAAGAAAAGAAAAGAAAAGAGAAACCTTCTCTCCCAAGCCTTGTAGCCGCCTCCCTTGTGTTGTCTACGTTATGGAACCCTTTAATATGATGACTCGATTTGTATTTATATGTCAAAGGATCTTCAAAAGATAGCATCCAATCCGAGCAAGAGTTTCAAAAAATACAAATTCTGCACGCTCCGCTCGCTCGAGCGAGCAACTTTCTACTCGAAGGAATTTCGGTCTGTCTCGCTCGCTCGAGTGAGCACCAGATGCTCGCTCGAGCTAGCTCAATTTTCTACCGCGCGCAACGATTTTGAAAAATTCATATCTTAAGTTCTAGCTGTCGGATCGACCTGAAATTTGGAAAGCAGCTTCAAAAAATCTTGAATTTCATTGTGTAAGGTGGAGATCAGATTTGGATCTCTATAAAATAAAATATGATTTTTGAATCATGGCTGCTCCGTAATTCATTCTTCATAAATCCATTTTCCTACAAATTAACCCGGAGAGTGAAATGCACATATAAGCAATAAATCACATAAAAACACACATAAAACAATATGAGACCATATGAATTCATGCAAAATAGACATAAAATAATGCATACAAAATTCACTTATCAACACCCCCATACTTAAATCTTGCTCGCCCTTGAGCAAGAAATGCAAAAACAATATGCAAGCACAAACATAAGTAAGGATGAATCATGAACGTGCACAGCCTCCGAGAAGTTCCCACATTCAAACAAAACTGCTAATAGTCTCGATTTTCTATAATACACCATCAGTCAAGCGTGAACGTGTGTGTGTGCCATGTTATTCCAGTTACATGCAACTTCAAAAGAATCCTTTCTACGACTGCTTAGCGACCTGTGACCTATCAGTACAAGCTTCACTCTCAAATGTCTCTTCCTCCCAATAGTCCCTTAGCACAAGCACACCTCCCTTAAGAATAATTTTGAACCTTCTGATTTTACACCCGTTTGTTCTTAGAGCCCCAATGATTACCCGCAAAATTAGCTATAAATATGATAAGATTTGGATTTAAATCCCCTCTTCTATAGCCCGGATGGAGCATTAACCCCATTTAATCCGCAAACTTAGTCTTGGACGTGATAATTAGGATTTAAATTCCTCGTCCATGACTCGGATGGATTAGATTTTTCAAAAAAATTTTGTTTCAATTTTTTTTTAAAATTTAAATTTTGGTGCGCCCAAGATCATAAGTTTAATGTCAGAAAATAATTAGAACTCAAAGAACAAAATCAAGATAAACAAGTACATATTGTTGTGCAATGGTCAAACAGACACGAACATCATCAATGATATCGCTACACTTCACTGGTCTAACATGCGTGCTTAAAAAATATTCACTACACAACCTACGGTTTCTCATGTCCAATCAAGAGAAAAAATTTTCCCAAAAATCAAATTTTTTTATCAACTTAATCATCATCCGCTCCCAATTATCATCCTACTCAACACGCAAACAACAAAAACAAACTAAATGCAAACAAACACGAAACACGACAGATGCAACACAAACACAACAAAAAAATAAAAACATAAAACCCTAAACCCTAAACCCTCAATGCTTCAGAACAATGAACATAATGCATCAACAAACACACATATTCAAGACGAACAAAAACAAAATGAAAACAAAAACAACACTCCCCTGATTTTCGATTCATCCTCGTTCTTCTTGACAGTATCCGCTGGGACGGTAGCTCAAACTGGGTATATCGGAAAGCACGGAAAACTAGAATGGAAAAGAAGCAAAATAAAATAAAAAATAAAAACTAAACTAAACAAAAAGAAACTAAAAAGCAAGGTAAAAATACTGGGTTGCCTCCCAGTCAGCGCTAAATTTATAGTCTATCGCCCGACTATGTAGAAGCAGCCATCAAAAAGAGGCTGCCGCCCAAAGTAGGAATCATATGACTCCACATATGGGTTTTGACTGTGTACGCCCTCAAGCTTGGCGTGATATTGGCATTGTAAGCTCGTCGGTCCAGCAATACTTGGCATAAACTGATTAGTATGAAATAAAACTCCGAATCGAGGCTGAAGCTCATCGAGGATGTAATACTGTAGAGTTGGCGTCAATGGAAAGAATGGATCTTCCTCCTCCACTATCACTTTTGGCTCATCCTCACAAGAAAATTCCTCAAATAATATTTCCTCATGATATGACACAATTACTTCATTTTCTTGACAGATCTCGGAAAGTGGTTCTATAAAACGATCAATCTGCTCATCCAAGAAACTCAGAGAGTTGATTCGCCTTTCTAAGAACTTATTTATCTCTGTCTGTTGTCGCACAATGTTCTCCAACTGAGCCACATAATCTTCAGAACGCTCTATACACTCTTCTTGAAGCTCAAATGGTTGGTTCGCAAAATTTTGGAGTTGAATTTTGGAGGATATTTGTGACTCCAACCCTGCAGTGAAGGATCACAATGCCAATGGTAGTCGAAATATGTCATATCATTTAACATGTGCATAGAACTATCGTAATCTCTGTAAAACAAGTGACTGCCAGTGGCCAAAGATCCATAATCTACCCAACTTCTAGTTGGCTCATCCAAACCACCATAAAAAATCTGAACTAGAGTGTAGTTTGAAAAATCATGGTACCGAAATCTGTCTGCCAAATAATTGAATCTCCCCCAAGCAGCATAGAATGGTTCCAAGTATTGCTGGTCAAACCTTGTGAACACTTGTCGATGATCCATCTCCAAGCACCTCAAAAGTAAGAAAAATTAAATTTAAAATAAAGAATTAAACAAATGAAAGAAAAAAATTTCTAGCCTCAAGAAAATAATCTATCCTAATATTAACTAAACAGTCCCCGACAACGGCGCCAAAAACTTGACCGCTAAAATCGGTGTGAATAAATTCTAATGGCAAGCATACAAGGTCAAGTAATAGTAAAGTGAACTGAGAGTCCAAGTATCGATCCCACAGGAACTGCAGTCAATTCTCAAGAATTAATTATTTAGCTTAATCTAGACAAAATCATAAAAGGATTAAGTTGATTTAAATAAAAATAAAGTTACTAAAAATATATAATAATTAAAATAGCTAAAATGTGAATTTAATTAAAATGAGACAACCAAGACACACGCATATACCAAACAAATAATGTAACAAGTAGTTGATTCAAGACTCAGAATTAATCTTAATTCACGGGAATTCTCATAATTTGTTCAAAGGGCTATTTCTAGAACAATCATACCTATTCAAATATTGACGGATTAATCTATCGTAATTCTAATCAAATTTGAATGCATGACGATGGTGAAAATTCAGTTTACACCCAAACCGCATAATGAAACCGAATTCTATTTCTAGTCGGTTTTACAATATGTTGATTATCAAAGTGATCAAATTCAACCTCCTCTGTCGACTTGGAATCGATTAACATGCAAGCAAACAGTTGATCAGACTATTCACAAGACAAATATAAATCTGATAATCAATAAAATAAAATCAAGTCTAAAAAATCCCAAACAAACATCCAAGTTTTCTACATAAATTTGTCCGGCCCAATCACGCCGTCTTGGTTGAAGAAAATCTACTCAATAATTGAAAACAATGATTCAAAAATAAAAGAAGAAGAAGAAGAAAAAAAAAAGATAAATCTTTTCTCCCAAGCCTTATAGCCACCTCCCTTGTGTAGTCTGCGTTCTGGAACCCTTTAATCTGATGATTCGATTTGTATTTATATACCCAAGGGTCTTCAAAAGATAGCATTCAATCCAAGCAAGAGTTTCCAAAAATACAAATTCTGCATGCTCCACTCGCTCGAGAGAGCACAAGTCTCTCTCTAGCGAGCAACTTTCTGCTCGAAGGAATTTTGGCCCATCTCGCTCGCTTGAGCGAGCACCAGATGCTCGCTCGAGCGAGCTCAATTTTCTCTTGTGCGCAACAATTTTGAAAAATTCATATCTTCAGTTCTAGCCGTCGGATCGACATGAAATTTGAACAGCAGCTTTAAAACATATTGGACTTTATTTTGAACGGTAAAGATTGGATTTCGATCTCTCTAAAATAAAATATTATTTTTGAATCATGGCTGCTCCGTAATTCATTCTTCATAAATCCATTTTCCTACAAAATTAACCCGGAGAGTGAAATGCACATATAAGCAATAAATCACATAAAAACACACATAAAACAATATGAGACCATACAAATTCACGCAAAATAGACATAAAATAATGCATACAAAATGCACTTATCAATTGGGTAAATGTAAATGTAATAACTTTTAGACTTGTTTGTTGGCATGTAAATATCAAATTGTTAAACTTTTGGTTGTTTGTAATGTCGAATATCTTTCTTTAGATTCTCGTTCTTTTTCTCGGTCTAGTTTATCTGTGTTGTTGGTTGTATTTTTAGGTTGTTGTTTGTGACAGGTGGGTTTTAATATAAACAGATAGGTCATGCCGAATTTTTTTTTTTTTTTTGAAAATCCTTATTTTATTTGATTATTAATTATAGTAGAGGTAGAGGTTGTTTCATGCAGTCATGCTCATATAATATTTATATAATCATAATCTTGGACTGAGCATTTTATTCTCACGTCCGCGTTTTGGTTTGGACACCCTATTCCACAGGGTAGGTCTCAGGCTTGATGGAGCAGGAGGCACATGGAGAACGTAGTTGTAGGTTTGCCGCAGTGGTGGAGATAGGTTCCGGTGTTGGCTTTTAGTATTTGGTTTGTTGTTACACAGCTATTTGATTTGGTTGTATAATAAATTCGTATTTATTTCTCTTGGGTTGTTTAAACTATTTAGTTTCCACTGGTTATTTCCGATTATGCTTAATTAAGTTACTTGCATGCCTAAGCTCTTGATTAGTAGGTGATCATGGTGCGGGTCACTACATATATTAATGTATTGTGAAGTAAAGGACGAAGCTTGGGGGTTTGTTTCTATTGATTTGGTTGGAATTATTAGGGATACCATTTGTGCTTGCAAAGTGCTTGAAAAATGGCTCCAAAGAAAAATCAAAAGCAAGGAGCCTCATCCTCCGCAAATTATGATGCACATAGATTTTGAAATGAAGAAGTGGCTGCAAATTACACGATGCTCCTATCAAGAAGAATTTTCAAGGAACAAGGATTCGACATGTCTCATCCCACTTACATAATTGGGAGAATGATAACGGATAGAAAATGGAATGACTTTTCCACACCTCCCATGGATGCAGTAATCTCGCTGGTCCGAGAGTTCTATGCTAACCTAAAGGTTCGACATAAATGTTTCAAAGTGCTAGTGCATGGAAAATTGGTGGCGTTTGACTCTCACACGATCAATAATTTGTACAAAATGCAACTGGCCTGTGATGCATGATAAGTGCGTAGACTATAAGAACGGGCATGTGTACTGTGATGAAATAGTCCAATGTTTATGCCGTGAGGGGGTTGAACGGAGAATCAGTCAAGATGGTCTACGATCTTGATTTGAAAAATATGACCTTGATATAAATGAGAAGAATTGGTATTCCTTCATCTGCGCCCGCCTCAAACCAACCGATCACACGAATACATTGACAAACGATAGGGCTATTCTGGTCTATAGAATTGTTACGGGCAAGAATGTTGACTTGGGATGGATTGTTCAAGATGCAATCCTAAAATTTGTGTCCGGAACCACCACAGGGGGTCTTACACTTCCATCACTCATTACTGAGATCTGTTTGTATGTGGGCGTCACCTGGGTCTACAATGAAGAGCTATTGAAACAAAGATCGCAATTGTGGTCATTGAGAAGCCACCAGCTCTCTCTGTCGTCGAAAGTCAAGATAGAGACACACGAAGAGCGTTCAATAACCAAGCAGCTGCCAGGCGACCGCCCCCACCCCTACCGCACCTAGGACATTAGGTGAGAGAGTCACATACCTCGAGGAGAAGGTGAGACAACAAAGAGAGGAGATGCGCCAGCAGAAGAGAGAAATGCATGAATTCCAGCATAGGTCCGATGTATTTATGAACTTCATGATGGACTTTACATCGATATTGGCCCACAAGTTTCCAGGAGCCACTAGCATTGCTGCTCCTTTCCCACCTCACCCATAGTGGCCACCTCACTACATTCCACCAGAGATGCCTCATCCAAACTGATATGAATCTAGGAGACGCTCAAAGATTCATATTGTTTGGAGATTTGCTCCATGATTTACTTTCGAGAGTTGAAGGGTTTGGAATTCATGGCAATCAAGTTGGAGTACTTGAAGATCACTTTGAAGGATGTTACAATACCATTGAAGTTCAAAGTAGTTCAGAAAGTGGAGGAAATATCAAAGAAAACACAAAAATAAGTGTCATGGACAGTTACGTATGCGCGCCCGCTCCTTGTTCTACGCGCGCCCGCACGTCCTTGCGGATTTGAAGACTTTGGGGCAGAACGTCATGCGCGCCCGCGCGTCAATCCAGAGAGCCATGCGCGCCTGTGCAACAGTCTAGTGCGCCCACGCCTCGGAGTTTTACACACATTTTGGCATGTTTGTGTGTGTGCGAGACTTTTGATATTTTTGGCATTATTTTCTTATTTTGAGTCTTTTATTCCTACTAGGAAACTTTTAGGAAGATATTATCATATCTTTAGATATATTTTTGAGTTATTTCGCGATATCTTTTATTATTTGTAGTTGTATTATAAATACAACAAAAACAGTCATTATTATATAGAATTCAGATTCAGTTTATACAAAAATTATTGAAATTCTCTTAAGAATTTTATTCAAAGTTTTGCTTTGCTCTTCAAATCAAACTTTTTTTCAGTTTAATTACCTAGAAGCGTTTGTCGATTGTTTCTCACTGAAGATTGTCAGATACATGTTATCTGAAGGTTTTCTTTGGTTTCAATTGTTGTGGTTTCTAATGTTAATCGTACCATCGATTAAAGGTGGAAATCCAAAACTCTATCAATTTTACTTGTTTCAAAGATTGGGCAAAACTTTGGGTCTTTTGTTTATTGATTAGAGGGTGCGATTCAAATTGTAATCGTGTTTGCTAATCTTACACATCAAGATTCATATCATTTGGTATCAAAGCCAAGGTTTTGAATCAAGTAAGTATCTATCTTCATCTATCTCTGTTCTTCGTGTTCTTCGTTCTTCATCCTTTGTTCTTCATCTGAGTCTATTATTTATCAAATTTCTGTGTCGTTTCTTTCAAACTTGTTACCCAAGTCTCGTGTCTTGTGCTACAAGTTATAAACTAAAAAAAAATCGGTAAAAAAAAAATAGTGGGCCGAAAATCTGAAAAAAATTTTAAAAAAAAAGTGAAGAAAAATAGCTTGTGGCCAATTCCTTTGTCTTTATTCATCCTTGAAGCGAGTCAGAGTTAAGTTGTCCATAAAATTCTCTACTTGTGTTTGTGCAATTTTTGGGGGTCAATTTTCAAGCGTCTAAAAGTTTTAAACTTGAAGGTTTTAATTTTATTCTACAAAGCAAAGTCTTTCCATAAATTTGAGTGAAAAAAAGTGAGGAGTGATTGAGTGGTTCGTTTGGAGTGAACTGTGAGAATTTGTGTGAGGAAGTTTATTACTAACAATTTTCTTGCAGGTACCATGAATCCCAATAAAGATGTTAGTGAGAGTGTGAACCAAGGAATTTTCAAGGTTCAAATGGATGCGTTGATGGGGCAATTTACTAGGGTGATGAAATCGGAGTTAGAACCTCTTCATGAGCGGATGAGTAAGTTGGAGGAAAATAGTGGTAGTGGAAAGAAAAATAAAAATAGGAAGGGGAATGATTTCGAAGATGATGAGGAAAGTTTTTATGAGAATTGGGATGAGGAGAGAAGAGTACATGGGGGTAGACGCAGGCGAGAAGCGGTGCGAGGAAAATATACGGAGAGTAGCAAGGAGGATGAGAACATCAGTAGTATTAAGATGAAAATTCCATCGTTTCATGGAAAATCTGATCCAGAGGCGTATCTGGAATGGGAGAAGCGTGTGGAGTTTGTATTCGATTGCCATCACTATTCTGATCTTAAGAAAGTGAGGTTGGCAGTGGTTGAGTTTGTAGATCATGCATTAATCTGGTGGGATCAATTAGTGACCACTAGGAGGAGATGCGGAGAGCCGCCTATTGAGACGTGGGAAGAGATGAAGCGTGTCATGAAGAAGCGGTTTGTGTCTAACCATTATTATCGTGAAATGTACAGGCGTCTACAAACTTTGAACCAGGGTCCAAGGAGCGTGGAGGATTACCACAAGGAATTGGAGACCACGATGATCCGGACCAACATTGAGGAGGATCATGAAGTTACAGTGGCCAGATTTTTGTGCGGATTAAATAGAGAAATCCAAACCAAGTGGAGTTTTGCCATTGTTTAGATTTGGATGAGAGTCCTATTGATGTTCATAGTGGGATTAGTAATTTGTTGTTGGATGATTCTTGTAATCTTGCTATTCAATTGAGTCCAAAATAATTTCTTGAGGATCAATTGTGATTCGAAAATTTGAGTGATATGGCTGAAAAAATGAGTGATGAAAAAAGTGATATAGCCATTGAAAAAGAAAAAGAAAAAGAAGAGGCCGAAAAAATGAGTGTTCAAAAAAGTGAGATGGCCTTTGAGAGAAAAAAAAGAGAGGAAAGAAAAGAGAGGAAATAGACCAATAAAAAAAGAAAATGTTATGGTCCAAAATTGTGAGATTGAAAATTTTGTGCAATTGAATAAGATCTTTAAAGTACTTATGTACAAAGAGGTTTTATCTCATTGTGATGATATAGCCGGTTCAATCCCGAGCATTGTTTGTTCTTCTTTGCAGGATTTTGGAGATGTGTTGATGAAGACGCAAAGGAGATACAACACTAAAAGGCTTAATACGTTGAATCCATGTAAAGGTGAGGTCGGAGGTTTGCAAATTGTTCCCTTTGTGAGGTATGGTTTAAATTCAAGTTTAAACTACAAATCCAATGCCAACTTCCAAAGGTATGAGCTTAATTCTATATTGCATGGATTTACTTACTTTGTTGAAGGATTTGAGAAAGTGTTAACTATGAATTATGCTTTGATTTCAAATCTTGATACTGTTGGAGAACGGCGATCAGATCAATCAGAATTGATACCCGGTGCAGCGGAAGTTTAAAAATTTTATAAGGAACGATTCCATATCATGGGTATCAAAACTTTATGATTAAATTGTGTGTGTAAAAATTAAATAACAATTATAAATTTTTACCTCCAATCTCGAATCGAGATTATGGACACCAACAGATTACTCTGCTCTTGTTGTATATCCCAGGAACTGATGGACGAACTGTTCTTCAATCAGGTCAACGAACAGAGATTTAATCCCTCTGATAGATTGCACTAGAAAATCTATCAGAAGTTTCTACGAAGAGAATTAACGAATTTGATCCGTTAAACCAGACTGCAAATTCAAAATTCACAGGCTGGATTTTCCCGAGCAGAGAGGGAGGGGGCGGCCACTTAGAGAAAACACAACTAGGGTTTTGAAAATATTTTGTGACCTCTGTTGTGTAATTTCTGTACTGCAATAACTTATTTATAATGTGGGCTGCTAACAGTTTAGGGCCCATTAGTCATAAGTTCAAGCCTGACAAGCAAAGCCCGCATGTTCAGAAATTAATATAAAATTCATCGTGACTCAGATTGATAAACCAATTTCACCAATGTTCACAGAAACCATTTCTGCATCTTTTAGAGTCAAGATAAATTTTCTGAATCCGAATTCAGTGGTTTCCAAAAATGCCCATCCCTATGTCATTTTAGGAAATCTTACTCCTCTACTCTTAAATAAGAAGTCCAACTTCTTTGTTCATTAAATTTAACTCTTTAAATTTAACTATCTCAACGGGGATTAAAAATCCATTACTCTGTGTGACCCTCAATGGTTCAGGGATACAGCTAGCCGTGGGCTCACAACTCCTTGTGACTCGGAACAAAAATTTCCGACTTGCCCATCGAATCATGGTAAGAGCGCCTAGCAACATCGCCCCATGATTCCCTAGGTATCTCTATGTTCCATACCAATGAAACGTGGTACTCTGCATCGCAAATGCTAGTCTCAATCTCGAGCGATCCTTATCCTTATTAACGGACGGCTCAATCGACTAGGAACTATTTAGAATA
This sequence comes from Henckelia pumila, assembly GCF_033568475.1. Lineage (NCBI taxonomy): Eukaryota > Viridiplantae > Streptophyta > Magnoliopsida > Lamiales > Gesneriaceae > Henckelia > Henckelia pumila. The sequence continues at coordinate 160,601,107 of NC_133122.1, forward strand.
TACAGTGACTATAAGATGTGTTTCATGATAGTCATCCCCATGTACTACCACATCTTACATACACTATAGTATATTCAAGGTCTTTATCAAAACAACAATAGTATATCACAATATAACAATATGAAGAAAGATAAAGTCATTGCCATTAATAAAAGTGTAAATTATATTAAACAAAAGATTGTTTATACAAAGAGTCATCAAAGCCCTTAGCCACAAGTTGGCTCACCGGGCACCCACTCTTTCAATCTCCCACTTGCCCTATAGCCAACTAGTCATACTACGCAGTCCCATTGCTTCGCGATGTTTGTCAAATAATGGTCCTGGCAAGGGCTTAGTAAGTGGATCAGCGATATTGTCTGCAGAGGCCACTCTCTCGACAGTGATGTCTCCTCTTTCCACAATCTCCCGGATGATGTGGTATTTCCTCAGTACGTGTTTGGATCTTTGATGAGACCTTGGTTCCTTTGCCTGAGCAATGGCACCCGTGTTGTCACAGTACACCGGGACTGGACCAACAACTTACGGAATAACGCCCAACTCTTGGATGAAATTCCTCATCCAAACGGCCTCTTTAGCAGCAGCTGATGCCGCAATGTATTCTGCCTCAGTGGTGGAATCCGCTGTGGTGTCCTGCTTGGAACTCTTCCAAGAGACAGCACCACCATTGAGCATGAACACAAATTCAGAGGTTGACTTCGAGTCATCCACGTCACTTTGGAAGCTAGAGTCGGTATAGCCTTCCAATTTCAGTTCTCTTCCTCCATATACCATGAACATATTCTTAGTTCTTCGTAAGTACTTAAGAATGTCCTTCACGGCTTTCCAATGCATTTGACCGGGATTAGCTTGATATCTGCTCGTGACACTCAGAGCAAATGCTACATCCGGTCTGGTAGATATCATCCCATACATGATACTACCAATGGCTGACGCATATGGTACATGTGTCATTTTCTCTATCTCTTCATCAGTCTTGGGACACATAGACTTGGATAGAGAAACTCCATGACACATGGGTAGATGTCCTCTCTTGGACCCATCCATTGAAAACCTTTTCAATATGGTGTCGATGTAGGTTGCTTGAGTGAGTCCTATCATTCTCTTAGATCTATCTCTATAGATCTGTATCCCTAGAATATAGGATGCCTCACCCAAATCCTTCATCGAGAATCTACTTGATAACCATATCTTTTTTGACTGCAACATCCCTACGTCATTCCTAATGAGTAGGATGTCATCAACATAAAGTACTAAGAATGTCACAGCATCCTTAACTACTTTCTTGTACACGCACGGTTCCTCCGGGTTCTTGATGAAACCAAAATCCTTTATTGTTTCATCATTTTCTGGTTTCAACTTCTTGATGCTTGTTTGAGACCATAGATTGATCTCTGAAGCTTGCATACCTTATGCTCGCTTCCCATGGATGTGTACCCCTCAGGCTGCGTCATATAGATCTCTTCCTTAATGTTTCCATTAAGAAATGCAGTCTTCACATCCATTTGCCATATTTCATAGTCATACCAAGCAGCTATGGAAATAAGGATTCTTATGGACTTGAACATTGCAACTGGTGAAAAGGTTTCATCATAGTCAACTCCTTGTCTTTGAGTATAACCTTTCGCCACCAATCGTGCCTTGTAGGTCAATACCTTACCATCAGGCCCAAGCTTTCTCTTGTAGATCCATTTACACCCTATTGGAACAATTCCATCGGGAGGATCTACTAAAGACCAAACTTGGTTTGTATGCATCGAATCTATTTCCGACTGCATAGCTTCAAGCCATAAATTTGAATCCGCATCAGAAATTGCTTCCTTGAAGTTTCTTGGATCACATCCAACGTCGGGTTCATCTTGATCCCCTGCAAGAAGAAGACCATATCGAATAGGAGGTCTAGAAGTCCTCTCGGATCTTCTAGGTATAGGCGTGTCCATCATTGGTTCCTGATGTGTAGGATCATTATTTTGTATTTCGGGTTCTTCTCGAATTTCTTCGAGTTCCATCATCTCGTCTTTCTTATCCAATAAGAACTCCTTCTCCAAGAAGGTGGCATTCCTTGAAACAAACACCTTTGTTTCAGCAGGATGATAGAAATAATATCCGATTGAATTCTTCGGATACCCTACAAAATAACATAAGGTGGATCGACTATCAAACTTATCTCCCACTGTCTGCTTCACGTAAGCAGGACATCCCCAAATCCTCAAGTACGAATACTTAGGAGCTTTGCCATTCCATAACTCGTATGGTGTTTTGTCCACTGCTTTGGTGTGGACGTTGTTCAACAACAACACCGCCATTTCAAGCGTGTAGCCCCAAAACGAAGGTGGAAGCTCAGTGAAGGTCATCATGGATCGAACCATGTCCAACAAAGTTCGATTACAACGCTCCGATACACCATTTAGCTGAGGTGTCATAGGAGGAGTCCACTGAGAGAGAATCTCATTCTCTTTCAGATAGTCCAAAAACTCGGTACTTAAGTATTCTCCACCTCGATCCGATCGAAGTGCTTTAATACTTTTACTTAGCTTGTTTTCTACTTCAGCCTTGAATTCTTTGAACTTTTCAAATGCTTCAGACTTATATTTCATTAAATATAAATACCCATACCTTGAATAATCATCAGTAAAGGTAATGAAGTAGGTATGGCCAAATTTAGTACCAATTCTAAATGGACCACAAACATCTGTATGGATCAAATCCAACAGATTTTGACTATGCTCAGGTTTCCCCTTAAAAGGAGATTTAGTCATTTTTCCTTTCAGGCAGGACTCACAAGTAGGTAGAGAGTTAATATCAGACATATCAAACATGCCCTCTCCCACTAGCTTGTTCATCCTCCTTGAGGAAATATGACCTAGCCTAGCATGCCAAAGGTTTGCCGGGTTTTGACTATCGATTTTCCTTTTGTTCGTTGTTACCGGTTTATCAACAAAATTTATTGGAACGTCTTTTAATTTTAAGTTATATAGATCGTTTTCAAGTTGTCCATTTCCAATCAAACATTCATTCTTATAAATATTGCAAATCCCATTCACAAAATTGCAAGAATAACCATCTCTATCAAGCATAGAAACAGAAATAATGTTTTTAATCAAATCTGGAACAAATAAAACATCTCTCAAAAGTAACTTAAAACCGTTCTGCAAAATTAAATAAATATCTCCCACAACTTTAGCTTCAACTCTGGAACCATTTTCGAGCCTCAGCTGGGTCTCACCCATTCTAAGCTTGCGACTTCTTGTCATCACCTGCAAATCATTGCAAATGTGAGATCCACATCCGGTATCCAATACCCAAGAAGTAGTATTAAGTGAAACATTTATTTCAATATAGAACATACCCTTCGCAGTTCGCAACTGCTCTAGATATTCCTTGCAGTTACGTTTCCAATGACCGGGTTTCTTGTAGTGATGGCAAACATCCTTGGATTTTTTCATGTTTGAAGCCTTTGTCTTGTACTTCTTCTCGGGTCCGGTTTTCTTGGGTGGGGCAGAACGTTTCTTACCCTTTGTACTTGGCCCCTTCTTAGCAGAAGAAGAGGAGCCCACCAAGAAAGCCGGTTTATCCTTCTTTAAAGTGGATTCATATGTTACAAGCATATTGACCATCTCTTCAAGGGAGGCCTCTATCTTGTTCATATTGAAATTCACCACAAATCCGTCAAATGAAGAAGGAAGAGATAGAAGTAATAAGTCCACGTTGAGTTCATGCTCCAACACCAAATCAAGCGTTACCAACTTCTGTATGAGCCAAATCACTCGTACCCCATGATCACGGACCGAAGTCCCTTCACGCATGCGACACGTCATTAGCTCTTTTACAGTAGCGAACCTTTCAGCTCTCGATTGAGCCCCAAAAAGTTCCTTGAGTTGTACGTGAATGTCAGCAGCATTCACGGTGTCCTCAAATCGCCTCTGGAGTTCATCAGACATCGAGGCTTGCATATAGCATTTGGCCTTGATATCATGGTCCCACCATGTATCAAGTTTGGCCAACTCTTCCGGACTTACATCAGCTGGTGCTTCCTTCGGAGGAGATTTTTCTAACACGTAGAGCATCTTCTCCGAAGTCAAGACAATCTTCAACTTACGGAACCATTCCGTATAGTTTGCGCCAGTCAGTTTATTTTGTTCGAGGATAGAGAATAGTGGATTACGCGAATTCATCTTTATGAAATACTGAAAAGAAACAGACAATTATCAGTGATTGTTTAATTAATTTACTAAGACATAAAATAGGCGAAATTTATTTTATGAATCTCATTCCCACTATTTTAACGATTTCACTACCCTCTAGTGAAAACGGAAAACTGTTTTCCTTAGTGGGAACATGGAGTCCAATTGACAAACTATGGTCCCGAATAATATCAGCCAACCATTGATCGCTGATGGAAGGTAGGAACATTTAAACAATATTTAAATTTCCTTTATTTATTTTGATATCAATTTTAAATCATATTTAAAATGAGGGATTTTAATTTTGAAAATTTGTCTCATCATTTTAAAATTTATATGCTTGCGGGATTCATACAATTTTGTCTAAAACATGCAGACAACTATAATATCATATATTATATAGGATGATCGATTCCATTTCTAATCGACCTGTGGTTGCCAATCACGAGTCTAAGTCCAATCCTAGGTAATATGCAGGTATGCAATGCAATCCTATTACATTGAGCTTCCAATTTACATTTCTTCAGTCTTTATTGTCTGCTGGGCCCACCTACGTCTTCAAATCTTCATCTCCCACTAAGTCTAATTTATTTACAATAAATAACCATGACAAGTAGGGGATACATTTCAAGGGGTGGGAACGGGCCATAAACCAGGCCCACTTTTATTACATATGACAATTCATATTGGGTCATAAACCAGGCCCATTAATAAATCCAACAACAATAAAAACAAATGTAAATTCCTAACATACACCTACAAAATTGGTCATGGCAATCGATCATCCTTATCCAATAATATTTAATTCAAAATTAATTTATTGGATAACATGCAATGACAATTTAAATTAAAAGGATAAAATCATATTCCATATATAAAATCTTATTTTACATACAAAATCATATTTTATCTTTTTATCAAATAAAATCATATTTTACATATAAAATCCAATTTTATACATAAAATCATATTTTACTCAATATTTCCATAAGATCATATCTTATCATCAATTGTATCAAAAATAATTAATTTCATAAAATCTGATTTAACGGATAAAATCTATAAATTTTCCAAAAATTCAAATTTATCCAAAAATCAATTTTAAAATTTTCGGACTCGAACAATTCGATCCGACGCCTCGTGGACCAATCAAAACAATTTTCGATCGGACCAAAATAGAATTTTAACATATTAAAATTTTAATTTAAAATAAAAAATTAATTTTTTCCCGGGCCGCCCGGGACGTTCCCGGGCCGCCCGCGCCCCAAAGGGGCTCGGGCCGGGCAGCCCGTCGCTGCCCCTAGGGCAGCGACGATCGCTGCCCTGGGCAGCGCCGTGTGCTGCGCTGGGCAGCGACCATCGCTGCCCGTGTTTTGCCCGAAAAAAAAAAATTTTATTTTAAAAAATTTATTTTGTTTCAAAAACCGAGGCTTAAAAATTTTTGTACAATCGATTAATTTAATCGCTTGATCTGAGCAACCTGGATCTGATACCACTGTTGGAAAATGGCAATCAGATCAATCAGAATTGATACCCGGTGCAGCGGAAGTTTAAAAATTTTATATGGAACGATTCCATATCATGGGTATCAAAACTTTACGATTAAATTGTGTGTAAAAATTAAATAAAAATTATAAATTTTTACCTCCAATCTCGAATCGAGATTATGGACACCAACATATTACTCTGCTCTTGTTGTATATCCTAGGAACTGATGGACGAACTGTTCTTCAATCAGGTCCACGAACAGAGATTTAATCCCTCTGATAGATTGCACTAGAAAATCTATCAGAAGTTTCTACGAAGAGAATTAACGAATTTGATCCGTTAAACCAGACTGCAAATTCAAAATTCACAGGCTGGATTTTCCCGAGCAGAGAGGGAGGGGGGCGGCCACTTAGAGAAAACACAGCTAGGGTTTTGAAAATATTTTGTGACCTCTATTGTGTAATTTCTGTACTACAATAACTTATTTATAATGTGGGCTGCTAACAGTTTAGGGCCCATTAGTCATAAGTTCAAGCCTGACAAGCAAAGCCCGCATGTTCAGAAATTAATATAAAATTCATCGTGACTCAGATTGATAAACCAATTTCACCAATGTTCACAGAAACTATTTCTGCATCTTTTAGAGTCAAGATAAATTTTTTGAATCCGAATTCAGTGGTTTCCAAAAATGCCCATCCCTATGTCATTTTAGGAAATCTTACTCCTCTACTCTTAAATAAGAAGTCCAACTTCTTTGTTCATTAAATTTAACTCTTTAAATTTAACTATCTCAACGGGGATTAAAAATCCATTACTCTGTGTGACCCTCAATGGTTCAGGGATACAGCTAGCCGTGGGCTCACAACTCCTTGTGACTCGGAACAACAATTTCCGACTTGCCCATCGAATCATGGTAAGAGCGCCTAGCAACATCGCCCCATGATTCCCTAGGTATCACTGATAGTGCCTGCAAGAACCAATAGATTTTGATTAGCGTACAGTACGGTCCCTTCATCCATATATCCCGATCGAATCAACAACCATTGGTAAATCGAGAGTCGTTCGAGATTCGATAACTATGCAATACATCTTGAAGATCAAATAGTGACATCGCATGTGCTACTAAGAAACCATTTCTTAAAACACATCATGTACTCTGGCCAGAGATTCGTCACACTAATATCTCCTCAGATTGCATAGGATATCCACACTCGCAAGTATGTGGTGAATCCTTGACAACAAAGCATCGACTCCTATATGTGTCGTAACTGTACCCAATCCCGACACCTGATGACCCCAATAGAGTCGGTAAATGAGTCAAAGCACAGTACTAGCATATAGAGTCTCAATGATGTTTCAAGTAGTAAGGACTAATGGTGTACAACCAAAACCGCGGACTTCATCCACTCGATAAGTGATAACCAATTGGAAAGTCCGGATAGGGTAGTTCGATCATTCATCGTATGAATATCCATTTGCATGCTTTGAACATCTCTATGTTCCATACCAATGAAACGTGGTACTCTGCATCGCAAATGCTAGTCTCAATCTCGAGCGATCCTTATCCTTATTAACGGACGGCTCAATCGACTAGGAACTATTTAGAATATACAGTGACTATAAGATGTGTTTCATGATAGTCATCTCCATGTACTACCACATCTTACATACACTATAGTATATTCAAGGTCTTTATCAAAACAACAATAGTATATCACAATATAACAATATGAAGAAAGATAAAGTCATTGCCATTAATAAAAGTGTAAATTATATTAAACAAAAGATTGTTTATACAAAGAGTCATCAAAGCCCTTAGCCACAAGTTGGCTCACCGGGCACCCACTCTTTCAATTAATTCTCTTAAGTTTGTGTATACTAAAAGATTTGATGAGTTAGTTTGTGTCGATGTGAGTCAATTGTGCATGAGTAGCATATGTGGTAAGTCCTATTTTTTTGATTGGTAAGTGATGACTTTTGGGTTAGCTAATGTGCGTAGTACTTTCATGAGATTGATGGGATATATTTTGCATGCTTCTAGAGGTAAATTTATTTTGTTATACTTTGATTATATCTTAGTATATATCAAAATTTTGAATGGGCATGTCGAATATTTTATTCTTGTGGTGTCGACACAAAGAGATGAGAGTTTGTGTGAAAGTTTGAATGATAATGTGTTGTGTACAAGAAAATTTTCTTTACTTGTGGATGGTCAGAATTTTCAAGAACTTAGGGTTGTTGGTGAAGAGTTGATTAAGTACCAACGAGGTGAGAAAAATGTGGTAGTTACTACACTATCACAAAGGTATGAGTTCTTATCTATTTTGGTTACAAAGTTTTTATGGATTGAGAATGTTAATGAGTTATATGCATTGGATAATGGTTTGAAAGATGTGTTTGAGTTATGTTTGCATGAAACTCTTGAGAAATTCTATGTGAGCAATAAGTATTTGTTTAAGACGAATAGAACTTTTATTCCATCTTCGTCATTGAATAAGTTACTTGTTGTGGTAGCATGTAGAATAAAGTTGATGAATAAGTTGCATGAATATTTGTTGTGGTTGCACATGAAAAGATTTATTGAGTGGAGTTGTGAGTGGCATATTGCATGTGAATTAATTCTTATTCCTAGGAAACAATGGTTATATTTAACTATGAATTTTGTGATGGTTTTAAATAGGTCTAAGAAGGGGAGGAATTTATTGTATGTATTGCTTAATGGAATATTAATCATGTTTTTGCATGCTACTGATGTTGATGTGTTTACTTTGTGCATGAGATATTTTGTGAGTTTTGATATGGTTTTGAGTGTGAAACGTATATTATTGCTTATGAGAAATAAGTTTAAAGTTTCTAAGTCTTGCTTGGGTATTGTAGACAAGGGGCAAAATTTGAGGACAAATCTTTTTGAAGAAGGGAATTCTGATATGAATCTAGGAGACGCTCAAAGATTCATATTGTTTGGAGATTTGCTCCATGATTTACTTTCGAGAGTTGAAGGGTTTGGAATTCATGGAAATCAAGTTGGAGTACTTGAAGATCACTTTGAAGGATGTTACAATACCATTGAAGTCCAAAGTAGTTCAGAAAGTGGAGGAAATGTCAAAGAAAACACAAAAATAAGTGTCATGGACAGTGACGTATGCATGTCCGCTCCTTGTTCTACGCGCGCCCGCGCGTCCTTGCGGATTTGAAGACTTTGGGGCAGAACTTCATGCGCGCCCGTGCCACTTCCACGCATGCCCGCGCATCAATCCAGAGAGCCATGCGCGCCCGGGCGACAGTCTAGTGCGCCCGCGCCTCGGAGTTTTACACACAGTTCGGCATGTTTGTGTGTGTGCGAGACTTTTGATATTTTTGGCATTATTTTCTTATTTTGAGTCTTTTATTCCTACTAGGAAACTTTTAGGAAGATATTATCATATCTTTAGATATATTTTTTAGTTATTTCGCGATATCTTTTATTATTTGTAGTTGTATTATAAATACAACAAAAACAGTCATTATTATATAGAATTCAGATTCAGTTTATACAAAAATTATTGAAATTCTCTCAAGAATTTTATTCAAAGTTTTGCTTTGCTCTTCAAATCAAACTTTTTTCAGTTTAATTACCTGGAAGTGTTTGTCGATTGTTTCTCACTGGAGATTGTCAAATACAAGTTATCTGAAGGTTTTCTTTGGTTTCAATTGTTGTGGTTTCTGTTGTTAATCGTACCGTCAATTAAAGGTGGAAATCCAAAACTCTATCAATTTTACTTGTTTCAAAGATTGGGCAAAACTTTGGGTCTTTTGTTTATTGATTAGAGGGTGCGATTCAAATTGTAATCGTGTTTGCTAATCTTACACATCAAGATTCATATCACAGACCCACCAGCCTAAGATACAAAATAGGATGAAGATGGCGATGAATACTGACGGTCTTCTCCCAAGGTATGTGTGTTTCCTTGTTTTCATAGATTCAAGTACATTGAGGACAATGCACATTTAGAAGTTTGGGGGGATTATTTTTAAAGTTTGTTAAGCTTTGGTGTTATTTAATTTTTTTTAGGAAATAGTCTAATAAAAATATTGATGTCTTTAGTTTAGGTGTTGTGTCGAAGTCATGAAAGAAATGAAAGTGTGGACGATGATGAGAAAATTTAGGCAAATAATATTTCATGCACAGCGTCCATGACCTTCCGTCTGTCCCAACTCTTGGAAAACAGTTATGTGAAATTGGTAAAACTAGATAACGTCCAGAACCAGATGGCAAAGCAAGTACAGGCACAGTATTTAGGCGTCTTCACAACTCGATGAAGCTCTGCTCACACTCAGTCGACCAAAAAAAAAGGAACATCTTTCCTTATCAACTGCGTCAATAGTCTAGAAATTTGTGAGAAATTCTCAATGAACCGCTAATAATACCCTGTTAAGCACAAGAAACTAAGAATTTCTAAAGCAATCTCAGACACGAACAATTCAGAATAGCCTCTGTCTTACTCGGATCCACTGATACACCATCCCGAGAAATGACATTACCAAGAAGCACCACTATGTCAATCTGAAACTCTCACTTGCCGAACTTGGCATATATCTGCTTCTCACGAGGAATCTACATTACAACCCTCAAGTGTTGCGCATGCTCATAAACACTAAGCAAATATACCAAAATATCGTCAATAAACACCACGACATACTTATCAAATAATCCCAAAAACCATGTTCATCAAATCCATGAAGACTACAGGTGCGTTCGTCAAACCAAAAGGCATCAGTACGAACTCATAATGACCATACCTAGTAAAAAACACAGTCTTCGAGAAATCGGACTCGCAACTAATGATAATCTGACCTCAATTCAATCTTGGAATACACTGAATTACCCTAGAGCTGATCGAACAGATCTTCAATGTGCGGTAAATGATAATTATTCTTGATCGTCATTTGGTTCAACTGTCTGTAATCAATAAAGAGATGCATGGAACCATCTTTTTCTTGAAGAATAACACATGCGCTCCCCAAGGCAAAATGCTCGGGCGAATGTAACCCTTGTCTAACAAGTCTTGCAACTCCTATTGAAACTCCCCCATCTCTAACACCGCCAGACGATAAGGTGCACGAGAAATCGAAGTTGTCCCCGGCACAAGCTAAATCCCGAACTCAACCTCTCTGACTGGAGAGAAACCTGGGATCTCATCAGGGAAAACAACTAGGTACTCACAAACAATGGGTAACTCCTCAAGAGCCCTACTCTATGTGGACGTGTCAATCGAATAGATAAGGTAGCCTTCCCCGCCCGCCTCCAAAGCTCGACTAGCTCTCAGAGCTGATACATAAGACATAGGGGGTCGCACTCCCTCACCGTGGAAAAACCAACTATCGCCCTCAACAGACGAAACTGAACAATATTCTGGTAGCAGTCCACAGTATCTTGATATGAAGTCAAAAGATCATTACCAAAAACACAATTGAAATCCTCCATCACTAAAAACACAAGATTTGTTGCCAACTCAAAACCCTCGAATGCTAAATAAAAACCCATCACTATACATTTGGCCAAATCTGAATGGTCGGTAGGGGTAGATTGTACGATGACCCTCTCGTTCTCCTCCTAAGCCTGAGCCTGAGCCTGATTCTGACCCAGTGCAAAAACTTGTCCTAGAACACGAGTTCTCAGACTAGTGCTCCCCATCAACTGCCCCTGTGGCCACTGTGGTACTGAAGCCTGAGAACCAGAACCAGACGTTGATCTTCCAACTTACTGCGAACAATCCCTCTTCATATTGCCAACCTCTCCACAACGGAAAAAGCTCCTTCCACCTTATTGGAACTTTTCGAACGAATGTCAACCTCCACAATGCTCGCACTGTCCTTCTTCTTCCCAAAATGGAAGAAACCTCCAGAAACAGAGGAAGAAGAAGATGCAGAAAACTTCTTGAAAGATTGGGTCCTGGGTCCCAAAGTACTAGATGGACGAGAAGACTAAATGTACCTGTTGCGCTGGAGACTATTAATTGACTGTCGAAATAGATTCACCAACCCCTCATACCATGTCGGATCATCGCATACAAAAACTCAATCGAAAATCTCCAGATTGAGGCCCTGGAGGAAGTGATCATACTAGGCCTCCGAACTAGCATAGATATGCGGGAAAAAAGGCAGCAACTCGAAGAACTTCTGTTAATACTCATAAAAAATCAAACTGCCCTGCTTCAAATTCAAGAGTTCAATTGTCTTGGCACGGTGGAGTGCAAGAGGAAAGTACAGCTTCAAAAATGCAGCATGGAACGCTTCCCAAGTAGCTGCACCAAGGTCGTAAAACATGGGTGCGGACGCAAATTTCCACCATTTGCGAGTATGTCCTTCAAAAAATAAGTTGACGGACACCATGCGCTGCTCCTCAGTACAATGGAATACATGAAAACAACTCTCCATCTGCTCTAAACAATTCTCTGCATCCTCTGGAGTCTCGCCTCCAACCAATGGCTTAGGCCCCATCAGCACAAACTTGTTCATGTCGAAGCGGCGACGTCCATCACGATAGTGACGATGGAGCTCACGATTGTCTTCATCACCCCAACGTCCACCAACGCTCTCGTGACTCTCATCGCCAATATTTATCATCTCTAAAAAAGGTAACAGATATTAAAATCAAGAATGTTTTCCTAAATCCCAAAATCTCATGCATGCATGCTTTAATACCGTAAATATAGTGACGTCCCGCTCTCAGATCACCTACTAAAAATTCTTAGGCATGCCATTAAAACTTAAAACACAATAGTCATTAAAACAACGGAAATCAAATCTTACAAAAAACCAACCGACAGAATACAACTGGCGCTAAAACCAACAGTGAAACATTGCTTTTACAACCCCATCGAATTAATACTAAAAATACCCTCAAGAGACCTGATAAAGGAAACAAACACCAACCAAAAAACTATTGCAACCTCAATGACCGCTACTTCTTGGTCCGTCCAACCTAAGTCCTACCTTGTGGAATGGGGTTTCCAACAAAAAACCTAGGCCGTGAGTGATAACAATGACCATTACGAAAGTATGAGTATACGCATGCTATGAATGCTAATGCAAATGAACGAGTACCGCAAACCTATCACGGTAAAACTCTTTCTCAATCATGTGGCATCATGATATGTAGCACACTGGATCATCATATCTGGAGGTGTCTCACACACCAGAATAAAATTGTGGATATCGGTGTCCTGATCCCGCAACCAATGGTTCCAACCATCCACCCAAGAACTAGTGGTTGAGCGACCCCGCTATGGGTTATATTCAGGCCATGATAATGTATGCAGCATAATAATCATGACATAATACATGCACATAAAACATGCCATATTAACATGTAAACATAGAACATGCATACTCAAAAAAGGATATCTCGGATAGTACGTCTGTACCTCAACTCAAGCAACTCAATCAACCTAGTAACTCGGGTACTTAAGTCCAAGTCTAAAAGAAAGTAATCATCATATCACTCTTTGCATACTAAAAGCCTTAACTAGACTAATAGCTACTCACAGAAGTTAATCAGAATTTAGACTTATACATGCGTCTGTCATTAGCTTTTTGATAGATAAGGCCTCAAACTCTAGGCACAACTATTATAGGAAAAGTTAGAATCTTCTGATCCTTGCTTCAGAGCTTCCGATTGGAGTTCGGAACGTCCGATCGTGACTTTGGAGCTTACTAACTCTCTCCACCGAACGTGTGTCTTGTGATTGGACAACTATCTGTACTTGAAGAGTTCGGACCTTCCGAACTTCATTGAGTCAAATCACTAATCAGAAAGCCCATACTTTCTTATCCAAAGGAGATCAGACCTTCTGATCTGTAGTTCGGAACGTCCCAACTGCTCGGTGCCTCTGATCTTGTATATTGCCTCCAAACACTTCGGATCCATTGATCCTTTCTTCCTTCAAGTTCGGATCTTCCAATCTACTCGGGGTCTTGGGGGTCTTCCCAATCATTTTTTGAACGTTTTGAATCCAATTTTCAACTCCATAAATCCAAACGAGGAACCCTTGAACATGTTTTGACCATTTAAACATGATTAGATAGTTGATTATCTTAATTAAGAATTGGGCTACTACATCTAGTCCATGCAGCCCATCTTTGGCCCTCAACTTACCGAAATTACGGATTTCCTCCAACACTCCGATGATGTCAAAAAGGGTTAAAACGTATCTACACCAGTCAGAAGGACTACCTCACCATCAAGAAGACCTAACAGTCAAGAAAGGGGTGGGAGAGGACCTTGAAGCAGTAAAGAACATGGTGGAAGTGTACCAAGCTACTCATCTCATAATCCTTATAGAATATATAATTTGATCATGACAAAACATAACTCTTGTTATTATTCTATATTATCAGTTCAGTTTACAATTTATCTATGAGATTTTTATTTCTCATCAGATCAGTTCGAACAAGTTCAAACAAAATCTTATCATTGGTAATTGGTTTTGTGAGTTTTGACATCACCAAAAGAGGGAAAACTGATAAAGTAATATCTAAATTTTGGTGATAACAATTCTATAAAGCAAATTACTCGAACAAGATAAAAATTCCTTAAGCAAATCAGTTGGGAACGTTGAACAAAACCAAGGACTTAATCGATAAATTTCATAAACAATCCTAGTAATCGATCTCAACAAAGACTAAGATGATAATGAATCTCTTATCGGATTAGTATTTTTAATTGGACCAAGTTTTGTCTAAAGAAAAACTAGTATGGCCTTCCCAGATCAATCTTCGTTATCGATCATACCAGTTCATGTGTCAGACCGGCCAGTTCAATAGTCCAGACCAGAATACCAGATCAATCTCTCATCCGAACAACTTGCACTTCCAATTCAAGATTAATCTAGGTTGTTGGAGAAAAGACAAAGAAAATAAAGACGTTATTTCCATATCTATCCATATTCCAAATGCCCTACACAATCAGTAATATATTTGAAAAGAAGACAAAGACAATGTCGCATTCTGCTTAATTTTCGACTATTTTTTGAACAAATATGCACCGGCTAGATTTTATAACGTTGGAAATTCTCTCCTATAAATACTCGAAGAGTAGGTTTTGCAGTCTCTCTTGAAACTTCTGAATCATCAATCGAGCATACAAGTAAGTGTTCTCAAATCTTTCACATTCTTCATTCAAAGCAAAGAACCATATCAAACATTCGAGCTGCTATCATACATTTATTGTTTTATCAGATCAATTTCAGTGATCAATGTGATACTCTCTCAAGCTTCGAAGATCATATTTAGCATTTTTGTTTGTTTGTAACTCTATCAGAAATTTTTTTGATTTGAGATAGTGTTGCTAGGAGTTCCAGTAAAAGGTTGATTGGATTGGATTTGCGCAAAGTATTGTATAAATCAAATTCTTCTAGTGAAAATCCTTCTGCAAACAGAACAAGTAGAGACATGAAAGCTTTGACTTCTAACTTCCATAAAAAATCTCGTGCTCTTTACTCATTTTCTGTCTGACCAGATCAGTTCTCACAAGAAAAATTTCTGTTAAGCAAAATTTAGCAATTGAGCTGGTAACTCAGCTCAGTTGTGAGAAAAGTTTTTGAAAATATTTTTAAGTATACAATTAAAATTGTTTTTGTGTTGGCATGGCTAACCGTGTGATGTCAAAGCTGCAATAAGGGCATCTCCAGTCATAAAATCCCAAAAATAGATTCATTTTTGCCGCATTCATTGCCACGTCAGAAGTTTAAAACCCACTATTTTTTATATCTTTCATCTCCGATCATAAAACCCAAAAACATAATTTTGTATAGGCCTCACTATCCCATCATATGTTATTCTCCCATTTTAATTTTCTACCTTTATTTATAATCAGAAAAACTGTATTTTTGGTCTTGTATGTTTGTCACTTTGCGATTTCGGTCCTCTATGTTTTCATATTTCAGTTTGTCCTGCATGTTTCGATTTTTGTCAATTTCAGTCTTTTTTTTCAAAAATGATTACGTGACACTATACACTTCAGCTCCACATCAGCACTGCAATGGTGCCACATCAGCGTCACATCGGAAAAATGACTAAAATCGCCAAAAAAATAAAGATAGCGGACTAAAACTAAAACATGAAAATATAGAGGACCAAAATCGCAAAGTGAAAAACCTACAGGACCAAAAATGCAATTTTTCCTTTATAATTTTTCACTTATATATTTAACTAAACATATATTTATAATATCATTTTAACTTATATAATATATTAATAATATATGTTAATTTTTAATAATTTAATAAATTTAAAAATCATCAAAATTATTAAACCAAAAAAGATATATAAAATATATTTTTTAATAATGTAATAAATTTATATAATTAAAAAGTAACGAAAATTTTTATGTAAAAAACTTGTATATAAATATAAGCAAAAGAAAAAAAAATTAAAAAAAAAATAAGGGCTCATGCGGCCAGCAGCTTTACGCGTTGAATCTTCTTGACGAATGGTTTGTCTCTCAAATTAGGAATTTTAACTCCTTTTCTGATAGTTCTTTTTCTTGAACCATGTTAGGTTTTTTTGACTTTGTAGTGGGTTACATTTTTTAACTAACTTTTTAAACAATCATTGGAGATTTGGAGGTGTAGACGAGCAAAATATGGCGTGGAGAATTAAGTAACGTTATATTCTGCTCAACAGAATCCTCCAACATATTTCAATTCATAATTTATTGATTAATCCACAAATAACAAATATTAATTAATTTTTGACAAATAAATGACAGAGCAGCACGTTGAATATGAACAAATTTAAACCATGGTGAAAATATGCGGTGAATGTCATACTATTCTAGAATTCATGCATTGGTCTTCAACTTTTGTTGGGTCTTTGGCCTGGCAAAGAAAGATGAAAGCACGCTCTTGCTACGACCAGGTGCACGTGGGCGTAAATTCTCCCTTGGAATGTCAAAGGATCTATATGGAGTCATAGGTTTGGAGCCCTCCAAGGACTCCTGCAAAAGAAATTTCTTCCATTGGTTTCACAGTTTTTGACAAAATCAGAGAAAAGCTAAACTTGAAACATTGAAGTTCATTATTTACCATTATTCAGATGAATTAACATTGAATGAAGAAAGAAATCAAGAATGACTTCTATAGAAATTTGACATTACCCGTCGTGTAACCCCCAGTGTTTGCATAGCCACAGTTGAAGCCGACATGGATTTCAACCACGCTTTGTCATCAGTATCTATTTTACAGGGAACAAGTTTCACAAAACCAGTACTAAAAGGTTAAAATTTCTCTTCTTATACCCAGATCCACAGCATAACTAAAAGTATGGTTTATGTGTACCCGATAAGTTGAATGCACTAGATGTGTTTCCACTCGTTTTTGAGTCCTCAGTGCTGCAACAAGGGTAGGAAAATATTTAAAATCCTTCGTGCTGGATCAATTTCAGGAAAGGATAGGAGAAATTTTCATTTAGTCAAACCTAGGACAAAAAACATCAAGGACTAACCTCATAATGCCACGTGGAAAGCCTTTCAAGGTTGACTTGGTTTCTGATGCTAGATGCCAAGAGAGAGTAGTTGCAGCAGAAGCACCTAGGCAATTTGAAAACATAACATTATTTACAAGCTCTATATAATCAAGTTAAAACACTTTCGAAATCAACCACCTGAAGGATAAAGGCGACCTCTTGCTTGCATAGGTTGCCTAGGATCTGTTTGTATCTGTGGGCTGAAGTGCACCTTCTTGCTGACAGAGTCTAGATTAGCATCACAAAGAGAGAATTTGATGAGAGACTCAAAGCACTTGAATCTTATAAAAGGCAAAAAGTATTCAAAGCAACCATTCATCTTACTAGGCAAAATGTAATGTTTGTGATGCCTTGGAATGATAGCTAATAACTGCTGCTGCCTAAGACCTTCTTTATCCGTGTATGTTTGGCATGTTAGAAGTTGCTTAAAAAGAAAAACATATTTCAGCCTCTCGGTCATCTTTTAGCAAATCTTCACCAAGGCGATAGAAAAATCTACCTGATTTAGGCATGTAACTTTCAGATCCATTGATGAGATCTCCAATGTCTGTTGCTCCAGAACATCACTTAACTTGTAAGCCACAGTACCAAGGTGGTCAATAGCATTGACAAGAGCTCTTACAGCGTAGTCCTTCAAATTATCCAGCACCCTTGTAAACAGCAAGAGAATACAGAGGAAAATTCACATGGCAAAGTATCATTACTTCTCTTTCCCATCAAAGGAGAAAGACAAAATGAATAATATCATTGTCCAAAAGAGTTTTCATACATGAACATCCAATGAAACACACAATCTCGCATTAAATATCACAAGAGCACCACATTTCTCCATTATTTACCGTCAAAAAAGGGTGCCAAAAACAACCAATCGAACACAGAAGGACCTCCAAAAAAACAGAGTTGAGCAAGATCACATGAGATAATTCTGCTGAAGTCTTACATTTGCTTCTGCTCACTGTGGAGATATGACTTCTCGCAATACTCTGCTGCGGAATGCAGTTGAGGCCGAAGGTTCTTGAGTTCCTGCAGAGACATGATATGATGATAAACAATGAATAACCCTATGCTAAAGTTGTGAAAATTGGAATGAATAGAAACCATGCATCAGCATAAAAAACACAAAAAGCCAATATCATAAAAAAGCACAACTGCTATCACCGAAATTGAACAAAATGTATGGTCCAAAAAGAATTGAACAAAATTGTCAACTAAATCAACTAACACGATGTAGAACAGTACACACTTCCCAAATCACATAACTCCGGATTTCCCATCGCTGACATGCAATTTTGTACCAAAATAATCATTGATTATCTATACGGGGACCAAAAGAATCGAACTGAATCGAACTCAACCAAGGTAATTTACATAACTCAACGCCAAATCCAAACACAGAACTATTACTCAAATTTACTCTCATTCTGTCCACTACGAAGCGAAAAAGACAAAATGAAGTCAAACTAAAGTCAAGCACAAATCTTCACAATCATATACCAATCTATTCCCAGATCTGATCCAATTTTTCCAGCCAAAACCCAAATATAATTAGAGAGAAAACAGTTATTATCACAATTGCAAGAGAATCACCTGTAAGGCAGTCACAAAACTCTTGCTTCTCTCCATCGATACCTCATCAAACGTCCTCGGTCGAGCTTTCTCCACCTCCATAGAACTGAAACACAACCGAAAAAAAAAACTCACAATACCACAAAGCTCGAAACACATTTATCAGGCAATATCTATAACAACGTTATTCCATTAGATAATTATCACAACATAAACTAAAAGTAATATTTACAAACTTTTCTAGATCACAAGCTTCGTTACTTCCACTAGTTTTTAATTGGTAATTTAATATAAACAGCCCCTAACCTATAGCACTCTTAGTCTCAATATTTGACACTAAAATATGTGCTGTAATTCTTGTTTAGCTAACCACGCAGTGAAATAACACAATTAAACAAATTTCTGAAATTTTAGAATTGGCCATTAAATGTATACATACGCATTCAGGCCCCAATTCACATACTCCAAAAACATTACTCCTGCCTGGACCCAAAACTAAGAATTTATTTAACTATTAAAACTTGATAATTACATCAAAACAACTACAGATTTTCCATCAATCAATTATATTATATCAAAAGTTTTCCAAAGTTTAACTAAAGTTTCAAAGACTGATTTTCGGTGGGATTTAACACTTAAACTGAAACCACTAAACTAGTTACTTTAAACAGTTCATTTCAATTATTTCAAGAAATACCATAACATAAATTGACTAATTAATTATTCGTAGACTAATCCCAAACATTCAGTAACAAAAGACAGGAAATTCATTACTTTCGTTCAGAAATTTAGGCCACTGTTTAAGAATCTTGAAGATCTCAGACTAGCATTGTATTCAATCATCAAACTTAAACCAAAACTCGTAATCTGGAAATTAATTATTCTTTTGACACAACGCGATAATAAACGGACATAATATCTTTAAACTTCAATAAGTTTAAACCAATAAACCAACGATTTCACAAGTCCCAATTACACCTAATTCCACATCCTCTATAAAGTATTTCCCTGAAGCATCAGAACCGAAAATGAGATCACAAAAATCAAATAAAAGTACCTGAAAGCTAAAGCGATCGGATGAAGTGAAGAACGATGCGTGAAGTTTTCTCCTCCTAATTCATTTTCCAGATCGGAGCTGATAAGGTTCTTCAGTTTTATTTATTTATTTATTTATTATTATTATTAGTGCAGTGTTATTCCACTCCAAACATGGTTTCTCCCATGCCATTAATAATATTTTTATTTTATTTTATTTATTAAAATGTCTTCAATTAACTTTCCTATTCTATTTACAATATTTCAATCTTGCCATTTCTAGTTTTCGCGTTTTCTCTTTCTTCGTCTTCTTTCCTTCATATTTTTTTAAAGTAAGCATCCAAAATTTTGAAGTTCTTGTTTAATGAAACTTTATAAAATATTCATAAAGTAATATGTTGGGTAAGTGTGCATGATTGAGTGTAATATTGGGATGGTTAACCTCCTGTGAAGTTCTAATGCGTCAAGCTGCTACGTGAAGTTGTTTGATCTAGTTTTCTAGGTGATCCGTAAAAGAGGGACACCAGATTTTAATTAAAAGGTAATATTGTCTTTGCGGGGGTCAACAGTAGAGAAATGATAATATTAACCTGAGAATGAGAGAGAACCAGCAGTAGGCACGCCCCTCCTTGAACTCATGGACTCAAAAACCCAACTCATCTATGTTGTCACAAGTATAAGAAAATAAAGTTGTGTTTTAACTAACGGCTATAACTTTTTGTCTAATGATAAGAGCTTGATCCTAACAATAACTAATATCTTTTACGTGCATATAAATGTTCAAAAACTTATATGCATGCATATATTTATATTTTTTGTTTTAATTTCAATATGATATGATGAATCAAATATGATAAATATAACATTTAGTAATTTAAAAAATTTTAAAAATAGATAAGATATTGAAATATTGAAAAATTAAAAATACAATAATTTCAATAAATTTATCAACCTTATTAAAATATTGTATGTATATATAGACCTGGCCACGGTCCGGGTCCGGTCCGGGTCCGGGTTGGCATTTAGCCAACCCTTAACCGGCCCGCCAATGACCGGTTTCGATCCGGTTAACCGCCGGTTCAGGGTCCGGGCTAAACCGTCCCATTTAAAAAAAAAAAAAAAAAATTCAGCGCCCCAGCGCTTCATTTTCAGCGCTGGGGCGCTACACCTTCGAATTTAATTCAAAGGGGCAGCGCCCCAGCGCTTCATTTTAAGCGCTGGGGCGCTATACCTTCGAATTCAATTCGAAGGGGCCGCGCCGCGCCCCAGCGCTTCATTTTCAGTGCTGGGGCGCTGAACCTTCTAAATTTTATTTTTTTAAAATTTTTAAACAAATTTTTAATAAAACATATTTTTTGAATAACCTCAATCAAATATTTCATATCTCCATAATAAAAATCTATTACATTTATTAAATAAACAATATATTAAATTTTCAACATCATAATATCTTATGACTTAATATTACAAATCTATTACATTTTATTTTATTTCACTCGTATTTCCTCTCGTCGTAGTTCCGGATGTTCCTTCGGTATCATCTTGGTCTTCTTCATCACTTTGAATATGTTGTGTTCGAGTAGCGGCTTTTGACCAATCATTGAGCAAACATTGGGCTTCCAAGTTTTCCGGCCTTAAGCTAGAACGTCTTTCGTCCAATATATTTCCTCCAATACTAAATGTTTGCTCCACTGCAACTGTTGAAACTGGACAAGCTAGAATTTCTTTTTCCATTATAGCCAAAATTGGATATATTTGTGTTTTTTGCGACCACCATCTCAAAATGTCGAAGTTTTCCTCGTCTGTATCACTAAAATCAAAAGTAGTGGTAAAATAATTCTCAAGTTCCTGACTGGAACTTGAGGATCCTCGTGGACGTTTCGTCCGTTCCCTTAATAAAAGTTGCGCTTTAGTAAGTTTAGAAGAAACATTACTAGTTGCAGTGGATTGTGTTTCATTTGAAACAATTTGTCCACCATATTTGATGTTATATTCATTATAAATATCAAGTAAATGAGTTTTAATATTAAACAAAATCAATGAGATAGAAGAAATCGTTTCCGCAATAGGCTCCAAAGATTCATAATATAATGTTAACATGTCGTTTAAGCCATCTAATTTAAGTCTAGGATCTAAAACAAAAGCACATAAAAAAATTTCAGGAATGAGCAAAAAATATTTTTCCCATTTTGCTTTCATGACGAGAATACATTGAGCTAAAGCACTATCATTAGAATTAACATGTTCATTAAAAATACAAGCAATGTTGCAACAATGTGTTAAAACTAAATGTGAAGTAAGGTAATAAACACCGGATAATTGGTCACTAGCATCATTAAAAACTTTTAAAATTTCACAAATACTAGTGCATATGTTCCATTGATTTGAAAACAAATAAATATCACGAGCTTGAACAAATTGATGAAAAAATGTACATAATAAATCTTTATATTCAAAATAGGATAATAACAATTTATATGTTGAATTCCAACGAGTTGGAACATCTCGTGCAAACCGCTTAGGCTTCATACCATTTACTCTACAAAATTTTCCCCATTGCTTCATAACTTGAGGATGCGTCCATAAATAATGAATAACGTTCCTAATTGGTTGAATATATATGCCTAAACTTTTTAGTCCATCTTGAACACACAAATTTAAAATATGACATGTGCATCTAATATGAAAAGATTTACCACCTAGTGATGGTTTACATATTTCAATAAGCTCATTAATACTAGAAGTATTTGCACTAGCATTATCAAAAGACATTGAAAAAACTTTGGTAGTTAGACCATATTCTTCTAAAATAACAAATATAAGTTGCGAAATATTTTGTACCGTGTGTGATTCGTTGAAACATCTATATGCAAGCAACCTTTTTTGAATGTTCCAATTATTATCAATCCAATGACATGTAATACCCATATATGAACAACTTTGCCAATGATCACTCCAAATATCGGAACACAAAGAAACTTTATTATTCAAACTATAAAATTCCTTAATTAATTCTTTCTTTTGATCAACGACTAACTTTTTCATTGTGCGTTTGAGACTATTTCTTGGAATACGTCTAATAGAAGGATTTGCACTTATAGAAAGCCAATTTTCAAAAGATAATTTATCACTAAAACTAAAAGAAAGTTGTTCAACCACACAAAATTTAGCCGTTTCTTCTCTAAATCTAGCTTCGTTATATTTAAATAGTTGAGATTCATTACCCGATTGAGAAGAGAATGCCAGAATTTGAGTTTGAGCACGATCAATACCAATTTCCATCGGATGATTTTTCTCGATATGTCACGTCAAAGTTCCATATCCACCTCCTTGTTTAAATTTGTAACATTTTGAACAATATTTGCATTTGGCTTGCAAATCACCGGAGGGAAGCGTCATCTTCTCAAAGTGTTTGGTGAAGATATCGGATGTCGGGCGAGGCACCGCTTGAGTTTGTCTTTGAGAGGCCGCCGGATCGTTCATACTTTCTTGGCTTGCATGATGACGTGATGGTGGTTGTTGTTGTTCAACTTGTTGTCTTTGTTGCGCCTCTTGTCGAATTTCTTGAATTTCATCATCGGAATATTCAAGATCAAATCCATCGACATTGAATTGAGGATACTCGACCTCGGGTGGTATGATGCTCTTTTCCTTTCATTTTCCTTTGTCACCCCTACGACTTGATCCCGCTCCGGACATTTGTAATTGTATAAATATGAAAATAAATTAACAATTGACAATATACCAATAATCGAAACTTGATATTTTTGATAATTCAAGAAATTGAAATGAATTGAGAATAGAGAGAATGAAGAGTAAATTGTGTAAACAAAATGAAAGGGGGTTGGGGGGTATTTATAGATAAAGAATAAAAAATAAAATTTTTTTTTTAAAAAAAAAAAAAAAAACCGACCGACCCGGCGGGTCGAGCAGGTTGACCGGGTCTACAACGGCCACAAAATCCTGGCCGTTGAATGATCCAACGGCCACTTGGTAGTGGCCGTTGGATCATGTGGCGCCCGGATGGGTGCCACGTGTCCAACCCGGCGGGTCGGACCCGTTCAACCCGGTGGGTTGGACCGCCGGGTTCCCGGTTTTCCTAAGAGAAAACCGGAACCGGACCGCCTATGGGCCGGTCTGGTTCCGGTTCCGGGTCGGGCCCGTTGACCCGGTTAACCGGCCCATTGACCACAGGCCGGTTCCGGTCCGGGTCCGGGCCCAACCCGGCCCTTGGCCAGGTCTATGTATATATGACGATACATTTGTAATTTTCGTTTAGCCTTCACTAATAAAGGGTTTGTATTTTCTCTTATAATCTTGGAAATCATCGTCAATAAGAGTGCATCCATTTTGAGTTGGGCTATAGCAACTCGAAATTGAACGTGTTCTATTTTCTCTCATGATCTTGGAAATCATCGTTAATGAGAATGCATCCATTTCGAGTTAGGCTATAGCAGCCGAGTCTTCATGTGCGGTATAGCTCCGAGCATTGAAGTTGGCATTTTTGTTTCTGCCCAGACCATAATCCGTTGTTCTAGAGAGGGAGTATCTGAAAAAAATTCCAGGTTTCAAAATTCTGAAAATGGACTTCAGTTCTATACTTGGCCACTTGTCAAAACACTTCATTCTTTCTTGAATTTGGGCTTCCACTTCCTACAATTCTAGATTGATTGTTGTCTATGTGCTTGATATGAATTCAGAAACTTGTTTTTTGCCCTTGTCGGCCTTGCCCTTGAACTGTTCCAGCATGGAATCTGATGATGTCAAAAATTTCCCTCGGGTTTGGTCTGGTAGAATGGATTCTCCAACTCCTTTATCAAGCAGGTCGGGTTAGGGGGGTGCCGAAAGTATTTTCGGCATGGCCTCTTCGATGCCTTGCTGTTGCTTGTGCAGAATTCATTAGTGCCAGACCTGACCTGCTTGATAAAGGAGTTGGAGGATTCATTCTATCAGACCGAACCCGAGGGAAATTTTTGACATCATCAATTGGCGCCGTCTGTGGAAAATTAAAGAAAAAGGGCTAGGATGCCCAATCAGAATGAAGAAATTAAAATCCAAACATGGAGCAATCGGTGGAGCAAGCTGTTCAAAGGGCTTTGACAAAAAGGGATCAGGCTAATCCTGTGCACCCTAATCAAAACGCTCATGTGGATGAAATCAAAAGGCTGAAAGAAGAGATGGAGCAACTTAAGAAAAAGAAGGCCGGGTACCTAGCTACCACGGTTAGGAGCATCCCTTTCACTCCAGAGATATTGGATGCAGACCTCCCAAACCACTTTAAATTACCTCACATCAAGGAATATGATGGCAAAGGGGATCCTGAAGAACTTCTAGCACACTTTGAGAATGCTGCGCTGTTGCATAAATACTCCGACCCGATCAAGTGTAGGGTTTTCCTTACTACTCTTGTCGGACCAGCCAAGCAATGGTTTAACTTGCTACGCCCAGGGGAAATCAGGGAATTTATCTGCATCACTTTGCAAGTATCAAAAAGCATCCTACCACTACTTTCAGCCTCTTTGCAATCAAACAGCATGAACAAGAGAATTTGCGGGCATATATTCGAAGGTTTAGCTCTTTGGCACTCGAAGTGCCAATGGCTACACCCGACCTACTCATCAGTGCCTTCATGCAAGGGCTGAATACAAAAGATTTTCTCAAATCCTTAATTAAGAGGCCACCCAAAACTTACGAAGAACTTCTTGCCCGAGCTGAAAAGTATGTTAACATGGAAGAGATATAGACTTTGCGAGCAAGCGTAAAGAGGGAACATCCAAAAAGTTCGAAAAGTAGTAGAGTCCCGATC
Organism: Henckelia pumila; assembly: GCF_033568475.1. Classification (NCBI taxonomy): domain Eukaryota; kingdom Viridiplantae; phylum Streptophyta; class Magnoliopsida; order Lamiales; family Gesneriaceae; genus Henckelia; species Henckelia pumila. The sequence goes on from NC_133122.1 coordinate 160,626,688, forward strand.
AGTAATCCCAAGGTAGGGCAACCAGCTTGACCCGCACTCTAAGGGGGAATTTACTTCTTTCACTCCTTTACGCATGAGCAAGACCCGAGACTTAAGAATTTGTGATGATCGACAACTTACACAGAGGCCTTTGTGGACCAAGCAAGGGCCTTGAAATCGAGAATCAGATAAATATTGTCACTTTCACAAGGATTATGGGCATACAACGGAGGACTGTCGTCAATTAGATCAAGAGATTGAAAGGATAATGCAGCAAAATCCTAAAACAAAGAACAAATTGACTGGTCAAGAGGGATACTAATCGAATAAAAGCAACGTGGAAGATCTGGTCAACCTAGACAAAGAGCCAGGACTGCCCCTCCTCAAGGGGATGTCCATCGACCAAATCAGGATCAGGTCAGGAATGACCAAAGATCAGCTCCGCCAGCTCGGGGAATTATTAACATGATTTCAGGAGGGCCAACTGATGGAGATTCCAACATATCCAGGAAAACTAGCAGCAGAAAATTAATAAATATGGAGATTAGTAATCAAGTCGTCCATTCTGGCCCGACCCTTTCTTTTGGGCCAGAAGATTTGAAAGTGGTTTCTAGCAACCATAATGATGCGCTGGTGATAAGAACCACGGTTTGCAAATTATGAGGTGGCCCGGATATTTGTGGATTCAGGCAGTTCTGTCAACGTTCTATTCCAGGAAGCAATAAATCAAATGGACTTGGGGCAGTATAAGATGGAGTCCGTCGTGACATCACTCTTTGGTTTCACAGGTCATGCAATCCAACCTGTTGGGTTAGTGCACCTACCAATAACTTTGGGAAAAAGTCACTCTCGCAAGACCCGGATTGTAAGTTTCATTATATTCGTTGCCCCATCGGCCTATAATGCCATACTAGGAAGACCATCCATGACCAATTTCATGGTTGTAGCATCAGCTCTGCATCAGAAAATAAAGTTCCCGATTGGTAATGAGGTCGGCAAAGTACAAGGTGATCAAGTTATTGCCCGCAAGTGTTATGTGAAGGAGGTCAGAATAGAACAAAAAGTGGCCAGATGTTTCCCGACCTGGACTCTCAAGCATGGAACAATTCAACTTGATAGAGGACACATCTGTCACTGCTGAAGAAGAATTTGAGGAAATCATGATCTCCACTCCTTTTGGGATGGTAAAGGTTGCTCGCACCCTTGAAGCACAGTTGAAGAAACCCTTATTGGAATTCTTGGAAAAAAAATAACGATGTTTTTGCGTGGTCAGTTGCAGATTTGGTATGGGTACGTCGGGAGGTAGCAGAACATAAGCTCAATGTAATAAAGGATTGTCATCCTATTATTCAAAAGAAGCGTCACTTTGGTCACGAAAAAGATGCGGTAATAAAGGAACAAGTAGACGAGTTATTCAGGACTGGACACATTGAGGAAATCCACTTCCCGACCTGGTTATCTAACATAGTCCTAGTTCCAAAGTCTACGGGAAAATGGCGCATGTGTGTAGATTTTTGAGATCTAAATAAATCTTGCCCTAAAGATTGCTAACCCCTACCTAGAATCGATCAGTTTGTCGATTCAACTACAGGACATGAATTACTCTGCTTCTTGTATGTTTATCAAGGATATCATCAGATCCTTTTAGCAAAGGAAGACAAAGACAAGGTGAGTTTTGTTACATCAACGGGAACTTACTGCTATGTGGTCATGCCATTTGGGATTAAAAATGTTGGGGCTACATATCAAAGATTTATGGATAAAGTATTCAAGCAACAAATTGGAAAGAATATTGAAGTCTATGTGGATGACATCCTGGTCAAGACCCGAATTGCCGATCAGTTCATTACCAACCTAACTCAAAACCTTTCAAACGCTGAAAAATTATCAGTTGAAGTTAAACCCTAACAAGTGCACTTTTGGAGTTTGGGCTGGAAAGTTCCTGGGTTACATGGTTAAAAAAAGGGGAATTGAGGTCAATCCTGAAAAAGTCCAAGCTATCATCTCCATGAGTTATCCCCGGAATATACAGGAGGTACAAATATTAACAGGAAGAATTACAGTGTTAGCTCGGTTTATAAGCAGATCTGCAGATAAAAGCTTATCTTTCTTTAAAGCACTATGAAATACAAAAAAATTTGAATAGAATGAGGACAGTGAAAAAGTTTTTCAGGACTTAAAAGCTTATTTAAGGCAGTTGTCTGTGCTAACAAGCTTGTTCAAGGGGAAGAGTTATTCCTCTTTTTGGTTGTCACTCTCCGAGCAGCCAGCTCGGTCCTGGCCAGAAAGGAAGGGATAAATCATCAACCAGTTTACTTTGTTAGTCATGCCTTGAAGGGAGCCGAACTCAATTACTTAACTCAAAAAAAAGCTTGCCTTAACCCTAGTTATCACAACAAGGAAATTAAGGCCTTACTTCCTCTCACATCCCATCACCGTGCTCACAAATAGTGCTTTGGGAAAAATTGCATCTAACCCAGATGCATCAGGAAGACTTGTCAGGTGGATTATAGAGTTGAGTGAATATGATATTAAATTTGAACCCCGAAAATCTATAAAAGTGCAAGCCCTAGCCGACTTCTTGGCAGAGACAGTGCAATTAGATCAAGAAGAAATATGGAAAATTTTTGTACATGGGTCATCATGCCAAACAGGAAGTGGGGTTGGAATTGTTATCATATCGCCTTGGGGTGAAGAAAACAATCTCTCCATTAGGTTGGACTTCCAAGCCTATAACAATGAGACAGAATATGAGGCGTTATTACTTGGACTCAAGGCAGCACGAAACTTGGGTATTTTCCGAGCTACTCTATATTTCGATTCCCAATTAGCCATCCAGCAGAGCAATGGAAAGTTTGAAATCAAAGATGAGAAGATGATGAAATATACCAAAGTATTAGACAAGGCCAAAGAAGGATTCACCGAGCTGAACATGGAGCTCATTCCCCGAGCTGAAAATATTAAGGCCGACCATTTGGCTCGTCTGGCTAGCCTTGAGCGATCGGCCTGATCCCATTGTCTCAGGTCAAGAGCTTGTGTCTCAACTGAAAACTCTTGATGAAATGATAGTGATAGGTGTGTTTTAGTTGCATATTTTAATGAAGTTTTACTGTCGTTTAGCATGCATTTATTTAGTTGATTTAAGTATTTTGTATATATTTCATGCATCATGTCTACATAGCATGCTCCCGGATTTATTGTGTAGGAAACAACTTTTTATTAAGAAATTTTGGAGTGCAAAAGAAGTGAAGAAGAGAAGCAAATAAAGATGATGGAAAAGTAGAGCAGTTCGTTAGAGCTGTTAACGAACATCTCTACCCAGAACAGCTCTACCAACAGCTCTAACAAAGCGCCCTTGAAGGAGTACTATCGCTCTAACGAAGGGCTCTTACTGTAGAAAAGGAAGGAAAGAAAGGATGATGCGCTGTTGGAGTTGTGGTTAGCGCTAGTCTTAAGCACTATCGCGCTTGAGCAGGTTGTTAGCGCTACAGACAATAAAATTGGCGCAATATGGAGCGCTATTGCACAACAATGAGGAGAAGTTGGCGCAGCTGTTGAGCGCAATCGCGCATGAGGAATTGTGAGGGCGTTAGTTTATGTGCTGCTGTGTTTGTGAGGAAAGTAGTGGCCGCTCGATCGGGTGTTCTTTACCGATCGAGCGGGACACTTGAGAAATCAAAGGCAGAGAGTTGGCATAATTCTCTCGCTCGATCCGCTGACTTCGTCCGATCGAGCGAGCTATCGCGCAGACTTAAAAAAATTAAATTTTGAAAATTTAAAATATTATTTTGCGGGCTTTATTTCGTGGGATTTTCAAAGCAATATAAATACATATTTTAGACCGCAGAAAAGGGGGGGATCGACGCAGAGGAGCAGATTTCTGAGACGGCTGCAGAGAAAATTTATCTGGGCGGCTAAGTTCTTCTCTGTTTTTAGATTTTAATCTTTTTAGTTTTTGTACTTGGTTAAGGAAGACGAAACCCTTGATTTTATTATATTTGTGAGATTCAGTTTTTTAGTGTTTAATTCAATTTGAGTATCAAGAGTTGTTCTGGTTTATCTCATGATTGTGTGTTTGATTATTAGATTGATCACCTGATAATTCTTTCGTACAATCTATCGCTAAATTAGAATTCAAATCCGTAATTGTTTGAACCATCTAATTTATGAAGAAACTATGATTAATATTTTCTGTTGTTGAATTTGTTAAATCGTAGGAACAACAATTGACTAGGCTAAATACATCCGCTGGTGCATGTGTTGTCTAGATTCATCAGTTTCACTCATATGAATGCTACCTTAGATTTAAATCTAGATCGCTAGTATTTGGGTTAATTTATTGGTAAGGGTTAATCTAAAACGCTGGCGTCTAATTAACTAAGATTAAGGTGGAACAAGAATTAAATTTTCAATGGTGAATATTCAATGAAAATTAATTATTTTTAGAGAATCGATGATCGAGTGAATGATTTCAAGGGTGTAGTAGACCGATACCAAGACTTGTTTTTTTTATTGATTTCTCTAGTTTAATTTAATCTTGCATGTTAATTGTTTTAAATTCCAAACCCCTTTTATTTATTTCAAGTATTTTTAAGAACACAAATAAATTTTACTTTTCTCGTGGGAACGATCCCTACTCTCGCTACTACATGTTTATTTAGTTAATCTGAGTTGGGTTAATTTGGGCGCGACACGACTAAGCGCTACCAAATTTTGGCGCCGTTTCCGGGGAAAGGCGTTTAATTTATTTGTGTTTTTGTTTTTTTTTTGTTTTGTTTTTTGTTTTGTTATTATTCCTCCTAGTGCTACTCTGGTTTTTTCGTGCATGTAGGTGAATCTTCGGAAGAAGAAGAAGTTCCATACGACCCAGAGATAGAAAGAATTTTGCATAAGCGAAGGGGGATTCTTGCGGTGTGATACTTCGAGATGTCAAATCGACAAGTATTAGCAAGTTTTATCCAGCAACACGGAGAGTCATTCTACGCATCATGGAAGAGATTCAAAGATTTGGAAACCATCTTCCGGATTCATGATTTTTCTAAATATTCTCTACTTACATATTTTCTTAATGGTTTGGATGCAGTGACAAGAAAATGGGTAATTGATGGAGCTTTCACAACCGGTATATCAATATTTTGCCGAGATGCTGATAGCATGAGACACCTATTGGATGATATGGCAGAGTTTGACTATTAACGGTATTCGCAATCTCAATACCCAGATTTTATAGACCAAACATTTGAGCTTCAAAAGGAGGAGGGAAGTTGTTCGCAATTGATCTTAAATCCGCTGGAGGATATAATGAGCAAGCTTGTGGCATCGACTGTGGAAACTGTAGAAGATCTAAAAAAATTCTAGATGTCACCTTGTGGAGAAAATGGAGAATATCAAGAGATCAATCTGCCATGAACACAAAGAACAGGAAGTGAAGCAAGATACTCAAGCAGTGACCAACCCAATTTGGTTTAATGATGATGGCTCAGAGAACCAGGATTGGGAGTGCGAATCAATTCCTACTGAAGATTTAGAGGTGTTTGAGTCTTCTCTTCTTATTGAACCGCAGTTAGAAGATGTTATGGAAGAAATAGGGTATGATGGAAATATTTTGCCACTCAAGTTTGAGGATGACAGAATTCAAGAGTCTATCAATTTGAGCTCATCGATAGTATTATCATACACACATCCCCAAAATCCTTCCTTTCCATCAGTACCAGTTTCAAAAGATGTTGGCTTCCTAGAGCCCACCGAGATGTTCTCTTCCTATATTTACCAGCCGCTATGGAGTGTTGCTGAGGTGACGAGCTTTAACTATTTACTTCTAGCCAAGCTTGAGGGCACATGGAACAAAGACCCATTTGTGGTGTCATATGACACTTACTTTGGGCGTCAGCTGCTCTTTGAGGAGTGCTTCTGAGGGTCGGGCCGACGACTGTAAAAAGAGGCGCTGACTGGGAGGCAACCCAGTGTTTTTTTTTCTTTTCTTTAGTTTTAATCTTTCATTTTGTTTTTGCATTTATTTTTGTTGTTTTTAGAAACCGAATGCCGCCACCTCCGTAGTCAAAGTTTCAATATGATTCTTCCGTGATGCTGTCAGACGTTGAAAAGGATAGTGCCAACACTTCAACCAGGGGAGTTTCGTTTTACATTTTTGCATTGCATTGTGTTTAGTTGTTTGTTTGTGTTTTGTGTTTTGATGCATTGAGGGAAATGCTTCATTTAGGTGGGGGGGGGGGGGGGGTGTATTCATATTGTTGCATTTGTTTTGTTGTGTTATTGCATTTAATTTGTGATTTGTTGTGTCGTTGTTTGTGTTGTTCGAATGCATGAGTTGGGGATGAGATTTTAGCCTATGATGAGGTAGTTGAAAAATGATGAATTTTTGAAAATTTTTGGCCCTTGATCAGATTTGAGAAACCGTAGGTTGTTTGTTGAATATTTTTAAGCACGCATGTTTAACCTGATGAATTATAGCGATGTATTAGATACTGTGGATGTCTGTTGGACCATTGCATGGCAATAGGTGTTTGGGGAACTTGATAGTGCTTGAATCTTGACGATCTATTTGATATGGCATATACACTCTTGGGCGCACCTTTTAAACAATTTTTATGCTATGTTTACAAAAATGCAATTGACTCCATCCGGGTTGCGAGCGAGATATTTGAAATCCGATTCGTCTTGTTTTTTGGCTATGTATGCAGATAAAATGGGGTTAAACTTTTGAAGATTTTTTGAAATAACAATTCCATCCGGACTTGGAATGTGAATGAAATTTTATTCACTATTTTATAACTAAGTTTGCGGATTCCATGGGATTGTAGTTCCATCCGGGCTATAGACGAGGGGATTGAAATTCTAATCCTATCTAGTTATAGCTAAGTCTGCGGGTAATTATTGGAACTTTTAAAATGTCGGGTGCAAAATCCGACGGTGCGTAATTATTTCTCAAGGGAGTTGTGTTGTGTTGATAGATTGTTGAGATGAGAGTTCTTGATTGTGAGACTTGCACTGAATTGTTTTAGGTCGGCGAACAGTCTTGAAGCTTTGTCTTTTGAAGTTTCATGTAGCTGGGGTAACATGTCACACACGCACGTTCGCATTCAACTGAAGGTGTATCATTGATAATCGAAAGTCGTTGCAAGTTTGTTTTTTGTGGGAAAACTTCTTGGAGGCTATGATGTCATGATTCATCCTTGCTTATGTGTTTGTTCTGTTTCATATTATTTTTGCATAACTTGCTCGAGGGCGAGCAAGGATTAAGTGTGGGGGTATTTGATAGGTGTGTTTTAGTTGCATATTTTAATGAAGTTTTACTGTCGTTTAGCATGCATTTATTTAGTTGATTTAAGTATTTTGTTTATATTTCATGCATCATGTTTACATAACTTGCTCCCGGATTTATTGTTTAGGAAACAACATTTTATGAAGAAAGTTTGGAGTGCAAAAGAAGTGAAGAGAAGAAAATAAAGATGATGGAAAAGTAGAGCGGTTCGTTAGAGCTGTTAACGAACAGCTCTAACAAAGCGCCCTTGAAGGAGTGCTATCACTCTAACGAATGGCTCTTACTGTAGAAAAGGAAGGAAAGAAAGGATGATGCGCTGTTGGAGTTGTGGTTAGCGCTAGTATTAAGTGCTATCGCGCTTGAGCAGGCTGTTAGCGCTATAGACAATAAAGTTGGCGCAATAAGGAGCGCTATCGCGCAGCAATGAGGAGAAGTTGGCGCAGCTGTTGAGCGCAATCGCGCATGAGGAATGGTGAGGGCGTTAGTTTCTGTGCTGCTGTGTTTGTGAGGAAAGTAGTGGCCGCTCGATCGGGTGTTCTTTACCGATCGAGCGGGACACTTGAGAAATCAAAGGCAGAGAGTTGGCATAATTCTCTCGCTCGATCCGCCGACTTCGTCCGATCGAGTGAGCTATCGCACAGACTTAAAAAAATTGAATTTCGGAAATTTAAAATATTATTTTGCAGGCTTTATTTTGTTGGCTTTTCAAAGCAATATAAATACATATTTTAGACCACAGAAAGGAGGGGATCGACGCAGAGGAGCAGATTTCTGAGATGGCTGCAGAGAAAATTCATCTGGGCGGCTAAGTTCTTCTCTGTTCTTAGATTTTAATCTTTCTAGTTTTTGTACTTGGTTAAGGAAGACGAAACCCTTGATTTTATTATATTTGTGAGATTCAGTTTTTTAGTGTTTAATTCAATTTGAGTATCAAGAGTTGTTCTGGTTTATCTCATGCTTGTGTGTTTGATTATTAGATTGATCACCTGATAATTCTTTCGTACAATCTATCGCTAAATTAAAATTCAAATCCGTAATTGTTTGAACCATCTAATTTGTGAAGCAACTATGATTAATATTTTCTGTTGTTGAATTTGTTAAATCGTAGGAACAACAATTGACTAGGCTAAATATATCCGCTGGTGCATGTGTTGTCTAGATTCATCAGTTTCATTCATATGAATGCTACCTTAGATTTAAATCTAGATCGCTGGTATTTGGGTTGATTTATTGGTAAGGGTTAATCTAGAACGCTGATGTCTAATTAACTAAGATTAAGGTGGAACAGGGATTAGATTTTCAATGGTGAATATTCAATGAAAATTAATTATTTTTAGAGAATCGATGATCGAGTGAATGATTTCAAGGGTGTAGTCGACCGATACCAAGGCTTGTTTTTAATTGATTTCTCTAGTTTAATTTAATCTTGCATGTTAATTGTTTTAAATTCCAAACCCTTTTTATTTATTTTAAGTATTTTTAAGAACACAAATAAATTTCGCTTTCCTCGTGGGAACGATCCCTACTCTCGCTACTACATGTTTATTTAGTTAATCTGAGTTGGGTTAATTTGAGCGCGACACGACTAAGTGCTACCAGATAGCTCAAGTTCTAGAAGGGGATTGGAGATATGAGATACACAAATATCTGACTAAGAAAGAACTACCGGGTGATAATAAGAAAGCTAAGGAGATAAAACAAAGAGCACTTTGTTTCGTCATGATCGACCAAATTCTGTTCAAAAGATCTTTCTCTCAACCTTTGTTAAAGTGTTTGGGTCTTGACGAGGCGAATTATGTATTACACGAAATTCATGAAGGCTCTTGCGGAAGTCACCTAGGCAGTCTTGCTCTAGCTCGAAAAGCTCTGTTAGCTGGATTCTTTTGGCCCACTATGCAAAAAGACTCATCAGCTCTGGTAAATTCATGTTATAATTGCTAGAGACATGCCAACCTACTGTGAAAACCCGCGGAATACATGAAAGCGGTCGTGGATACTTGTCCTTTTGATCAATGGGGGATGGATATTATGGGGCCATTTCCTATTAGCATGGGCCAAAGAAAATTCTTATTGGTTTCAGTCGATTATTTTTCTAAATGAGTAGAGGCCGAGCCTCTAGCTAAAATTACAGAAAAAGAAGTGCTTGGTTTTTTATGAAAAAATATAGCGTGCCGTTTCGGGATCCCGCGTAGGTTGGTGTCAGACAATGGGAGACAGTTCTGTGGAGCTAAAGTCCGCGCATGGTGTCAAGAGATGAATATTGAACAAGTTTTCACATCTGTCGCATACCCACAAGGAAATGGACAAGTGGAGGTCACCAACATAACAATAGTTCAAACTCTCAAAACACGACTAGACACAACCAAGGGTAAGTGGGTAGCAAGAATAGGGATCGTTCCCACGAGGAAAGTGAAATTTATTTGTGTTCTTAAAAATACTGGAAAGGGGATTTGGGAATTTTATCAACTACAATGCAAGAATTAAAATAAGAAAAATCAATAAAATAACGATACTTGGTATCAGTCGACTACACCCTTGAAATTATTCATTCGATCATTGATTCCCTAAAAATAATGAATTCACATTGAATATTCATCATTGAAAATTTAATTTTTGTTCCACATTAATCTTAGTTAATTAGAAACCAGTGTTCTATATTAACCCTTACCAATAAATCAACCCAAATACCAGCGATCTAGATTTAAATCTAAGGTAGCATTCATATGAGTGAAACTGATGAATTTAGACAACATATGCACCAGCGGATGTATTTAATCTAGTCAATTGTTGTTCATACGATTTAACAAATTCAACAGCAGAAAATGTTTATCATAGTTGCTTCAAAAATCAGATGATTCAAATAATTACGGATTTGAATTCTAATTTAGCGGTAGATTGTACGAAAGAATTATCAGATGATCAATCTAATAATCAAACACATAAGCATGAAATAAATCAGAACAACTCTTGATACTCAAATTGAATTAAACACTAAAAAACTGAATCTCACAAATATAATAAAATCAAGGGTTTCGTCTTCCTTAACCAAGTACAAAAACTAAGAAAGAATTGATGAAGAAACTAAATCTAAGAATTGGAAAGATAAAACCTAGCCTCCAGAGCGTTCTTCGCGTTCCAAGCTGTCCAATCTGATATATTTTTGAGTTCTAGATGATATTTAAAGTATAGAGTCCTTCCCATGAAAGTTTCCTATTTAAAATATAAATTCCTGACTTTTCGTCTCGCCCGATCGATCGGTTAAAGTTGGCGGATCGAGCGAGCATAAAATTGCCAACTTTCTATCCAACTTTTATTTCTGCTCCCGCTCGATCGGTTATATTTGACGGATCAAGCGAGCAGCTTTTTTCCCAGCGAGCAGCGATTTTGAAAAATTTATATCCGGAGATCTAGCCGTCGGATTGAGCTGAAATTTGGGCAGCAGCTTCAAAACATATTGAATTGTATGCTGAATGGTAGAGATTGGATTTGAAGCTCTCTAAAATTAAAAATAATTTTTGGATCATTGCTGCTCCGTAATTCTTCTCTTATCTCGCTCTTTCCTTCCATCTTTAGCTCATTTTCTTCACTTTTCCTATATAAAATCACATACAATGATTAGTAACTATAACATGAATTTAATCAATCAAAATACACCTAATCATCACAAATTAACTCAATCAAACATAGAAAAATACCATCACATCAAATTCCCCCTACTTAATCCTTGCTCGCCCTCGAGCAACACAAAACCAAAATAAGTTCAAACTCATAATCCATAACAAAAATAACCACGATCTTAACATTTGTACCTCAGCAATTAACTCAATCCATGATCAAAAAAGGCGTTAAAATGCTAACAACGGAACAATTTCAATATCCAGACATTTCAACTCGAGATATAGCCTCGAACGTGTGTGTGTGTATGGTCATTAGCCAGTGTCATGCACACTTCACAGATCTATTCAATGTAAAACCCCACAACAGCTCAAGTTGCACACCAACAAATCAAATTAAACCATTGAGAAATTTTATAGTCTTTTCACTTGTCTGAGTAATTGCACCCGGTTATCCTCAACTCCGTACATTCTCCTCCATATTTAACCATTGGAATTTATAGGACTAGAATTTCAATCCTCATTCCAATGCTTTCCCTCACCTTACTAACTCCATTCTTTACTCTCTTTTTTTTCTTTTTCCGATTAAGCTCAAGAGGGAGGTTGATAGGCTAGCGACTTCCTAAGACTATCACAAGGCTCGCACGGCCTTCACTATGTCATATACAATTCACTAGCCATGACTGATGCGTGCTAAAAAATATTCAAGAACCACATCAAAGTTTAATTTGCATTGGATATCAAAGTGTTCCAAAGTTAGCAAATCATCTATTTTCAAAAGCATGCACGTCATCAATTAAAATTCATCATGGGCTAGTGATTTTCAACAGTCAAATTCATCACAAACTATGAGTTCTAATTTTTTTTTTTTCATAAAAACCGGCTAAATTCTCTCAATGACTGGCTAAGTCCTCTCCCCCATACTTAAAATCTTACATTGTCCCCAATGTAAGCAAAAATTCAAAACAAAAATAAAAAAAACTAAGAATGAAAGAAAATAATCCCCTTGGGTTGCCTCCCAAGCAGCGCTTGATTTTCAGTTTTCAGCTTGACCCTCAGAAGCACTCCTCAAAGAGCGGCTGACGCCCAAAGTAAGTGTCATATGACACCACAAATGGGTCTTTGTTCCATGTGCCCTCAAGCTTGGCTAGATGTAAACAGTTAAAGCTCGTCACCTCAGCAACACTCCATAGCGGCTGGTAAACATGGGAAGAGAACACCTTCGTTGGCTCTCGGACGCCAACATCTTTTGAAACTGGTACTGATGGAAGATAAGGATCTTGGGGATGTGTGTATGATAATACTATCGATGAGCTCATATCGATAGACTCTTGAACTCCGTCATCCTCAAACTCGAGTGGTAACATATTTCAATCATACGAAATTTCTTCCAGAACATCTTCCGACTGAGGTCCAATAAGAAGAGAAGACTCAAACACCTCTAAATCTTCAGTAGGAATTGATTCGCACTCTCAATCCTGGTTCTCTGAGTCATCATCATTAAACCAAATTGGGTTGGTCACTGCTTGAGTATCTTGCTTCACTTCTTGTTCTTGGTGTTCCTGGGGAATTGATCTCTTGATATTCTCCATGTGCTCCACAAGGTGACATCTAGAATTTTTTAGATCTTCTACAGTTTTCACAGTCGATGCCACAAGCTTGCTCATTATATCCTCCAGCGGATGTAAGATCAATTGCGAACAACTTCCCTCCTCCTTTTGAAGCTCAAATGTTTGGTCTATAAAATCCGGGTATTGAGATTGCGAATACCGGTAATAGTCAAACTCTGCCATATCATCCAACAGGTGTCTCATGGTATCAGCATCTCGACAAAATATGTAAGGAGAGAATAGTTAGAACAATCATGATACCGGAAGATGGTTTCCAAATCTTTGAATCTCTTCCATGCTGCGTAGAATGACTCTCCGTGTTTCTGGATAAAACATGCTAATACTTGTCAATTTGATATCTCGAAGTATCACACCGCAAGAATCCCCCTTTGCCTATGCAAAATTCTTTCTATCTCTGGGTCGTATGGAAATTCTTCTTCTTCCGAAGATTCACCTACACGCATGAACAAACAAGAGTAGCACTAGGAGGAATAATAACAATAAAAAAAACAAAAACACAAATAAATTAAACGCCTTTCCCCGGCAATGGTGCAAAAATTTGGTAGCGCTTAGTCGTGTCGCGCCCAAATTAACCCAACTCAAATTTACTAAATAAACATGTAGTAGCGAGAGTAGGGATCGTTCCCACGAAAAAAGTGAAATTTATTTGTGTTCTTAAAAATACTGGAAAGGGGATTTGGGAATTTTATCAACTACGATGCAAGAATTAAAATAAGAAAAATCAATAAATTAAAGATACTTGGTATCAGTCGACTACACCCTTGAAATTATTCATCCGATCATTGATTCCCTAAAAATAATGAATTCACATTGAATATTCATCATTGAAAATTTAATTCATGTTCCACCTTAATCTTAGTTAATTAGAAACCAGTGTTCTAGATTAACCCTTACCAATAAATCAACCCAATTACCAGCGATCTAGATTTAAATCTAAGTTAGCATTCATATGAGTGAAACTGATGAATGTAGACAACACATGCACCAGCGGATGTATTTAATCTAGTCAATTGTTGTTCCTACGATTTAACAAATTCAACAGCATAAAATATTAATCATAGATGCTTCACAAATCAGATGATTCAAAAAATTATGGATTTGAATTCTAATTTAGCGATAGATTGTACGAAAAAATTATCAGGTGATCAATCTAATAATCAAACACACAAGCATGAAATAAATTAGAACAACTCTTGATACTCAAATTGAATTAAACACTAAAAAACTGAATCTCACAAATATAATAAAATCAATGGTTTTGTCTTCCTTAACCAAGTACAAAAACTAAGAAATAATTGAAGAAGAAACTAAATCTAAGAATTGGAAAGATAAAACCTAGCCGCCAGAGCGTTCTTCGCGTTCCAAGCCATCCAATCTGATATATTTTCGAGTTCTAGATGATACTTAAAGTATAGAGTCCTTCCCATGAAAGTTTCCTATTTAAAATAAAAATTCCTGACTTTTCGTCTCGCCCGATCTATCGGTTAAAGTTGACGGATCGAGCGAGCAGCTTTTTTCCCAGCGAGCAGCGATTTTGAAAAATTTATATCCGGAGATCTAGCCGTCGGATTGAGCTGAAATTTGGACAGCAGCTTCAAAACATATTGAATTCATTCTGAACAAGGGAGATTGGATTTTAATCTCTCTAAAATTAAAAATAATTTTTGGATCATTGCTGCTCCGTAATTCTTCTCTTATCTCGCTCTTTCCTTCCATCTTTAGCTCTTTTTCTTCACTTTTCCTATATCAAATCACATACAATGATTAGTAACTATAACATGAAGTTAATCAATCAAAATACACCTAATCATCACAAATTAACTCAATAAAACATAGGAAAATACCATCACATCAGCTATGGTCATACCGAACTACTGCTAGATCAGGGACAGGAGAAACACTGTTCAGCATGGTATACGGCACTGAGGTTGTCCTTCCAATAGAGATAGGGCAGGAAAGTGCGCGGATAATGGCGTATGGAGACAACAATCAAGAACTGCGGGCAATGGATTTGGACTTATTGGATGAGAATAGGACCCGCGCAGCAATAAGGCTTGCAGCTTATCGCAAAAGAATGACCCAGGCCTACAGTAAAATAGTGTACCCTAAGGTTTTTCACGAAGGAGACTTGGTTATGCGAAAGATACAACATCCAGGAGAAAGAGGAAAGTTAGATGCCAAGTATGAAGGACCATTCAAGGTGATAGGAAAAGCTGGAATAGCCGCCTATTACTTGGCAGATGCCCAAGGCAAGAAGGGTAAAAGGCCGTGGAATTCTCAACACTTGAAAAGATACTATCCCTAGCAGGTCAGCTAGGCTTATTCATGTGATATAGCTCATTGAGCTGGTCATTTACCAATTAGTCATCCTTTTTGTGCTATTTATCTCTCATTTAGAGTCAATACTTTAATTCAGTTGCAAGAGTCAGTCAAGTTTTATTCAGAGTCGGTCCTTTTTTAGTAAGTCAATAATTTTGCAAAAATCAGTCCTATTTTATGGAATCTATTTTATAAAAAAATTTTGGGAAGCATTCTTTTTCAATTAAATATCACCACTTAAAACATGCATAAAAAATCCACATCAGTGGCATACAAAAGCCCAGGCATGTTTGGAACTCATAGTCCACTTCAGTGGCCCACATCAGTGGTATCCAAAGCCCAGGCAGGCCTGACACTAGAGGTGTCAAAATGGGTCAGCGAGGTGGACCGGCCCACAATCCGTTGTAACCCACCATTTGGCGGGGTGGGCCGACCCACCTTTTAGGCGGATTGGGAAAACACCAACCCAACCCACCTATTTTAGGTGGCGGGGCGGGCCAACCCGGCGGGCTCACGTGTAAATTGGCAATTTTTTGCGGTCCAACCCGCAACCCACCACAACCCACCATTAGATGGGGCGGTGCGGGTCAGCCCACCTTTTAGGCGGGTTGGGAAATTGCCAACCCAACCCACCAATTTTGTATGGCAAGGCGGGCCAACCCGACGAGCCTAGCCCATTTTGACACCTCTACCTGGCACTCAAAGTCCATTTCGGTGGCCCACATCAGTGGTATACAAAGCGCAGGCAGGTCTGGCACTCAAAGTCCACTTCAATGGCCCACATCAGTGGTATCCAAAGCCCAGGCAGGTCTGACACTCAAAGTTCACTTCAGTGGCTCACATCAGTGGTATCCATAGCCCAGGCAGTTCTGGAACTCAAAGTCCACTTCAAGTGGCCCACATCAGTGGTATCCAAAGCCCAGGCAGGTCTGGCACTCAAAGTCCACTTCAGTGGTTCACATCAGTGGTATCCAAAGCTCAGGCAGGTCTGGCACTCAAAGTCCACTTCAGTTTCCTACATCAGTGGTATCCAAAGCTCAGGCAGGTCTGGCACTCAAATTCCACTTTAATGGCCCATATCAGTGGTATCCAAAGCCCAGGCAGGTTTGGTACTCAATGTCTACTTCAGTGGCCCACATCAGTGGTATCCAAAGCCCAGGCAGGTCCTGCACTCAAAGTCCACTTCAGTGGCTCACATCAATGGTATCCAAAGCCTAGGCAGGTTTGACACTCAATTTTGTACCTATCCTTACAAAATCAGTTCTTTTTCGAGGTAAGAAACATTGCCTAATGTGCAAGCAGAAAATTCATACGATACTTGGCAAATGGGTATTCAGTCATATTTTTAAGTGCTGGATACTTTTAAATAACATAGTATGTTCCAATTTCGATACCCGTATAATAGTGTTCGGGAGGAGGACTCATGTCTCTCACATAAATTGTTGGGAGTTCATGATCATGTGACTCTGGGGCTAAGTACATGTTTTCTCAAACCCCAAACCAAGAATATATTATTAAGGACGGATATTTTATACTTAGGAAAAATATTCATATAGATCAGGCATCACTTCCACAATTAAGAGATTTCAACAAGGTCAAATTCTTTCTCAGATACTTTTAAAGCCTATCAGGCAACAAGCCTCAATGCAAAATCAAGGACAGGCCGGACATTTTGAAATACATGCCTTTCTAGGCCATGAAATAAAAGGAGGTAAAAAATTACATCGTGAAAACATAGTGTATCAACCAAAACCGGGTAAAAATAACAAAATTTGGCCACAAAGGGTCCTTAATGAAGCATGTTTTTTATCAAGCAAATAAAGAAAATTTCTAAGGGGTAGGATCATCGGCCTGCTCGGTGGTCTTCCTCTGTTTGTGCTCCTCAACTCCCCCTTGCTTGATCTTGTCCTCATCAAGCATGTCATCCAGAGCTTTCATATAGTCCAGGAAGGTCGCTAGATGCTCAGCCTGAGAATAGCCATTAGCTCGGAATTGAGCTAGGCATGCTTTAAAGCCTTCATAAAAAAAGGCTGAAGCCTTGATAGCTACCAGGTTGGCAAATTCAGAAGAGTTGAGAAACTCTTTCTTCTTTTCAGCCCATCCAGTCTCCTGTGAAGTTTCCACCTTCCTAGTCAGGCCCTGAACTGCAGTCTCTAGCTCTACTTTCTCAACTTTCAGCTCAGCAATTCGAGTACTGGCAACTTCTAGAGCAGTACGACATGACTCAACCTCAACCCTCATCCCATTAAACTCCTCATCATGTTCACTCTTCATAACCCGGGTTTTCCAAGTAAGCTCAAAAATACGGGATACAAAGTTCTCTTGGTTTGCAATATGATCTTCACGGGCTTTTAGAGATCGGGTGGTGATCTCTCCTCCCCAAGCTAGAGCCTATAGAGTAGGGAAAAATATTTAAGGGATCAAGGCACGGGGTAATGGAATTTTCTTAGTAACCTAATGAAGAAACATATCTGCATAAACGTCAAGGCAAAATTTTGCTCAGCCTCTAGGTCTGGTACCGCTCGCAAAATTTTTAAATATGGGCGGGAATTCAAATTTTGCATTATGCCCAGGCTTCCTCGGGGGTCAATCTTTATAAAAAAGGACATATCAGGGACCCCGGACTAACTAGCCAGTCCTCAAGGCGCACCATCAAGTAGGGATTTGAACTCCTCTACGAGGCCCTTTCCAAGAGCTCGGAATGAAGAAGCAGGAGGTGGTTGCTGGAGTTCAGGTAGGTTAGTGCTATTCTGATCCTTGGCCTTCGAAGCCTTTTTCTTGGATTTCTCGGGGGGATGGGGCTCGACTTGAGTATTGGCCTCACCATCTTCCGGTTTTTTCCTCTTCAGGTTTTGTAGGGCAGCTTTGAAGTTAGCAGTTATGGTAGCAGAACGAATCATGTTATCTGGCAAATACAAATTCAATAATAAATAAAAAATAAATAGGTTTAAAGTAGTCTAAATAAGGGTAGCACAGGTACATGGGTAGTACCTATATCCCCTTCCATCTCTACTCCTTTCCTACTGAAGCCGTAATGGAAGAGAAAATCATCCTCGATCAGGTTCTCGATGTCAAAAAACGAACATAGTGTTGAGAAAGTTGGTAAATTTAGGGGAGGGTAGAGCTGGGGGGGTCAGGGGTTGTGAAGTTCAGAGCCCAATTACCTCGACACTCCCAAGGCTGGTTAGGCTTGACTAAAAAATACCTATTGGTACAACCCTTGTGAGAGCTAGGCTTTCCTCGCAAGAAAAGGTACTCGGGTCTCATGGAAATATAAAATTGGCCCAGGGCAGTCTTTTTTATTTGAAGGAATTTTAGGAAATTTCCTATGTCCAACGAGACTCCGAAAAAGCATAATAAAACACCTAGAGAAAGAACATAGCTAAACGAGTTTGGGGACAAGTGACTGGGACACACGCAAAATTATTGACACAAGTGTAGCACACAGTCCGGGATGGGAAACCTCAAACCCATTTTTACCTGATCTATGCTAAAACTTAGAAAATCAAGGGGGCGTCGAAAGTTGTTACGCCTTAAACGCATACAAATCTCTTAAACGAGATTAATGTTTTTAATGCGATAACTTATCTTGTTTTGATAATTACAAAACTAGGTTATTATTACTAATTGTTTAAAGTGAGACTTTGCAGATTAGATTATTACAGACATTATTATGGTGAAGAACATTGCAAAAAATACTGAGCTTTTTTGAGTCATCCAATTCCAATATCCACCAGTCATATTAAATTTTAGGATGCTTAAAAAGCTACGGTTCAAATCTCAGCTCAATCCAATGGCTAGATCATGAGAAATGAATTTTTCAAAAGTGCCGCGCAGAACAAGAAGCAAAAATACGACGAAGTAAATTCAGAAAAATACTGGAATCGTTTGAGGCATCCAAATCCAATCTCCACCGTTCACAATTCAATCAAGAATGTTTTAAAGCTATTATCTAAATTTCAAGTTGATCCAACGGACGGAATGTGAGATATTAATTTTTGAAGTTTGTCGCTCAGCCTGCAACAAACCCAAACGGAAGCAACGTTTCTTGTCAAGAACACGATCCAATTTTTAAAGAAGAAAGTCGCCCGACCAAAGCCGCAATACGCCAAACGGACGCAACGAACCTAGGAATGGACGCAACGTTTGTCACCAATGCCGTAAGAATTAAATGTGCACCGAATGGACGCAACGAAGGCCAGAACGGATGCAACAAACATGCCCGAATTTTCAGCTATAAATACATGCCATTTGAAGTCATTTCAACTCACCAATTCACTCTCATATCTCATTTCAAGCAATATCCTCTCCTTCAAAGTATTCATGTGATAGTTGTGGGATTTATTCAAAATCGAGAGTTGTTTGTATTAAAACATTTGTGAGTTGGTTGCTCGATTATTGTAAACACTTGTGTGTGAATCCAAGTGTATTTTGCGAGTGTTGTGGCTATCCTTGGAGCCCTTAAGGCCAAGTGTTCAGTTGTATCGGCGCGGTGATCGTGTTGAGTTGTACGGCTATCCTTGGAGCCATCGAGGCCAAGACGTTCGAAGTGCTAGTAGATCCTTGGTTAATTGATCTTAACCAAGAAGTGGAGACGTAGACGATTTATCGTCGAACTTTCATAAACATCTCTTATCCCTTTTACTGCTTTATTTACATTACACATTTTTTACCGCACTTATATTTGATTGCTTTAAGTCTTCCGCTTGCGTACTAGCATAATCGCTTTAAATTGCTAAATTTGCCATTAGAACCTAAATCCCCCCATTAGGTTCTAACAAGTGGTATCAGAGCCACTTTTTACAAAATATTTTCAAAAAGGCTCTATGGCAAATCTAGCTAGCGATTATGCTCAAGGGCAATCAACAAATCATCCTTCTCTTTTCAACGACATAAACTATGGATATTGAAAAAATTGAATGTCCCTATATATCCAATCCATAGACTATGACCTTTGGAAGGTAACTATGAAAGGTCCCTACATACCTACGAAAGAGGTTGAGGGAGTCAAAATTCCTAAGGAAATGGACGAATTTTTAAAGGAGGATATGAAATTGATATCTCAAAATTCTAAAGCTATGAATATTTTGCATTGTTTCCTAGATATGAACGAGTACAACCGGATCTCTATGTGCTCCTCCGCAAAAGAGATTTGGGACAAATTAGAGATATGCCACGAGGGAACCAACCAAGTCAAAGAGACAAAGATAGATCTTCTACAACTCAAATACGAGACATTTGAGATGGAATCGAATGAAGATATAGACACAATGTTCCGAAGGCTCTCTCAAATCATCAATGAGCTAGCCCAACTTGGAGAACAATATCCAACCAAGCAAGTATGGAGGAGAGCTCTTCGCGCCCTACCAAAGGAGTGGGATGCAAAGAGGACGACCATCATCGAATCCAACAAAGGAGACACCGCATCTTATGATCTTGATCAACTTTATGGGACCCTTAAAACCCATGAGTTAGAAGTATCTACAAGGAAAAAATCAAAGAGGGAGGATGAAAAGACCAAGGCAAAGGGGATTGCCTTATCCACCCAAGTCGAAGAAGAAGATGATGATGATATGACACTCTTCGCAAGAAAGTTCAAAAGATTTATGCGAGAAAACAACTTCAAGAAGAAGATGGACAAGGAAGTAACATGCTACAACTGTCAACAACAAGGCCACTATGCAAATGAGTGCCCTCTTAAGAAGAAGGTTGTCAAGGGAAAGAAGAAAGCACTCATAGCCACTTGGAGCGATAGCGATGATGACGAGGAGGAAGCTAACATCTGCCTCATGGCTAAGAATGATGGCATTGTCTCTGACAACGATGACGAGGTACCTTCCAATGACATGCATATAAACATATGTTTGATATGGCTAAGTCACTTAGAAATGAAAATAGAAACCTCAAAAATGAATTAGAAACTAAGGAGCATGAAAACCTAAGATTAAAGGATGACATACCTCACTTAGAAAAATCATTTGATAAATTCAATGTTAGTAGTAATATATTGAATAATTTACTAAGCATGCAGAAATGTAGTTTTGATAAGGGTGGAATAGGGTATGGTAAGAAATCTATAGACTTTACTAGCCTCATTGCTAAAGCTAAAATGAGATCACCCCCTACATGCTCTTATTGTTGTAAAATAGGTCATGCTAGACATAAATGTAGATCTTTGAAATATCAATATGATCAAAAGAGCTATATGAAATGGAGGTCTAAGAGTACTTAGCAACTCATCAGTCGGCATTATGAGATCATGATCTAAGGGAGTTCATCATAGACCGGTTTAAACTGCCTTTTTTTGCGACTTGTCTTCCTGATGAACGCTGCTCTGTCAAAGAAAATAGGTTTTTAAAGAGGACATAGCCCTACCTACTGCTGGGAGCACTCTTGGAAAGTTGCGATGATGTTGCTATGAGAGACTGAACTCTTAGAAGTCCATTTTGTATCTCTCTTTTCTAACACTGTGGACCCAAAAGAACTAAGGGTACCAAAATCAATTCTTGCAGGGAAATAGGAAAATTGTTCTTCCTAGCATATGGTATCTAGATAGTGGATGTTCTAGACATATGACGGGGAACAAAGAACTACTCCAATCAGTCAAACCAAAGGAG